>NC_064258.1:45617178-45948011 GCF_003254725.2 Canis lupus dingo | reverse complement strand
GCTCATGGGTTTTATGTCTCAATCCAGTGACACTAATCCTAGGTTGGTAGGCTTTGCGTAGCAGTCCTTCCCTAAATCTTTTCTCAGATATGGCACCATTTGGAGATTTTCAGCATCAATTTTGGCATCCCATATTTCTTACCTTTCATTTAACCTTAAATCATAGCTGGTAGAAATATTACAAAACCTACCTAATCGTTCCCTTTACATTCTGACTTTTGGGGTGCATACGGGTACTTTATAGGAAGGCCATTACTAGGACCAGGGTCTGAGGGGCTTTGTCTTGGTGGGGGTGAAAAGGCATTGACAATGTATTCTAGATCTATGATGGGGGTAGATTCTCCCTACATCTTGTCAGTCTGTATCTTGAGTACCAAGGCTACTCCAGCACCAACTGCTACTTCCCTTTGCCTGTGAGGAGCTTTGATAGAGATATGCTATTCATGCCCTTCATGCTCCTAGTGAACTAAATCAGAGGGTAATGCTACCCACGATAGTAGACTCATTTAAAGATCAGGGGATAGTTTTAATGGCAACAAAAGGAAGTTTGCAAAGAGATAAGAAAACAGGAGTGGTAGGAATTCTTAATAATTTTAGTGAGAAGGGATTCAGTGGGGGAAAGAAATGAACAGACTCTACTTTAAAGAGAAAAGTAATATTTGGAGCTTCAAAGTTTAATATTAAAAATATAATTGGGGCATCAGTGTGGCTCAGTGGTTGAGCATCTGCCTTGGGCTCAGGTCATGATCCCGGAGTCCTGGGATTGAATCCTGCATCAGGCTCCCCGCAGGGAGGCTGCTTCTCCCTCTGCCTGTGTCTCTGCCTCTCTCTCTGTGTCTCTCATGAATAAATAAATAAAAATCTTTAAAATACACATTTTAATTGAGACATTGACCAGACTGTCGAGAAGAATAAAGTGATCCTGGGATCAATCAATTATCAAGGAGAATAACACTGTTTATGATAAGTAGAAAAACTGGCCTCAGAAGAGATAAATCCATGAGAAATTATTTTTATTAGTGTAGGGCTCTCTTCGTAAAACTCTCCCCAAAAGTAGAAACCCACAGCTGAGTTTATTTTATGGCGTTATATTGCAATGCACTTATTTGGCAAGTTTTACAATCACACCCTGTAATGAATTCACCTACAAAAAAAGACAAAGGGGACTAAATTCAGGTTGTCCATAAATTTGCATATACAATAGTGGGTAAGAGAAGAAGGAATTGGAAAGATCTTAGCAAATGATGCCCATCGCTTGCGGCCAAACCTGAGCTATAAATTGCAGCGGCTCTACCGTTCTGTAACTCGAACTCTGTTTTCATGTTGCTGATTAAGATCTATCCACTTGGCCTCTTTTTAAAAGACTTGGCGCACACTTGAACACACCTCTGAGACTCCAAAATGGACTTCTGCACCACATTCTATTTTGGGTTAGCACAGAGGTGCTGGAAATTTCAGGTAGCTAAAGAACCCGAGCTGGTGAATGATTCCAGGGTTTCAGAACACATCCAGGCCGTGGGCTCCAATTATTCTTTGAGGTGTTTGACTTACAGATCTAGAACAGGTTAGGTCATCTTTATTGTGATGAGGTTATTCTTCCAGTTAACATAGTATCGTTCTGTTCCCCTTGTCCCTTTCCCCTCAAAAATCAGGTTAAAGTCCAATTTTAAAGCTTACTTTTGTGCTACATTGACATGCTTATTAATCACTGTTTGTAGGAAGTGATATTGCCTTCCATTTCTGACCATCTCCATAGAGAACTCATTCTTATTTACTGTAGCTCATCTCACCCACAGGTGAATTAGAGAGATACTCAGAGCCTTCATGTTTCATGCAGAAATTATTCAAAATGAAGTCAAAATCATTTTATTTGTCAAGATGTAATTTATCAAATCAGCTATAAGTTACATTTATAATTATAATTTATATGTTATACTTATATTAACTCTATATTATATAAGAGTTATATAGTCATAGCAATGAACTTATGTAATACCTTAGATATAATTTGTCAAGTAAAGACAATTTTATTCGACAAATTCATCTTTATCTTTGTTTTTAAAGGGATAAATTTGCACGGTAACCTCAGAAGACACTAGTTTCTTAAAACAGAATCATTCAAGAGAGATCTGATATTTACATCACCTTACTTTTTAATGCAACATTTCATTAAACTCCTTTTTAAGTATTAAAGAATTCTTGAAAGTGTACAAGGTGAGGAATGGTTATGTAATATTCTTGCTTCTCAACCATTTTCTCACTGTCTTAGTACATTTGGAAGTTCCAAATTTTTTATTTGGAAGCTCAATACTTTTGAACTTGAAGTTTCTTCATACATATAGAAACACATATAAACTCTGTGGCTGTTTCCGAATCAAAGTGAGCAGTTCCTCATGGGCTGTGTTTGCCATTTCCGTTTCAACAGGAAACAATTTATCACTATGATTAAAAGGTTTATGGACAGTCCTTGCTAATTTCTAAGCTGATGAAACATGGCTCTAGTTTCACAGACTCCAAGGAGGCAGGAGATTTAGGGTCTTGTTTCTCATTACTTATCTCCACTCCCTGCTTCAGTGGTTAGGTTAACTCTGCTCTGAGAGGAACTAGCACTGGGTTAAGAAGTAAAACAGAAACAAAGAAGTAAGTAAATCAGCCTCTTAGCACATACTGATTAGTGTCCACACTCACACACAATGCCACATTTAAACTAAGACATTCCAGATTCTCACTTACATGATAATCACTGTGGCTCTACAAGTGAAATAAATGTATCTTTGTCATTTCATCTGTTGAGTATGCACTAATGGCTTCCCCAAATGGATAAGGGCTATTAACTTTAGGAATTATTACAAGATACCTGAGTAGCTGAGTGATTCTAAAATTGGAATTGTTTCCATCTCAAAAGACCCAAGAATTATATGGACTCATATTTTACTACATTTATTTGCACACCCACTCACACTTTTAGAAGGTCAATTCAAGTAAAAGTACCTGTAAGATTTTAATATCAAGAATATTAATTTCCTCATTCTCACAATAGTCCCATGGGCTGGTAGAAAGTCTCTCTCATTTCACAGATAAACACACTAAAATATATTTATCACCTAACAATTGACTTTATTAGCTTAGGGCACAATTCAGGATTCCCTGCTCATATTTTCCTGGAATGAGACACTTTAGTGACTCAGCATTGAACAATATCATTGAAATTGTCCTTTTCACATCACACAAATGGAAAGAAGCTGATTTTGGTACTTAATTATAAATATTCCTTAATGTGTATTCTCTGAAAAATTTGAACATTGAATTGAAAACCATGAGGATGGGGAAAAAGTAATTAAAAATACCAATGTGTGCTTTTTTTTTTTTAGATTTTATTTATTATTCATGAGAGACATAGAAAGAGAGAGAGAGAAGAGACACAGGCAGAGGGAGAAGCAGGCCCCATGCAGGAAGTCCGACATGGGACTTGATCCCAGGTCTCCAGGATCACACCCTGGGCCGAAGGTGGCACTAAACCACTGAGCCACCCAGGGATCCCCCTCAATGTGCTTTTAATATAGGCTGCAATATGCTGCTTGTGATGATCCTGATTAAAATGGCATTTTTCATAAACAACTTTGAAGGTTTTTCTGAGTATTAATTCTGAAATGTATGCTAATTTTCAATACAACTTAAAAACTACACCTGTGGGATCCCCGGGTGGCGCAGCGGTTTGGCGCCTGCCTTTGGCCCAGGGTGCGATCCTGGAGACCCGGGATTGAATCCCACGTCGGGCTCCCGGTGCATGGAGCCTGCTTCTCTGTGCATGGAGCCTGTGTCTCTGCCTCTCTCTATCTATCTCTCTCTCTCTGTGACTAAGATAAAAAAAAAAAAAAACTACACCTGTTTATTTTATTTTTTATTTATTTTTTTAAACTACACCTGTTTAATTAGAACGAGTATACTGGCTTTATGCCACACTTTATTATCATGGTATGCATAAATTTATCACCTACATAAGAATAAAATATGGGAAATACATTTATGAATATTGTAAATGTTCAAGAAAAAACTTCCCCACATTTCATATATGTTTTGTTTACACAGGCTCATATACTCATGAATTGGGCAATTCAGCCCCATCTACAAAGTATAAATAGACCTTAAGAGTATAAGCTTCATGAGGGCAAGAACTCCTGTCTTGTGCTTATAGTATAGTGCCTAACTCATATGGAAACCGTACCTAATGTTGATAAAAATGAATGATGGACAAATAGAGTCAGACAAAGAGGGTCAAGAAATGGATATTGAACAGTGAATGCTTTGAGGATGATCTTTTGAATTGTTCTTTTTTTTCCTCTTATTTTTCTTATTTTAAATGGATGATCTCTTTCTTCTGGTGTGTTGAACTTACTGTAAAATGGAAGTTATCAAAAAAGTTATTGCTCACACTTGCTATGTCTCCTACTAGGTAATCTCTTAAAAATGTGAAAAAAAAAGAAGATTGTTGTTCCCTAAAAGTATACACTCTTGGAGTGGCCACTTTTCTTCTTTAGATCAGAGTGCTCTTAACAAAAGGAAATTGTTCAACATGTACATAGCCACAAGGCTCTTAATTCTTCTCAAACTTCAGCTGAGCTGTATTTGGTTCCAAAGTAGAACTAATCATTTGTAATCCAGAGGTAAAACCATTGCTGCCAGTAAACAGGCCCATTGACATTGAGCACAAAAACCAAGATGGCAGTGATCAGTTTCCTAGCAGTACATCTTCCAAGTCATCTCCTAAATTAAAGTGAAGGAAAATTATAATAGTAAAAGGGAACTGATAAAAATATTTATTTCTGGAGATTTTTGTTTGTTGGTTTGTTTTGTTTTCAATTTTGATTGCTTAGCATTGTAACATCATTATTAGATGTGTAAGCATGATTGGTGCCACACAAACTTTCTTTGTTCCTCATCTATCTGTGCCTCCTTATTTTGAAATTTTCATAACTTCAAGAAAATTTAGAAAATATGGACAATCAAAAAAGAAGGAAGGAAAAACCATCCACAACTTTATCACAATGAAATTATTGACCTTCTTGATTGTTTTTTTTTTTTTTCCTCTCTCTCTCTCTCTGCCTCTGTATTATAGTGCTATTTCTGGTCTTTATGAATAAAGAAACTTGGTGCATTCTTGTAAGTGAATGTTTTCATAAAGCCTGAAACAAAAACATGAATAGGATGATAAAATGGAAGTTATAACATTTTCTTTTGGCCGATCTGTATTTCCCACAAATAGGCAGTCTAGAAAAATAAGAGTATAGGGTTTGGAATCTGGCTGACCCAAGTTTGAATTCTATCTCATATGTGACCCTGTGCAAGTTGTTTAACTTCTTAGAGCCTGTTTCCTCTTCCGTAAAATGAGAATAATACCCTCATCAGAATGTTTCTGTGAATAGTCAATGAGAGGTATTTAAAGAATTTGGCAAGCTGCCTGACACAGTATGCATTCAGTGAATGCTAGCTATTATTATTATTATTTGTAAGAATACTTACTGTTAGTTTACATTCCTAACTGACCTTGTAGATCAGAAAGCTCAACATCACATGACATGAAGATTAATTTTAGATCAGTCCAAAAAAACCATAATTAAGCAGGTAAATCTATTGGAAAACGTCCATATAATGCATTCTCAAGCAAGTACTTTAGAATTCTAGGATTAATTAACATTCTTCTCTGTTAGCATAGTTAATGGAAGGATGGTTATTCTTTGAAATTAAGATGTTTAAAAATAGTGATCTCCGTCATTCTATCCCAACATCATGTTTGCAGCTAATACTTTGCATAATTTATAACCAAAAGATTAATTTGCCTTGGTTTGATACAATACAGCCAAGGCCAGAAGTGTGCTGTTATTCTCTTAGCAGTTTCTTTGAGTTTTAAATTTAATTATTTATCTATTGTGGAAGTTGATTTTTCCTTATTTTATGTAGGTTTTTTTTTTTTTTTTTTTTTTTTTTTTTGTAGGGGTTTTTTGTTTGTTCATTTGTTTGTTTGTTTTGCTCTGGACCCAGTCAAGCTCTAATATGTCAAGACCTCTGGAAGATCTCCATTTCTCTTTTATCCCAGGAAATGTTTTTAATAGCGTAATTATTTATTGAGAGCCTGTTTTGTGCTGGGCACTGCCATGGGTACTTCACATGAATTATTTCATATGATAGAATGAGTGGTCCTGTGATCTAGGCATAATATCCTCATTTTTGAGGTGCCAAACCTGTGGCTGAAGGATGTTAAGTCACACGCCAGGGGTCACACCTCCATGATGGCCAGGGCCACCACAGGACCTTATACTCTACAGTTCCCTACAGGGTCCTGCCCTGCCCTGCATGCTCCCTCCATTTCTGCAAAACCAGGAGGACTTTCATGTAGGATCTGAGGAACCTTGACTTTGATAAGGCACATACATGGGTGAAATCAATTTTGGGATATAACATATTAATGAATATCTATTTCATGCTTTCTTTTTCAAAAGAAAAAAAATATTGTCAATTACTGACTTTTAAAATTAAGCAACCAAGAGCAAATAACATCAAATTGCTTACTAAATATAATAAATGGCAAATTATAATTTGAATTTTTATGATAATCACATAAAGTGGTGATAGGATTCAGAGAGAGGGCAGAGAAAAGAGTATGGAGAGACAGATGGGGGAGGAGATAGGGGGAAATTAGACTGGGGCAAGGAGTGTAGGGAGGCGCACTAACATTGGTGAGGGTCCAGCACCGTTTTGGTGCTTGGTGCTATTTAATGCAGCAGACAACTACTTTCATATATAATGTGTGACAGGGAGTCTGAAATTTGTCATTAGATTTATACTTCAAGATAGAGGGAGTTCCATTCACAGAAAGTTATCAATAAAAAAAAATTCAGGGACGCCTGGGTGGCTCAGTGGTTGGGCGTCTGCTTCGGCCCAGGGCATGGTCCTGGAGTCCTAGGATCAAGTCCTGCATCGGGCTCCCGCAGGAGGCCTCTGCCTGTGTCTCTGCCTCTCTCTCTGTGTCTCTCATGAATAAATAAATAAAATCTTTTTAAAAAATTCAAATAGGAGTGCCTGGGTGGCTCAGTGGTTGAGCATCTGCCTTTGGCTCAGGTCATGAACCCAGGGTCCTAGGATTGAGTCCCGCATCAGGCTCTCTTCAGGGAGCCTGCTTCTTCCTCTGCCTATGTCTCTGCCTCTCTCTCTTTCTCTCTCTCTCTCTCAGTGTCTCTCATTAATAAATAAAATCTTAAAAAAAATTCAAATAATACATCTTCAAGCATTGGCCTGGAACCAGACCTGAAAATGTACAGCCTACCTCAAACTCTGGGTATCTGCTTATCTGAGGGGATTCCAGATTATGTTCCCTTGGTCCAATGCTCCTCCTATCCTCTGAAGAGGAGGCTCTATCTTTAGACTTCCATGTCAAATGCTCTCTTAATCATGGAAAGGGGTAGGGAAAGAGGGCTTTCTAGAAGGCAGAATGATAATGAGGAACTGTCAGATACCTACTAGGTTGGGGGCCCCTGTGGGCCCATTCAACATGAGGCAAGAACTGGGGTGATGATGCTCTGGCCTGACTGAGGTCCTGCCCATGTGGGGTTATATGGGAAGGGTATAGCAGGACTCATGCATCTCAAGCACCCCAACCTGGAAAAAAGTTGCATTTCCTCAAGCTGGGAAGAGTGTCTGCCAGGAGTGATGCCCCATAGTATCATCTCATTAATCATCTCATTAAATATATTGCATTTGATTCACAAAAGACAAGATGTTCATGTATGATGCATACAAATGCAAGCTGTGTGCTGCGTTGGCCTCACAGGCCTGTTACCCAAGCGTGTACACCTGACCCTGCACATAGAAAGGCCAGTGCTGGGTTTAATACTCTGTGGTTATCACTTTCAAATTATTAACAATTCTCGAATAAGGGGGTATCACATTTTAGCCTTGCACTAGGCTCTGCATATTATGTAGCAGTTTCTGGTTGTGTAAAAGTTCAACAGAAATAATCAAAGTCTCCTCAAATTTCTGAGACCTTAATTTCACATCTCACATCCTTGAAAGATAGAAGATTGAGGTCTGAGGGCAACTGTGGCAATTCCTCCCACTGTCCTGCCCTTATATAAGTTCTCTTTACTCCTCCACAGCTCCCCGCCCCCCGTAAGCTCTCTTTCATTTACAACTTCAGAAAAGATTTTTATTCTGGTCCCTCTCAAATAGACATCTTTGGCACAGGCTCTGAAGGTCAAGAGCTGTGCTGTGTACTATGGCAGTGACTAGCCACCAGTGGCTACTAAGCGCTTGAAATGTGGCTAGTTCAAATTGACATGTTGTTAAATGTAAAATACAGACTTTAGAAATACACACACGCGTGCGGTTATAAAATAAGTTATGAATTTTTCTTAATACTGATTATTTACTGAAATCTTTTGGATATATTGGGTTACATACTATATATTATAAAATTGATGTCATCTTTTACCCTTTTTTCGTGTGGCTATTAGAAAATTTAAATTTACATGTGGCTTCAATTCACAGCTTAAAATTTATTTCTATTGGTCTAAATCTCCTTTTTTTTAAAAAAAAATCACATTTTGATCTATTCTACCCAGATATCCCACTTGCATCTCCATCTCAAAAAGTCTCAAACCAGTGTCACTATATTCTCCTCTGAGTGTTCTTTTTCCATCTTACTTTCCCAAGACAGTAAACTGGTAATCAAACCATACCCTTGCCCTCATCCCCAAATGAATATTAAGTACTACTGATTCCTTCTCCATGTCTCTTGATTCTAGCACTTTCTCTCCAGACCTACTGTCCTGTCCTAGCTGAGGCATAGAGACTTTGTTCCTCTAGTTTGCACTATCCCTCTATGCGACATCACTGCAATACCTTATCTCACTCTCATACTTTTACACTGCTAGATGTCTTATTATGGAAATCTTATTAATTCACTTTCTCGCTTGAACTCTTTCAGTGTCTTCTAATCTAACTTAGTGTGACACAGCTACATTGCAATCTGACTCCGGTCTGCTTGTCCAATTTTACTTTCCATCTCTCCATAGCAGGCACCCTGCATTCCAATCATACCAAGGGCTATTAGTCCTTGGAACATATCCTTCTTGCCTCTGTGCTTTAGCACATACTGTTCCTTCTTCATGGTGGGCTCAGCACATTCCAAGGCAAATGTCCACATATTCTTTAGCCCCTAAACATTTCCTCAGTGATGGCTCAGCTCTTCCTCAGACAGAGTAGATCCTGTGTATGTCATACATCTCTATTAATGCAATACCACACTGAATTAAGATCGCCTATTTTTAAGGCTGTTTACCAGTCACTGTTTTAAATGCATTCCAGACACTTAGAAGAGTGACTGACACATCATAATCTTGGCTGAATAAATCCCTCACTCTTTTCTCCCTGCCCCACCACTTTGGTTCATTGCCTATTTTTCTCTTGCCTAAAGGATTGAAAGTATCTCTCTATAACTATTTCTTACTCTTTTAAACTTGATATATTGTTAACAGTTACATCTTTTTTTTTTTTTAACATACAAACATGAGCGTTACTTTTCCTCACTTAAAGAAACTCCAATAGTGGTTTTATTTTTTCAGAGAATTAATCCAAACTACTTAGCATGAGGCTGATCCTGATACTGGTGATAAAAATACCATTCCTTCTGTGCTTCTGATGAGCCAGGTGCTATGCCAATCCTTTACAATAATCTCATTTAATCCTAATGACCATCCTCAGAGGCGAGTTCTATTATATCCACTCTGCGGGTAGCGAAATAAAGGTCTGGAGAGGTGGAGAGATTTGTTCTCACATACTCAATTAGCAATCACAGAGCTGGACATGAAATCCAAAGTTGTGTGACTGCCAAGCCCATCTGCTCACCCTTTACCACACCAGACCCACTTCTTCCTATTGTTTCCACATCCCAGACCCATCAAAGCACCTTCAGTGTTCTTTCATGTCTGCTTCATTTGCACATGGTGTTCTCTGGACCCACAACCTCCCCAGTAGCTTTGCACACTTCTGAAATCATCTGGGCGGATCATTCACACCTATTATGAATGTTCGCTCCCCCCTGGGACTTGTGATGCTGTATGATTATTAGGTTTTCTTCCCTCATCCCTGAAGAGGGAAGCATCCTCAAGAGCTGTGACTGACCACTCACCACTGAACTGGGATAGCCTGGACAATCGGTGGTATACAGCTCTTGCCTTTCTATTGAACTCATTTCTATAAGAATGATAGTAACCCTTGCAAACTCTTCTTGAGCACTCTCCACATGCATTCTCAATATGAATGCACAATCCATGTAACATGCATAATCCACTTCATACTCACAAAACTTTCTGAGATGATGTCTTTCTCATTCTTGTTTGTATTTCCCAGGAAAGTTAGGTTTGTAGCACTTGTAACTTTAGTAGAAAAAACTTTTGTTCATTGCCAAACTCATAAAATAACTAGCTTGCCTAATACTCTGGTGGTTGTTGATTTGCCTTATTTCTTCCCAACAACTGTGTTTAGACCAATGAGATGTCATGTGTTTTTTAAAACAAAGAAATAAAAAAATTATTACTTGCTTTTAAAATTCATGTGTGAAGATAAAAAAAATAAATAAAAATAAAATAAAATTCATGTGTGAAGATAAATGAAAAAACAACTGGTATTTATTTTAAAATAAAATAAAATTCATGTGTGAAGATAAATGAAAAAACAACTGGTGGAAGATAAAAAAAATAAATAAAAATAAAATAAAATTCATGTGTGAAGATAAATGAAAAAACAAATATTTAAAAAACAGTTTAAATATTTTGACCTCAGTATACTTACTGACCACGTTCAATGGCTTAAAAACAAAACAAAACAAAATCTACTTTTTGAAATGTGGATATTTTCCTACAGAGTGGCTAAAAAGGCATCATTATACTCTTTTATTAATAAAAATGTTATAATCAGAAAAATGACTTTAGTAGAAGTAATACATATTACTGGAGGTAATATAATATTGATAGAGGTAATATATTCTCAAGCTATATCAGAAAAAATGACTTTAGTAGAAGTAATACATATTGCTGGAGGTAATAATATAATATTGATAGAGGTAATATATTCTCAAGCTATATACAGCGAAATCACCTTCCAGATTCTCTAAGAAACCTCCCTTCCCCAAGCTAGCTATTACTATCTTCTAGAACTTCACCTCTTGAGACAGAGTTTTTACATATTCATTGTATAAAAGTAATTTTTGTGTGTCTTTTTGAAGGAATAAATAAATGCATTGATTATATCCCCCTTACAGCACTTTGTCACTTTCTGTCTTCAAATATAGTAAATTAGGGTTCCTGTCTCTTTCAGTAGTCTGTAAGCTTTTTAAATGGCTTTCAGGCTCATTTTCTTATCTTTTCATCCACCTTAAACACACAGTAGGTCCTTGATGGATGTGCAATAAATGAATACATGAATGATATGAAAACCCAAAATCCATTTGAAAATATACACTTATAATTTTGATGTCATATTACACTTAGGTCTGTTCTCTCATTAAGCCATACCCAGAAAGTTGGATCTTTCTCATTCTCTGCTTTTCCTATCATAGCCTCCTTTTCAATGTCATATAAAACCAGAAAGGATATGACCAGTGAACTTATATCAATGTAAAAACAATCCAACAATCTTTAAAAGTCTAGAAAGAGGAGAATTAGAGGACTTGTCAGTTTATGGTCAAGTCTAACCACAGGAAAGGGTGACTCCAGATATTTTAGTCCTCTCAGCAGTTATGAACTCATAGCCTTGATGTATTTATTTGTTGGGCATTTGTCACCTGGCATTATACTTGCCAGATGAAATTCTTACTTTGTTTCCCGAAAGAATGCACTGACCAATTAATTTTGGGGAGTTATAGTTCTTGATGTCAATCAACGAGGGACCATTCTGTTTTATTGGTGAGATAAAATACTCATACTCTCTGAGATGCATTAGATAGAATGGATAGAGATTCCTCAAAAGTTTTTTGCTTTTGGTTGGAAATCAGAACATAGAGATTTTATTTATTTATTTTTTAGAGATTTTATTTATTTATGAATGACAGAGAGAGAGAGAGAGAGAGAGAGGCAGAGGGAGAAGCAGGCTCCATGCAGGGAGCCTGACGCGGGACTGGATCCTGGGACCCCGGGGTCACGCCCTAAGCCAAAGGCAGGCGCTCTACCGCTGAGCCACCCGGGGATCCCCCAGAACATAGAGATTTTAAACCAATACCTTTCCTATTTTCTATTGAACTCAAAAGCTCTTTTGGTTGCATGACCCCATCTGATAACAAATACTTGGAGGACCAGGGTCTTTTTTGATCCTGGTTCATAACCTCCTGTTCTCTCCTCTTTTCAGGTTTTAATCTGGACCATGGAAACCTAGCACCTCTTCTCACAGGCTTGGTTAGAAGCAAAATGCAATAAATGACTGATGAATCTGGAAATAAGGCAGTTCATGAATGGAACATTCCCCAGGAAGCTTAATTTTATGATCATAATCTTTTAGTTCTTGACAGTTGCATAGTTAAGTATCAGTGCCAGGAAGAGTGAGCCAGAGTTTTGAGGGCATGTTTTCCCAGTTCATTTCAAAGGAAGCAAAAGTATAGGCATCAAAATGATTATGGTGCATTTAGTGCACCACGTAATAATATAGAGATCAAGTTAAATTATTTTACCAGATAACTGCCAATACGAGGCACATGTCGCACTGAAGGGACATTTAGGACCTTGTGTCAAAGGAACATGATTTTCAGACTAAAGTAGATTATGTAGGGCTTTGATTGTCATTTGCTTTTATTTATATAATGAGGGTGATGGAACCCCTCTCTGCTGCCAGTAAATCTAGAAATTAATTTATAATATATTAAAAACACTTTGTGCACTTCAGGAGGAAGTCTTTTTTAATTCAAGAAAAAAGTCATTGTTGTATAAATCAATCAGTTATGTTAGTCTTACAAAATTAAATCTCTGGTAGAAAGGAAGTCAGTGATATAATCAGCTTTCAGACCACATATCATATAAAAATCAGGTTTCTAAATAAAATCAGTTTCAAAGAATTCAGGATATATTACCAGTCATCTGATTTATTGACCTAAAAAAGCTCTTTTCCCAAAACAGATATTTAAAAAAAAAAAAAAAAAAAAAAGAATAGTTTTTCCGGTAAAGGAGGTATCTATGCTTTCCCGCATTTTTGTTTTCTTGATTGTCAGAAATAACCGACATATAGCTAAACTGTTCAGGAGATTAAATCAGGGAAGAAGTCTATAGTAGTTTAAATGAGCGAGATCATTTTAGATTGTGTTTCCTCTGTTGAGAAGTCTGATGACTTAAAAAAGGATTGCTCTGACATTTAACTTAGTGTTTTACATGAAATTCTAACCGAAACCACCGGCCAACCAAAGTATAAAAAAACAAAGCAAACAAGCAAACAAAAGCTAAGGATGTGTGAACTGAATTAATTTTCTCATGATGAAGGTTACATGGAAGCACATACAGTGTATATTACTTTGACTCCATCTCTTTTCTTTGGTGTAAATAGTATTTGTTGTCATTTGATACAACCACCTACTTGGGCTAATCAGCCATTGCTCATGTACTCTTGGTCATACATGTGACAAGATGGTAGTGGTAAAAACAGAATAAAAGTCTATTGCTTTCTCATGGAATTCACTTCCATATGCAAATATTAGACATATACAGAAACTTCATTAAAATGAGATTACAAAAATATAATGTACAAACTGGGATGAGAGCATCTAAGAAGGAGCAATTAAATGTGTTGCTCAGGAAATATCTTTTTGGGAAATAATTTAAGATCATTTGAATACTTCTAGAAAATTCCAATTCAAATGACCTTAGAAGTTTTGTGATTTCCCAGATCTTTCATTATGAGTTAACATGTATAAAGCTCTTGGGAGAGCAGCTAGCACAGACTAAACTCTATATAATTTGATATTATCAACATCTTTTGGATTGAAGAAATTGAATAATTTTTTTCTGTAGTTTATTGAAACCTAGTTACTCAGGTTTTTAGTGTGTTCTTAGTTTTAATCAGAAGCAGATATTTTGACTGACCTTATAAAGTTTTCCAGCTCTTGTGGTTTTTAACTTGAAAATATCTCCCAGACTGAGATCTTTTCCTATCCTGAATTCTCTGTTTAACTATATTCTAAAGCCTTAAAATATCGATCTTAAATCTTGTAATTTTAGGTTCGAACTTTTCTCTCTAAGGCTTATTTAAAAAGGAAAAATTTAACTCTCTAGTTGATGATGTTGCTTGATGAATGTGACTATAACCAGAAGCTTTAAGAAAGTTAAGAGTAGAAATCAATTTTTCTTGGTCTGAATTATTCGCCAAATGATGTGTTACATTTGAGCTTTATCTGAGCTTCTGGTTCCACTCTTGTTTTATATGATTATTAAATAAAGGGCTTTTTTAGGTCAATAATTCAGAAGACTGGTAATATATCCCAGATTCTTTGAAACTAACTTTATTTGGAAATATGACTTTTTATATATGTGGTCTGAAAGCTGATTATATCACTGACTTTTTTTTTTAAGATTTTATTTATTTATTCGTGAAAGACAACACAGAGAGGGGCAGAGACATAGGCAGAGGGAGAGCAGGCTCCCCATAGGGAGCTTGATGCAAGACTCAATTCCAGAACCCTGGGATCATCACCTGAGCCAAAGGCAGATGCTCAACCACTGAGCCACCCAGGTGCCGCCCATTGACTTGTTTTATGTAAATTATTAAATATACCTCCTTTACCAGGAAGACCATACTTTAATTTTTAAAATCATAGTATTTTCTAAGATGTTTATGTTTTTTCTCCTTTGTTTTTGTGATTTCAAAAAAAATCACAGTTATTGTAAATTGTTATTTTCTCTCTCAATTCAAACAGTATTTTCTCATCAGTGTTTTAGCATTACACAGGGTTGTAACACAGGGGTGGAGGGGAAGAACTGATCACTATGAGTCATTTATCATTCCGCAAATACTGACGGAAGATTTCATATATTGACCTGTTTGCTGCATGCCTGCAATGTTCAATGTTCCAACTCTATTCTAGAGCAAGCTGAGTTTTCCCTGTAACTTTCTGCCTAAGCAACCTGTACCTTTTCCTATTGCCAGTTCTTGCCACTCCCTTGCCTCGTGGACTGCCATTACCTAACTTGTTCAAGCCCGTGCCAAAGGTAAATCAAGCAACACAAGTTTTTCACACTGTTCCAGAACAGCTAAGTGGTTATAAAGTTTTTTCTCTTCACTACTAATAAAGCTATGCTATACAAGTTTTCAAATCTAGATATTAAGAGGTAAATTCTTTTAGAAGTTATCTATCCCCACAGGATGCAGTACAAAATAGTCACTCTACTGCAGATTAAGTGTACTTATTTCAGAGAGGGTTCAAACTGTTCACCACATGACACAATTAGCACAGGACAAATGAAATTGTTATCTAATCTTTTTTCCTTTGTTAACTTTAGCACAGAGAATTGAAATAATTAATTATTCAATAATAATAAATGCAAAGGCATCTTGGTAATCAGAATAGCTCACTTTTCGGCAACAAACTGTTGCCTTAAACTTTTTTTGGTTAGTAATGTTAAGTGTAGGAAGACCTTATAAAGCATTATGATCGAATATTAATACAGCTCAAAGAGGCAGAAGTAGCTGACTTGTCACCAGGTTGATTCCCCCACAAAATCAAAAGCATAGGCATGTTTTGTTTTTAATTAACGAGCTGCTGTCACTACACACGTTCACCTTCATAGAGGATCAGATGTCTTTGAAGAAGCTAACTACACCTGCTTAGAAGGAAGAGGAACTTCAACTTTTTAGAGGAGGACAAAACAAACATTTATATCAATACATTTTCTACAACATGACCAATAATAATTCCTTAGAATGTCTCACTTGCATATGCTTTTTTCTGTGCATTAAAAAAAAAAACATCTTTCTTCCATTCCCTACTTGTACTCTTAAAATTTTTTTACAAGTCCTACAGAGCTTGGTTACAAGCTAATTTTTGCTATAGATTTTTGGATTCCTTATGGCTGACCCTTAGAACCACGTTATTCTCAAACGGATGTTCTGGATAGAATATCATGAGGTTTAGAGCCTGCAAGTTTTATGCTGTTCCTCATGTCCAGCTCCTCCTGAAAAAAATTTATTAGGAAAAAGAATCTAAAAAGAAAAATTATTACTACATTGATTGGACCAACTCTCCTTTTTAAAGCAGGGTATATGATTAATTATAAGAAAGTATTTTTGATGTGCAATTTATGCTGACTACTGAGAACTCATCTCAAAGAAGGCTAGAAGATTGAATGTCTAGGGTAAATAAAATAAAAAACTTAAAAAGTAGACAACAGTACAAGTTTTTAGAATCACTGAAATTATCAAATAGTGTATTTCATTAAAAATAAATTCTCCTTAAATTATAACATGGATCTAAAAATAAATTAGGAAATATAATAAGAATATTGCTAGATTTTTTTGAAGGTAGGAAAATCTTCTTTGAAAATGAGACCTTTGGCTAGATTCAGGAAATGTGAGAGCTTTTTTCTTTTCTTTTCTTTTCCTTTTTTTTTCCCCCCAAATAATGCTTTTTAAAGGTGCAGAATCAATGCTGGATTTATGTATACCTGACCTATATGGGGAAGAGGAAACCACTGTCTTTTGGCTGAAATTCCTAGTTGGTAAAATAGACATTTCTGTTTTGAAGACAAGGGAAGAATAAAGTATAGTGTAGTTCTATATGGCTACATTAGGCTTCTAAAACTTAAAAACAAACAAAGAAACCTATCTTTGCTGGTTCTCTGTCACTTACTCAAATAAGATGATCTTAATTGAGCTGAAGGTGGAATAAGAGTTTGTAATTGTCATATTTAGAACCCAATAGTTACAGAGCTGTTTCCTTATGGCTAAAGGTATATGTCTCAACTTTTCAGAAATGATATAAAGAGATTTTGAAAAAAAAAAAAGAAAAAGAGATTTTGAAAATCCCCATTTAATTTTCTGCAGTAATAGTTTAGAATTTAATAGACATATCCATAATTAAATAATTAATTTGAAAAACTTTTTAAAATGTTATTTAATATAATCAAATATTATACTACTTTATTAGAAAATGCAAAAAGAACACACTCATTTTGTTTGAATATCAAATATAGTTATAAATAATTTAGGCCTTCAAAATAGAACTTACTTTAAAATATAAAATACTAAAAATGATGCAGAACTACTCTGGACTCGTATGTCCTAAAATCTAATTGCTATATGTAATTTGAAATAACTGATTAAACATGAGTAGTCTTCAAGAGAAACAGAACCAGTGCCATCTTATGCTATTATTTAATTAGCATGCTATACACTAAAATCAGCTGGAAAAAAAGCCAAAGTAAGCCTTAAAGGACAGCATGATAATTAAGAGTGCCACTTCTCTTATTTTTATCATAAAATTCAGTCCTGGAATACAGTGTGAAAAAGCCTAGAAACCTGAATGTAAGTGATTTCCTAATTATTTTGATTTTTAATTCCAAACATTTGGATATTTTAAACTCCTAATCTTTGCTAATTTAGGGATAAAAATTCATATAATATTAAATACAACTTTTGCTGTCAACATGGTTATCTTGGAGACCAAGGATTATATATTATTTCTTCTTAATAAAATTTCTAATCCATTCTTATTTTTTATTACAGCATTGTGGCAACTTTTCCATGAAAAAGCTATAAACATTTAGGCCTAATTTAAAAAAAATAATTATTATGCCATCTAGTATAAAAAAAGTGGGAAGTCCCTATAACCAAAAGTATGTTTATACCAAGAGAGATATTAACAGAATATTCTCTCCCTCACCCAGGAACCCACATTGTAAGGAAGCATAATGTAACTAGTGATTATCAGTAACTTTTTAGGCTTATTTAGGCAAATTAAAAGAAATTGTGATCATAGATTTTATGTCAATTATTTGATCTCTTTCTAGTTCATGAGCTCTACTTTCTTCTAGCTTCAGTATGCAAAACAATTCCATAAGTATCTTTGCTATAATCAGCAATTATGAGCAATTCAACATTAATCTTAAATGGTCTGATTTTAGAATAAATTTCTAAATTTAGAGTCTGACATTCAATAGCTTTTATCAAATTGTGATACTGAAGCCATATTTTCATTATCAGGGAAGTTAGAGCCTAATTGCTGTTTTTAAGTATCCTGGGTTTCTCTGATAAAAGGTAGTATAATATATAATGGGATTTCTTTTTTCTTTTTTTTTTTTATAATGGGATTTCTGCTTCAAGATCAAATCTGTATTTACAGTAACTAATGAGAAAATAGTGAAGTTTGAGGTTACCAGGATAATGACTGAATGCCAAGTCCTAGACACTGGACAAAGTACATTCAGGGGTCAATAAAACTCTGGGAGCCTGTGAGCAGAGGCAAATGCAGTTTGGTGCAGTGGACAGAATATAGACATAAGATTCAGATGTAGCTGAAAGAGAAAGTAAGGAAGTGTCTGGGGAGACATCCTGGCTGCATTTTGAAGGATGCATGACAGGTGGCTGCCACTTTAGGGAGATTTAAAGAAAAAATCTGTGCAGAGGCTCTGCAAAACTTTGCTATAGTGCATTTGGGAAATTATGAAGTGTTTGATATTGCTAGCAAGTGAGCTGGAAAGCAACAGAAAATGAGGGTCTGTAAATAGCCAAAAGCTAAGGGGCAATCTTGAAAAATAGGAATGGTATTTCTGTATGTGGTTCTCAAAGGCATTGAATTAGTAACTATGTAGATATGCTGTGTACCAGTGGTCCTGGAATGCTAATCTTTCATAGTGTATTGCCTTTAAAAGGTTATTAATGTAGGAAAAAATAATACAGGTATGAAGTCGGTGTGGCACTCACTCCTCCCGTGGGCCAAGGCTCCCATCACACATAGCGGGCACGGCAGGCAGGTGTGCCTTAGGGATTCCGCACCCTGTTCTTCTCAAAGCTGCCCTAAGAGAAGCTAACACAAAATTGTTTTCTTGCTGCAGGTCTTTTCACCGTGCTAATTCTTAGAATTTTTTTTTTTTCCCTCACTGCAAAGCTTTGAAGGGAATTAAATTGGAGAGAGACTCCACCTTTAATTCTGTTGTAATAGAATCACTTCCTTGGCTGATATTTTTATTTACAGAATTTAACTCAAAACGAAACCTGTTCTTTAGCTTTCCTTTGAAAGTTAAACATAAGCCCAAGGCTGTCACTTCACCATTTTTATCCCCAACAAGTCTCACACACACAGATAGGCATTATTCCTATTTGTTCTCATCATCAAACATTTGGACATGAATCCCTAGGTCGAGTTTGCTCAGTCTGTGTCTCTAGATCTTGAGTACTGGTGACATTTAGAACGTAAGTTTCCAGAAGTATTATCCTTGTACTTTATAATTCTTTTATCTGAGGTCTGTTGACATTCCTGTATCACCTGAAACAGGTGATGTAGGCTCACGTGTAGCAATAAAAATTCTATTATTATTCTTCATTAAAAGGTGATACCCATATCATCTACATTTTGGGGGGAAAGGTAGCAAATAAAAGTATATTTCTTAAATGTAGATCTCAGATACTATTTATTTTACATTTCATGGCAGATTCAGTCCTCGGTAGAGGTTTTTATTCAAAGTTTTCAACACAATGTTTTTCACTGAATATTTTCAATAGCATTGTAAATGATCTGATGTGTCGGTAGACCAACAATAGAACGGACTTAGGTAAAACTGGAATGTTGCTAAAACCAAATGTAATCATCCTTTGGTCATTTCCTTATCAAGGATTTCAGTTTGACTGACCAATTTCAATTCATGGTAACAGCTTTGTTCCTAAGAGGCTCTAAATCAAAGAAATGCTCGCTAAGGGGGCAGTTCCTACTGCAATCCAAAGTCTGTGCTATTATCACGTAGCAGTGACAGCAAACATCCGCTGCGAATGTCAGCCTACATTTGTAGGAGGTGTGTGGTGTTTTGGGTTTCACTCTATCTCTGAAACCTATCTGCTTGTGAGAAAAACTGGGCAATAAAAGAAGTTTTACCGGCACATACTATAGCTGAGCTTGGACTCAATGCAGAGATTTCACTTCCTTTCTTTCCCTGGATTCCGAGCCTGGGGAGCACAATGGGGGTGTTGTGCTCTGGGCTAGCGTGGCATGCATGATACTAGGAGAGGACGTGTGAGCAGCTTCCAGTTATCTACACCGTTTGCTTTACAACTACCCTGAACTAAATCAAATGGCACCCCAAGACTCTAAGTTCAGGATAAGCGAGTGCAAAATCCACCAGCTGTTATGACCTAAATAGGGAACAGAATCCCTGAATTCAAATGTAGATACACCGGGTGTGCTAAGAGTTCAACAAATCATTGATGAGGCTTCCGAAATGCTGCACAGTTATCAAGCTGCTGATTTTCCCCCTAATTCTCCTTAACGCACGCCAAGGTACAGTTAATTAAAGGATCCATTGTTTATAAGGGAGAGAGATTGTTACTTACAAAGACTGTCCAGAACGACAGGCTGTCATGGTTTGTCAAAACACGAAATATCTTAAGACTCCAAGGCATATCAGTAATGTTTTTTTGTTGTTGTTGTTTTGTTTTTGTTTTTTTTTTTTTTTGGTCACACAATTTCCAGGACATGAATCACTGCAACAACTCTGTTCCCACACTATTTTGTGGACATGCCTGCGTGTGAGTGCATGTGCATGGTAAATCCAGAGAACACAATGAAGGTAAATCTTTTAGGTTGAGTTTCGCTCCAAATGATTGCTATGCCCTGCTTTAAAAAAAAAAAAAAAAAAAAAAAAGGCAAAAAAAAAAAGGCAAAAAAAAAAAGGCAAAAAAAAAAAGGGGGGGGCAAAAAAAAAAAAAAAGAGCTTACCTTTTTGAATCCAAAGCGGGGTGGATTCACAGGGACCTCCTTCCCAGCCTCGGCCTCGGCCGGAGGCAGATGCTCTGGGAGCCCACAGGAAGCAGCGGCGCCGCGTTGCAGCCCCGGGCCGGTCCGAGCGCACCTGCCGCTCACAGGCAGCAGCCGGGCCCGCACCGGCGTTTGCAGAGGGGAACAGCCTCCTTCCGGGTCACTAGCTTTCAGGGTGAGCAGCTAGAGAGCTGCAGCGAGGAGATTGCAGGGAAGGCTTGCCTGCCCCCAGACAAAAACCCTTTGGGCCGCCTGATCGCAGACAGGCAGCATTATCGCTCCGCATTCCACTTTCTCCAATCAGCTAATCGCAGCGGCCGTCAGCAGCTCGTCCGGACGGCAGCTCCGGCTCGCGGCGTGCGTGGCTGCACCCACCGCCCGCTAACGTGCCCATTGCTCCGCTCTTCTCCGAGGGGATTTGGAAAGGACGCTCCTTCCAGGGGGCGGCTCAGCAGACCGTGCACCCCCCCCCCCCCCCCCGGGCTTCCAGGAGGGAAATGGCTGGTGCTCGCAGCGCCGCTGCAGGCCGCTCATTGGGCTCCCTGGCTTTCCGTGGCCATGGCAACAGCCAACAGCCTCCCTTCGACGGCAGGCACCGCGGCTCAGGTGCGGCTCGCCCCCGCGGCTGCTTCATTTCTTTCCATCGAACTCATCATTTTCCTTTTCCCTCCCCCGAGGACGGGAGCTTCCGTCCTCTTTCTCGCCCCTTGGGCCGGAGCGCGAGGGGCTCTGAGTTTTCAGCCTCTGTTCCACGAGGCCGTGCTCCTTGCACGGAGGCTGGGAGGCTGGGCGGGGGGCGGGGGGGGCCTTCTCGGTAGCTGCATTCGGGTCCCTCCTGGTTAGTCACCCGCAAGTCCGCAGAGAGACGCTAGTGGGAGCCACTGGCTGGAGGCCTGGGGGCTCCGCGGCTGAGCACCTGCCTCCGGCCCGGGGCGTGACCCTGGAGGCCCGGGATCGAGTCCCGCCTCGGGCTCCCTGCATGGGCCCTGCTCCTCCCTCTGCCTGTGTCTCTGCCCCTCTCTCTCTCTTTCTCCTCTCTCTCTCCTCTCTCTGTGTCCCTCTGGAATAAATAAACAAAATCTTAAAAAAAAAAAATAATGGGAACCCCTGTCAAAACAGGTTGTAGCTTCGCGTCATCTCGGAGGCATAAGGGAGGTCTGCAGATGCGGGCAGTATCACCTCGTGTTTTCAAATAACATGCTTGAAGCCACTTAACTGAAACAAAGCCCCAGGACTCATTCTGCGTGGCCCAAATGACAACCAAGTCCCATAAAGGTATCTGTTAGACGCAACCTAGGACTTTCATGTATCGAGTTACTGTAGTGTATTTTTAGGTATTACACAATCTAAGATAGAATTTAAGAAAAAAATCCTGATTGTTTCCTATCGCAGAAAATGATTAACTTAGTTATAGTTTATTTGTGATTTAAAAATATGTTACTGGGTGCCTGGGTGACACAGTTAAATGTGCAATGCTTGGTTTTCACTTGGGTGGTGATCTCAGGGTCATGGGATCAAGCCCGGCATTAGGCTCCTTGCTCAGCATGGAGTCTGCTTGAGAGTCTCTCTCCCTCCCTCCCTCTCTAAAATGAATAAATATATCTTAAGAAAAATAAAGAGACTTTAAAAATCCAAACCAAATTAAAAACTCTTTGCTTGGGTAGCCCGGGTGGCTCAGCGGTTTAGCACTGCCTTTGGCCCATGGCCTGATCCTGGAGACCCAGGATCGAGTCCCACATCAGGCTCCCTGCATGGAGCCTGCCTCTCCCTCTCTATGTCTCTCATGCATAAATAAATAAAATCTTAAGTAATAAGATTAATAAATAATCTTAATAAAATCTTAATAAAATAATCTAAATAAATCTTAATCTAAATAAAAAATCTTAATAAAAACAAAAACCCTTTGCTTTAAACATTACCTCCAGGAGGAATACTCTTACTTTCTCTGATAGATGGACCACACCACACCCCTTCCTTAAAATGCCACCTCCTTAGGGAATTTCCCATGATTAATGTCATTAGCCATTTTACCTTCTGCAAAATGCCCACCCTTTTCTTTAACACTGTCACCAGTCACAATCTATTTGTTCTATATCCAAGACACCACCCAATTCATTTTTGTTTCCAGCAACCTGTCTGTGCTAGCTGTATTAAAACTTTGGACTTGTAGATGCTTCCTTTGCTAGGAGTCAATGACTTAGTGTTTTCTAAGTATCGTATTTCTCCATCCACATTAGCACTCTTGGCTTCAGGAGCAATTTGCCAACTTTAGTTTGTTGAGAATCCTGTGGACACAGATTTGGTAATCCCGTCTCCCTTTCCTCTGCAACCAGATTCACTTTTGGTAGGTGTGAGCCAGCTTAGGGTCAGCGTATCTACTGAAGAAAAGTGGATGGGCCTTTCTGCTTGTACGGTCCTCACCTCTCCATGTTGATTTAAGCCTGCTCACCTGTTCTCATTTAAATCACCTTCCCTTAAGTTATTTTGAGTTTGCAGCACCTGAACTGGCCCCTACCTTCAATTTCAGCCTCATAATCGATGCTTCCTTCCCCATGCTTCAGCAATCTTGAATTACATCCTATTTCTTGTTTCCCTGACTAGCAGATATTCCTGCTACCTAAAAGCTTCTCAGCCAGATTTCAGCCTCCCAGCACCTTTTAACTCCCTCCCAATTGGTCTTCTCCTTTATTTTTCAATGATTTGCTCAAATACATCACCTCACCAATGACCCACCTCAGGAAGGGTATGCAGTGGCCTCCCCTGATCCATTGTACCTGGGATCTACCTCTACTGTTACCATACTTGTAATACCCTGTTGATGTATTAGCCTTATTAGACTTATTTTGTAGACTTAGTTTGTGTCTGACTCCCGTACTGCTCTGTCAAATCCCCAGGAGCCAATTTGGTCCATTCATGTCTTACTTGTCTTCCATGTTTTATTTTTAATTTTAAGATATTTTAGTATCTTAAATGAGGACCTACAGTGCTGTCTGAACAGGCACTGAATGGCAGCCTAGTGTGTGAAGTCTGTGTTTGAATTCACCTCTTCAATATCACCTATTCGTCAACATTGAAACTTCAGAAGAATTTAAGGGATTTTGATTAAATGTTGGCATGTTAAAAAAATTACCAACAAACATCTCAGTTCATTTTGTGTTTTAGAGGGGTTTTCTTCCGTGTTGTTTAAAAATGTCTTTATTCTACACTTATACCTGATTGATGATTTGGCTAGGTGTAAGAATAAGTCATTTTCCTCTGGGATTTTGAAGGCCTTCTTTTTAAAAATCTCGTATATTCTTGCCCCACTATGGGCAATTATGCCCCCAACTGTGACTCCCCCAAAAGAGAACTAAAAAATACCCAAGTTACACAGGATAAGAGGCTGGCAGAAACTGAGGCTCCTCTCTTTGCATTTATGGCGTCCCTCATACATCTCTAGGAATTGTTATATATTACTTTCTGCAGGATTCTGTTATTTCTGTGCTCTTGGGCTTTTTCACCTACCCCAAGCCGTACCCTTCATTTCTCTGGCCCCCATGGCTCATCACCCTCTAGCTATGCTTTACTTCATGTCTCTGATTTCCATTGTCCCTCCCAACTTGATCATTAAAAAAAACAAAAACAAAACAAAAAAGTTGCTAAATGCAGATTTTCAAGGAACAAATGGGATTTTTCTATTTCATCTTTCTAAGCCAAATAAGGTAACTCATAAATTGCCAGCAGCTTTATACCTAGAATGCCCTAAGTCAGGTTCTAATCATTGGTCCAGTCAGCTCTGGTAGGGACACTTGGCATTACATTGTTTTCAAATTTTTGACAATGCAATTGGTGTACAGTAACAGCTCATTATTGTCTTAATTTTTACTTCTGTGATTACTGATAGAGATTACTGATAGAATTAAACATCTCTTCATGTTTGATGGTCTTTTGGGTTACCTCCTCTATACACTTCCTGTTCATAGCTTTTAGCCTGTTTTCTCTATTAAGGTTGGTGTATTAGAGTGGAATTTTAAACAGAATGGTCATTAAAAGCATTTTCAAAATTTTTATACAGTTAAGCATGACAATTAAACTTGTTATATAATTAGATCTTAATAAGATATCCATTGACATGTAAAGGGAAACCAGTAATTCACCCTGCTAATTGTTTTGGTTTTATTTCTTCAGAAAACCTCTATGCAGAATTTTTTTTTCTGCATGTAGTATGAAATATTACTACTACCATAATATGAAGAATGACTTTCTAAAATAAAACCTAAGATCATACAAATCTCATCACAGAAAATGTTGGCATAGAAGTGTCTTGCAAAATTAATATTGCTCTCATGTTTAAAAAACAGCAAATAGCATGAATGAAAAAGGAGGCCGAAGAGCTGGTTACAGATGGAAGGAGGGCAAGGAGACAAGCAGAGTGCAGTGTGTGACTCTGGTCTGGGCACTGGGCCAGGAGGAGGTGCCATCAAGTGCATCATTGAGACAACTGGTGAATGTGAATGTGGTCTGCGTGTTAGGTGATAGCGGTGTTTGCATTTGAGATTTTCATAACTTGATAATTATATTGTGGTGTTAAAGTTTGCAGGAAACATGATGAAGTGTCACGTAGTTCAGCAGAAATAATAATAACGCATGATAGTATATTTGTAGTGTGTGTCTGCATGGTGTAATCCAGCTCTTACAATGATAGATATGTGATCTATCTATGGAGGGCTAGCACAAATATGGCAAAGCAGCAACACCAGGTGAATCCTGAGTGAAAGACATTTCTGGTTTATTTTACTATTCTTGCCAAGCTTAAAGTTTTTGTTGTCAAGCTAAAAAGCTTTTGAAAAAGAAATAAAATGAGAACAAAATACAGTGTTCGGAACAAAAATAGATTAAAATAGATTAAGGTCAGATTACTTGATGACGGCCTATCAGAATTAAAATTAAAGTTGGTAAGTTAGGGACGAATTAAGGTAATTATTATTGTCACTATTTTTTTTTTTTTTTTTTGAGATTTACTATTTGAGAGACCTACAATGAGAGAGCAGCAGGAGGGGCAGAGGGAGAAGGAGAAGGAGAATCTCAAGCAGACTTCCTGCTGAGTGCAGAGCCTGACACGGGGCTCCATCTCACCACCCTGAGATCATAACCTGAGCCGAAACTAAGAGTCAGGTGCTTAACCGACTGAGCTGCCCAGGCACCCCCACTATTGTTACTATTATTAACATTATTGAGAGACTACTTGGGTAGAAAGTATTGGAAACATTTTTCATTTTCTTGAAAGAAGTCTGATTTCCCTGGATTTGCTGCTTCTCTGTATCCTAATATTAAGCTTGGCGATACAGTTATATAGTTAAACTAATATTTATCCCTTGGTTCCCATGTTGAAATCTGTCTTAATCCAGTTCCTTCACCACTGTAAAAATAAGGTGAGATCGTTGTTGATCAAAGCAACGTGTTCTCCTGCAGCCGCACCTGTTCCTACAACCTCCACGGCTGGGTGACAGTCTACCAAGGGATCCGGTCCCCAGTATAACAAAAAAGCTCTTTGTACAGCTTAGGGAACAGAATTTAAGCATGGTTTGTTTAATAGGACAGCATAGACTGTTACGAGGCTTAAACTGGATTTCTAATTCCTAAAGCAAACAAAATAGAATATGCTAAGTATTGTTCCTAAATCTTGCATATTTAGTTCTGTTGGCAATGAAGTGAACAATGTGCTGTTACATGGGGCCCAGAGAGGAAAGGTGACGATCACTTTGGGCAGGATTAGACAGAGCATTGGAGCATCTCAGCAAAGCAAATTGGATTTATTTTTCAGATTCCATCTTCTAAGAAAATGTATGGTAGGAAGCAGACTGGCCCACAGGCTATTAATCTGATGCCTTAATAGCCTCTGCGAGAGTCTGACCTTGATAAGAATCCAGAATGACCTTGATAAATTAGAGGTACCTGAAATCAAAACACACCCAGCAGAGGGAAGGCTTTATGGAAATCTATTTACTCGAATAAATTAAAAATGAGAAAATGATTACAGAAGAGCAAAAACCTTACCAAAGTGTAAATGATAGAAATATAAATGTCAGCAATATAAAACTGTTTTTAAAATCTGAATATAGGGCACCTGGGTGGCTCAGTGGTTGAGCGTCTGCCTTCAACTCAGGGCGTGATCCCAGAGTCCTGGGATCGAGTGCCGCATTGGGCTCCCTGCATGGAGCCTGCTTCTCCCTCTGCCTGTGTCTCTGCCACTCTCTGTGTCTCTCATGAATAAATATCTTTAAAAAAAATTTTAAAAAATCTGAATATAAAGTAAAATCTACAAACACAAAATTAGCATGTGTGCATCACAGAAGAGACAGTTCAGCAGTTAGCAGAACCCACCTGAAGCTCTATATCCCTCCTAGATGAGGAACAAGAGGAAAAATGTGGCAAGAGGTACAGGAAGAAAGTTTGGCCAGGCCTATCCCTGGACGTCTCGGTCTTGACTGGCTTATAATAACAACATTGTTTTAAATATTTCAGGTTTATCAAGCTCTGGGCTGGTGAATGCCTTCAGTCACAGAGGCTTACAAGAACAACTTCATCTTGAAATGGGCATTAATACGTGTCACTGCCAGGTGGGGAAAAATTGCAGTGTTAACCAACAACAAAAAGGAAAAACTAGCTGCTGACCATCCATGCCCTCCCACCCCCCAGCCCACCCTTAACCCTAGTAAACCCAAACACAGATAGGTCTGGCTTGTTCCTGCTGGAGAAGGGGGAGGGGGGGGGCAAGGCAGACTTGGCTTTTATTAAGGCCACAGTGTGAGAGCTTCTGTGAGCAATATTGAAAAGGCTGCACTTGTTTCCAAGGAATTTGATTGTTTATACTTCATAATGATAAGCTTCAAAAGTGACCTGGAAAAAGAAGGCTGCTGGCTTTTCACTCCGCCAGGAGGGGCTGTGCTTTGTTCTCTGAGAGGCACTCTGACCAAATTAACAGAGTGTATCTCTCGTGACCTTTTCCACTTAGCATTGTTTCTTAGGGAAACAGTGACTCCAGGGCCCCTCCAGGCTGTGTGCGACAACGCCCCACCGCACAGAAGGGCCTTGGGCCTCTGCCGTCACTGAGTTATTGAATCAGTAACGAAACACATCAGCCTTGGCAAATAAAACCTGGCAAGAAGCGTTTTAAAACAAATGCTGCTGGTTTCACCTGAGCCACTGAAACAAATTATGGGGCCCAAGGTGAAACTTGGCAGCGTCTGTGAGCTCTGAAGTGGCCAGCACCAGGGCCCTCGCTTGCCAAATGCGCAGATCGCAGAGGAATGAAAATTAGCGGGGTCGCCCCCCACACCCCCTGCCCTTAGAAGCACTTCTGATAGAACTGTTCAGTGAGATTTAGTCATCAAAATGAGCAAAAAATATAATGAGGTCTGAGTAACATATGATGAGATACTTGTTTGAGAATCCAATGGTCTGATCCCAAATCAGAAAAATGGTTGAAGGACAACCCCCCTCCCCCAAACACACACACACACACACACACACACACACACACACACACACAGATCCCCTGGAAACAAAAATGCACTACGTGTCCTAGATATCCAGTTAAAGGCCCACCAGTGATGGCATATACAACTTGGCAAAATAATCTCCATGACCTTATGGAATACTGGACAGGGGTTCCATTTTATCACGTTAGGATGGTAATCAAGAATGGTAATTATTTCACCAAGTTTGTCCAACTCAGAATTCATTTCCTTTGTTTTCAAGAGTAAGACTCACAGGTCCTAATTTCTGGCTAGTTACCTTGAACTGATAACGAGGGAAAATACTCTTCTTTTGGACACTTTCTACGTCAAAGGAAGAAGATTAGTTTTATAAACAGTCCTTGTGTTTTTCAAGTTAGCACAAAAATCATTTCACAACTAACTTTACTACAGGCATGAGGGTAGATAAAGAAAACTCTACTAAGAGCTGACACCTAAACTATGTCTTGAAGGATAAGGAGGGGGACTTAATGAAGGAAAGACATAACAAAGTCTGTAAACCAAGAAAATAACGTGAGCCAAGTCTAGGATACATGAGGGGGGATTGGTGGATTTTCTTTCATAAATTGGGTGAAATAAATGTATCCCCTGATTTTCTAACAGGATTTTTAGTGGATCAAATAAGGTAATATATGAAGGAGTTTTAAACTCAACAGTTATAAACACACTCAAGCTATTATTTAATTTTTGGTAACATGAGAAAGTTTTATCACAGTTATCTATTAGGATTAGGATTGGCTGCATATATGGCAAAACCGAATAACAGTGCTTCAACAAGACTATGCTTAAGGGATGAGGGACCAGGAGTTCAGGGCTAGTGGAAAACTGGCCCCATGGTCATCAGGATGCCAGCTCCTTCTCTCTGTCCTGCCATCTTTGGAAAATAACATCCGTCCTCAAAGCATCCTCATGGTCCAGAATGGCTGCTTTTACTCCAGCCAGGATGTCCATGTTCCAGGCAAATGAACAGGAAAGAGGGCAAAGGGGCACATTTTCTACCTGAGTTGGCCTCCTTTTTTTTCTTTTTTTAATCAAGATATAATTGACATATGATATTTTGAGTTGGCTTTATGTAGAGAACTTTCCCGTAACTCCAGCATTTCTGCTGACATCTCATTGCCCAGTCCTAGCTACAAGTGAGGCTCAAAAAATGTCATCTCTCAGCTAGGCACATGGTAGCCCCAGATATATCAGTGTTCTATTATTGAGGAAGAAATTGAGAACAATCATGGGTTGGCAGCAAGCTGCCTCTGCCAGATATCAGCCAGGGGTCATCAGTCATGAATCTTTAGGCAAGATTCACCTTTTTCTTCAAGCCTGCAGCTGGACCTTGAAAGTGACACTATTTACAGACGGGGCTCTAGGGCAGCTCAGTTGCAGATGGACCATCACATTGTGCAGTTACCTTTTCCTTGTACACTTATTTATCTAAACTCTGTCTATCTTGTGGGACTATAAACTTCTGGAGAAAAGGGACCATTTATTTTGTCTTCACCCTACATTTATTGCTTAGCACGGCACCTGGCATGTAGAGACAGATATGATGAATGAACAAATGAATGAATGACCAGGCTGGGGAAGTCACCGTGAATTGTATCTTCCTCCAAGGCTATCCCTCGATCCAACCCAACAAGCATTCCTTTATCCCGTACTACATGCCAAGAACCTCATCCGGTGTTAGATTACTAAATTACAACTCCCATTCTGGGTGGGAGAAAATACAAGTGAATAAATGGTTATGTTACAGTGTGATTTGCTTTGCAGAACAATGATATCCAGGCAGTCATGGGTGAAGAGAAATAGCTAGTCCCTCAGCTCCATGAAGTGGCTGTGCTTGAGTTGGGTCAAAAGGATAACGAGGGGCTTGGCTTGCTAGTCTGGGAAATCAGGGGCAGGATTTCAAGAGCAACACAGACACTGGAAACCAACTTGGCAGTTTGGGGAACCCAAGGAGATTTGAATGCAGCTGAAGTGCAGATTGCGGAAGGCATGAGAGGAGAGAAGATTGAAAAGATGGATGTGCGACAATTTGTGAAATGTTTTGTTGTGCACGTTAAGGACTTTGGAGTTTAGCTTTCAGGAAACAGGAAACCACCACAGGGTGCTAAAAAGAACAAAGATGTGATCGTGTTTGTATTTTAGGAAGATAGCTTTGGGACACATTTACCTGGGCAATCTATTTTCATGGAAATATAGCTTCATAGGACTTTATATTTTGATTTCTTTTATTTCTCATTTCATTAGACATTCATTGAGCACCTTCTTTATGTAAGGTATTGTATTAGGTGCCAAGAGAAGTACCAACATTAGGAAGGACCCATAAATCATAAGACATACCAATATTTATGTTCCATCGAAAAGAAGGAAAAAACTTGTCAATGACATTGTAACAGTGTTCTAAGTTAGAAATTTTTAAAAAGACTGTATTTGACAGAGAGAGAGAGAGAGAGAGAGAGAGAGAGCACCTAAGCAGGGGAAGAAAGGAGAAGCAGGATCCCCACTGATCAAGGCGCCTGATGCAGGGCTCCATCCCAGGACCCCGAAATGATGACCTGAGCTGAAGGCAAACACTTAACCAACTCAGCCACCCAGTCACTCCTAACTTAGAATTTTTGATATTTGTTGAAAGAATTCTTTTAAATGTAATTATTTAAATTTCATCGTGTTTCACTCTGTGCATACAAAAAAAAAAAAAAAAAAAGAGGGGCACCTGGATGGCTCAGTGATTGAGTGTCTGCCTTTGGCCCAGAGCGTGATCCCAGGATCTGGGATCAAGTCTCACATCAGGCTCCTGCATGGAGTCTCTTTCTCCCTCTGCCTGTGTCTCTGCCTCTCTCTCTCTCTCTCTCTCTCTCTCTCTCTGTGTCTCTTATGAATAAATAAATAAAATCTTTAAAACAAAAACAAAAAAGAAAAAGAAAAAAAGTGAAAGTAGTTAAGATACTCCTAAAATTCTTCATATTCATATTTCTGAGTGGCATTTAGATCAGGGTCATTGGTATTCAGGACACACACGCACATATACACACATCAACATCATCTACCTGATAGTTTTCAGTCTCAAAGTTTGTCATGTATCGGAATCAGTTTGAAAAATGGTAAAAATAGAGTTGCAGGCCATGTTCCATTTCAGCAAACCTGGGCTTCTTATATTCTATGTCAGTACTTCAAGACATTCTAAGACCCTCAAAGTTTAAGAAGCACTGCTCTAAGGCATCAGGAGAGTTATTGTCTCAGGACCACTTCTTAAAGTGAATGTACCACTTACGTTTTCAGTATTTTCTTGTATTTGGTGAGTTTTGGTGTAATACAGGACAAAGGTGTCACAGTTGATACCTAGCTGAGAGCTACATTGTTTCCTGGGATGTTAAACTGTAGACAGTGTGTGTCTTAGAATCAATGAACTATGCTATTTTCAAAAGGATGGGAATTTTACAAAGCATGCAAGGAATAGATCAAAGATAATGATTGCCTGATTTTTAAAAAAAAAATTTATTTATTTACCATACTCACAGAGAGAGAGAGAGAGAGAGAGAGAGAGAGAGAGAGGCAGAGACACAGGCAGAGGGAGAAGCAGGCTCCATGCACCAGGAGCACGACGTGGGATTCGATTCCAGGTCTCCAGGATCGCGCCCTGGGCCAAAGGCAGGCGCCAAACCACTGCGCCACCCAGGGATCCCCCTGATTTCTATAATAAGGAACTGATAGATTATGGTGCCTCCACATGGAAGATGGTCTGTGTTTAAAAATAATTATGTAGAATGATATTTTTATTTTTTAAGATTTATTTATTTATTTATGAGAGAGAGAGAGAGAGAGAGAGAGGGGCAGAGACACAGGAGGAGGGAGAAGCAGGCTCCATGCCAGGAGCCTGACGTGGGACTCGATTCCGGGACCCCAGGATCACGCCCTGGGCCAAAGGCAGGCACTAAACTGTTGAGCCAGGGATCCCTAGAATGATATTTTTAAAAGGGTGTTCTATGAGTGGGTATTCAAAAAGGGCACCAGAAGAAAAAAAAAAAAATAGAGTGAGAAACTTGCAGACCATGTCCCTCTCTTAGAGTTTCACAGTGCATTTGGGCATTGAAAACTCTGAGAAAGCTAGGAGTTTTTAACCTATAACTTTCTGATTTATGGCATAAAAGATATTCATATTTTATTTATTTATCTATCTAAATATCAATTTGTTTATTTTAGTTGTCTCTACACCCAACATGGGGCTCAAACTCATAACCCCAAGATCAAGAGTTGCATGTTCTTCGGACTGAGCCAGCCAAGTGCCCTTCATATTATATTTAAATAAACAGCAACAATAATGAAAAAGTAGGTGCCTATTTTGTGAGACTTTTTCAGTTCACATGAGACTAGAAGAGAAGTGTTAGTCATAAATTATAGTAGAGGAAAGAAGAACAAAATGAATGTAAGCATCATGTACAATTTTTGGTGCTTTTCAAGGTCATATATCTATGTAATAGAGATTTTTAAACAAATGAGTCAGCCTGTTTTGTCTGTAGTTTGATATAAAGGCCAAGTAGGGAACTCAGTAAATTGTATCTCGAAAGTTATTCAGCTATTGAGGAGAAATAACCTCAAATGAACAGTGTACAGCCTATATCATACGTGAGGTAAGCAGTACCTGATACTAGTTACGTGATCTTGGGCAATTGCTTTAACTTCACAAGCTCATTTTTTTTTTTTTTTTACATCAAAATGGTTACAGGTACTATATTTGATTCCTAGGGCTGCTGTAACAGACTACCACAGACTGGTTGGTTATACACAATGGAAATTTATCGTCTCAGAGTTGTGGAGGCTAGAAGTTCAAAAGCAAGTGTTAGCAGAGCCATGTTTTCTGAAGCCTCTAGAGAAAGATCCTTCCTTCCTCTATGTAGCCTCTGGTTGTGAGAAACCCCTGGTATTCCTTGGCTTGTGGCAGTATAATTCCAATCTCTGCTTCCATCTTCACATAATCACCTTCCCTCTGTGTGTTTGTGTCCAAATTTTCTTTTCTTATCAGGACACTAGTCACTGGAGTAGAGCCCACCCTAATCCATTACGACCTCAACTTGATTATATCTGCAAAGGTCCTATTTTTAAATAAGGTAACATTCTCAGGTTTGGGGGTTTATGACTTCAATGTATCTTTTTGGAGACACAATTCAACCCCCATGATGATGTGATAGTTATTCTTTTTTGAGGAAAAAGTTATTGGTCTCTATTCAACGTTGGGTCTACAAAGAACTAAAGTATGGCTAATTCTACAGAACAGACTTGACAAATGAGTGAATTCCTAGGAAACCGGTGGAAAATATCAAACAGACTGTTTATTTGGATGCTTTTTGTTTTTACTGAACTGACTAGAAATTTCCTCTATCGGATTTGGAGTGACTCTACCATTGCAAAATTGAAGCAACAGTAACAAAAAGGAATATATCTTATATGCCAAAAAGATCCTACCAAATCTCTTCCAGATTGATGTCTTTTTCCAGAAGAATTATCCAAAGCAACCTTCCCCAAACCCATACTTTTACTTCAAAGTTCATCCTCCCCCCATCTGGGCAGTAGGTAGTCTGATGCTCAGGCAGGCAGCTCTTTGAGATTGATCAGTGGGCTTCTGAATTCTCTTTACCCATCAGTTGTTGAGAGGAAACATGTATGATTTCATCGTGTCTCCAAAGGCAGTCATTGCTTCTTAATTCAGACTCTCAAAGACATTCATACCATCCTCTGGTTATAGGTCAAGTGGTTTTAGCAATTTCAGACCACCAGTGATCTAAAGTAGATACTGAAGCTTTCAAAGGTGCTTAAAATTGAAGAGAATTATTAGGCACATGGAAAACAATTTTTTATTTGTTCATTATGTTCTGTTTTTAGTGTATTGGAAATCATTTCTAGTTTCAAAGCACAGTGTTATAATAATAGTCAATGTAATTTATTTAGCAGATTACCATGTGCCAGGCACCATGCTACAAGTTTTATAAATATTAAATCTGTTCCTCATAGTAGCCCTGCCAAATAGGCATTATTTTTATTTGACAGATGAGAAATTAGACTGAAAAATCATGACTTTCAAGGTCAGAGAATCACATTAAATCTACCATACTACGTTTCTTATTTAAGCACTGTTTAAATTAGTTGCCTGTAAATGTAGAGACTCTTGTTAGCTCTGTTTGAATCAGATTACTGAAAGTCAACTTAAAAGGCAGTGGTGATATTCCCAACATTTTTTTTTTTTGCCATTTATCTTGGATAAATCATTTTGATCATTCTCATTATAGTTTCTGCATCTTAGAATAAAGATATTCTATTTTTCATTACTTTGAAGTATTGCACATAGGACTGTGGAAAGAGAGAAAGCATTATTAGGATTTAGATGCTAGGTAATTTTACTAGCAACAGTCATCACTTAAAAATCAAACTACAGAATTGCTCCTGAAATGAATGAAACCATTTCTGTTTCCAGCTGTTCTTTACACTGGGCCTAAGTCCACTGTGAAGAAAGAAGAATAATGGTTTTGATTTTTCTCTCAGTTGCAATGACCTAGCTCACTTAAGATTTCCTCTCTGTGCCATAGAATATCTTCACCTAAAACTCCTGCAAAGTGAAATAGCCCAGGTCACCACAGGGAGTCTTTCTGCAGTTAATTAAACAAGCTAGCCTGAAAGCGTTTCAAGTCCATGGCTTAACAAGCCAAACAAGAACTTTATTCAAGCAAAATCGAAGTAGGGGAGCAAAATTTTAGTCAGCAATATTTTAACCAGTGACACCTCATCAAATGTGGTCTCAAATTCTTTTAAATCCATTGCCATATCACTGCGTTTATATAATAAAAAACATTTCTTAGCGTTCCCATGCTCTTCAGAACCAGGGTGGTTTTCTCTAAAGTTTTTCTTTGTATCTAAACTTGGAGGAAATATTTTTTATTCAAGAGCAGCCCCTCATATATGCTCACTGGGCTGAGGTATGTGCATTTATTGACCATTGATGCCTGTTATTCAAATTACACTCGTTTATGATAAACATAAATCCAGGGCTACAGCACAGTGTGTCAGCATATCATGGAAATCTTTCTTGAATTTTCTTTGGAATATTTTCTTTTTCATTGCCTTGTACATTATTCATGTATGTCACCATATTTTATAGACAAAAGAAGTTGGTCATGTCAGCTGGTGTGTATTAGCAAATTCATTGAAAAAATAATTCAGCATATTTGGAATTACGATTCTTTTGTAAAATTGGGGCTATTAATATACACTATTCCCCTCCCTTCTCTGTAATTTGCAGGGTTAGTGGGGAAAAAAGGAAAGATAAAGGACCAATGAAATCACACTAATTTGTGTAACAAATGTATTTCTGAGTTCTTTGATGAGCCAGGCACTATAATCAGGTGAAATAACATTAAAAGGAGAACCAGTAGACAGAATTACTATAGAATTTATCCCTAATTATATCATCATGAGCAAATTACCAACTGCATTTCTCAGCTCCCTTATTTGTAGATTAGGAATGTCTTGGGCCCCTGCCCACTCACAAGTTATTATGAGGATCAAATGAACCTTTTTATTTGCTAGTATAAAGGACAGTGAGTTGGAATTCAGCTTGCTTTCCTTCTCCACTGCAGCCACTGGCCCGCCTGCCCTCATCATCTTTGTCGTCATCATCTTTATTCTGATCATCATTATTACTATGGTTTTAGGTTGGTTCCCTTAAAACAGGATTTACTAGAGGAGGTTTATTGCTGAGTACCTTTCCTTAAAATACCTGTAAGGGAGTATGGCAGGGAAACTTGGAGAAGTGAATGCTGGTGAAGTTTCAGGAGAGGCCACAGGAAGCTGTGGTGCTGAGATAACCCTTTCAAGTTTTCCCAAGTCAAGACAAGGGGGCTGGGTCTTTGTAGCCCCCTATCCACTCATTGCATGCAGGCTACCTACATGGAGGTGCATAACTTTGGGTGAGGCTATTTGTGGAGAGAGACTCAGTTGTCAGTTTTCAGTAGTACATGCTCCTGGCATCAGGATAAATGAGTGTGCCTTGGTCCTGAAGAGAAGATATGAGAGATTGCAACTTCTGCTAAAATCACCACCACCACCACCACCACCATCACCACCACCATCATCATCTGGGGCTTGAAATGGCCTCCAAGAAGTCCTTGAACACACTGTCATTTCATTTGTCTTCTCTAACACAACAAAGAAAGACAAAATAGAGTTGCCCCGATAGGTAACATCAAATTATAACTGAACCTCAAGGGCATCATAGGAAGAAGGCAAGGAACTCCACCCACAGTCATGGCAAGATCACATCCTTCCCAATATACAGATGCATAGCATAGTACATCAACTCCAAATCAAATGTCTCTTGTCTCCACATTGATCACTCTCCAGTTTCCATTTCTTTCATCAAATTATAGATTTTCAGGGTGGGAGAGGACTTTGCAGGTAAGTCAGTTGATATAAATGCTGCTTTGTGGTTGAGTTCTCTTTAGTGATCCTGACAAACACTATCCAGCCTTTATTGGATGGACCAGCTCCAGCACTGAAGGCTCACTACATTCCCAAGCAGCCTATTCTGTTGCCACGTTTTGTGTGAGTGGGATTTGCTTTTCCATTGGTCCCATTGCTATGCTATGGGATAACAGCGTAGATTTACCCATCATCCATATGTGCCATACACATTTTTTTCTTGAATTAAGTGTACTTAATTCCCAAAACTTGTTCCTAGTTTGTAACAGTTTAAAAGCTTATACCTGGGGATCCCTGGGTGGCGCAGGGGTTTGGCGCCTGCCTTTGGCCCAGGGCGCGATCCTGGAGACCTGGGATCGAATCCCACATCGGGCTTCCGGTGCATGGAGCCTGCTTCTCCCTCTGCCTGTGTCTCTGCCTCTCTCTCTTTCTCTCTCTGTGACTATCATAAATAAATAAACATTTTAAAAAAAATAAATAAAAGCTTATACCTGGCCTCTATCCTTTGAATTTACTTTTTTCCTCTTAAACTGAGAAGATTGCTCCAAGTTTTCTCTAACTCATGCAAAGAAGGACAGGGCAATCATCTTCACTCTTGCTACTGGGCCTCTATTCATGTGGCCTATTATTAAAATACTAGATTCTAAGTTGTATGTGTTAACAGCATGATATGGTTGCTAAATAAAGCTCTGTTTTAAACCGTGTGTCTCTTAGTCTTGTCCTAATGCAGCTGGCCTTTTTTTAAATGCTAGTGTAGGACTTTCCATAGATTTGAGTAAAACTTAATTTTTTAAAAAAAGATTCATTTATTTATTTAAGAGAGAGAAAGAAAGAGAGAGAGAACATGAGTGGGGTGAGGGGCAGAGGGAGAAGTAGATTCCCCACTGAGCCGGGATCCTGATGTGGGGCTGGATCCCAGGACCCCAGGACCATGACCTGAGCTGAAGGCAGACGCTTAACCGACTGAGCTGCCCAGGTGCCCCTGAGTAAAACTTAATTTTGTCTTTCATTCCAACTATTGAGATCTTGGTGGATTCTACTTTTGTTTCAAAGTTGTTTGTTTGTTTTCAGTACTATTAGGGTAATTACATACATAAATATGCACATATGGATAGAGTAACATGGAAAATTTAGGGAAAGAGAAAAAGAGAGATATGAGGGGAGAGAAGGTAATTGCTTCTCCACCCCACTCTACTCACTAGACACACAGACACACAAACCAAGAGATGACTTTGAAAGATTAGATGAAGCAGATGGAACATACTACTTAACCAAAAGATAGAGGACTAAGTTTTCTTTAAGCTTTGCACCCGATTTCAGTAACATAGTCATTATTTATAAAACGTTAACACCTACTCTGTACTCAGGCAGTGGAATAAAACGTCCATAAAAATTATTTCATACAGAAGTCTCAAGATATTTTTCATTTATTATTAATTCCAGCCATCTGCTTTATACAGTCAACCCATACTTTCTAATTTCTCTACTTAATTTCTTGAGTGGTACCAAAGATGTATTGCCAAGTAGATCAAAGTAAATAATTTGATTTTCAGATTTAAATCTTCCATTGAAATGACTACACTGACTTGGACTAAGAAGAGGGGGACATGTATAACTACCACTAATGCATTGTATAGCTTTTCATTCAATAATTTCCATCATAATTTCCCCAAGGGTTTCAATTCTCCTGTATGACAAAACTTTAAGAAGCACAGTGGTAACTGCATATCATTTGATTGTACATTTATACTGACAATTTTTCAAAGCAAGCTATATTCTTTTTACTTCTTTTTCTTCACATTTTTTTCCCCATTTCCCTGGTAACTATTATTAACCCAGGGATAGAGAATTGAAAGGGGCTTAGAACAATAGTAAGAGAATATACACTCTGGTTGCCCGTTTAGATACCTTCAGACCATAGTTTGGAGAATGAGAAACTAAGCTATTGGAAATTTCCCAATTGGTGAATTTGCAGGGTAACTGTATAGAGGCAGGAGATCCAGAACACATATGAGAGGCTATAAGGTGATAGAGAATTTTTTTAAAAAAAAATAGCTCTTTGATTCACCAATATCTGATTTTAATTCTGCAAACAGAAAACAGTTATGGGAGGGAGCAGCTGAGCAAACATCATCATAAACACCAAAGAAATAGGAGCATAGATTTAATGTGCTGGAAAGGGCCTCCTTTTGATCTCTGAAATACAACTTGGTCCAAATCAAGAAAGGGAGTGGCATCTGCAGTAAAAGCAAAGAAGCTGACATCCAAAAGATAAAGAACTCAGGATGGAACCTTGCTGGTACTAATGCTTGCTCGTTTATTCTTTCTTTCTTTCTTTCTTTCTTTCTTTCTTTCTTTCTTTCTTTCTTTCTTTCCTTTCTTTCTTTCTTTTTTTCTTTTTTTCTTTTTTTTTTTTTTTGGCATACCCTGGATATCTTAGATTACCACTGTTTGTCAAAGTAGCATGGTTAATTATTTACCTTTCTCACCATTGGGCTCAGATTCTTTTCTTATCAAACTTCTGTGTCTGAACCCAAAACAAACAACCTCCCTAGAGCAGTAAATGATCATGTCAAGCTGGGTTTGTGTGCTGGTGGTGGGATATATTTCTCTTCTTTCTCTTAAGATCTCTCTTGTTGCCAGTAATCATTCTGCTAGTGAGGGTCAGGGCTAATTTGGGCTGCTATGTTGTACTTATGGTTTGCCATGACTTGATTCTTTGTGATATTTTAAATTTGCCCTTTAGACCTCTTCCTTATGTCTCAGTCTATCCTAATTCCTTTATTCAATAAGGTATTTCAGATTTCACTAAAGAAAGAAGGCTGTGTCTCTACCCAAGGGTTTTTCTTTGTTGTTGTTGTTGTTGTTATTTTTTGCGGGGTTGATTGAGGGGGAGGGGCGTGGATTTTAGATCATTACTCTAAAATGGACCTAACATGATGACCTAGAATTAGAATGATTGAATGATTAAAAATAATTAGACAGCAGAGCTGATATTTTGGGCTTTTTTCTCCTTTTCTCCAAGACTCCTTCCAGCGCAGATTGCTCTGGCCAAATGTGGTAGAAAAGAGCTGGTAGGTGGGGTGGTTGCAAGCAGATGCTCTGTTTCTGCAGCAACTTCCAGTTTAAATTCCATCTCAAATGAAACCGCTATTCTTGTCCTTGATTTTAGATCTATTTTTCTCCCTTCGTAAAGTACATCGCTCTTGATCATTTATCCTTACTTTATAACTCTTATGTAGTTGTATCTTTTATTATGATGCCTGAAATCACTCTTGGAACAAGGAAGATATAAAACAAAAAAGGAATAAAAAGAGTGGAGCCCAACAGTCAAAATCATAGACTGTGTTAGCAGCCTTTCATTTATTTATTTATTCATTCAGTCATTCCTAAAGACTTCCTTAGTATTTATTATGTCACAGGTATTAGGATAGGTATTGGCCTTGAAGAGTAACCAAGAGTCCTCACAGAGCTTACAGTCTAGACTAGAATGTAGGTCTCTTGACAACCAAAGTTCTGCTTTTCCCACCACACTCTACCATGTTATTGGTACTTTAAGAAAAAATGCAATCCCTGGGGCACCTGGGTGGCTCAGTTGGTTAAGCATCCAACTCTTGATTTCGGCTCAGGTTGTGATCTCAGGGCCATGAGATCGGGTCTCATATTGGGCTCCATGTTGAGCGGGGAGTCTGCTTAAGACTCTCTCTCCTGGAACGCCTGGGTGGCTCTGTGGTTGAGCCTTTGCCTTTGGCTCAGTCATGATCCCGAGGTCCTGGGATTGAGTCCCACATCGGGCTCCCTGCATGGAGCCTGCTTCTACCTCTGCATATGTCTCTGCCTTTCTCTGTGTGTCTGTCATGAATAAATAAATAAATAAAATATTTAAAAAAATACTGTCTCTCCCTCTGCCCCTCTGCCTACCCCCTCAAATAAATGAAAAAATAACAGCTTCCAACAGAGTGACAGATTAAGTAAAAAATTCTTACAATCGGTTTAGCAGTGTCTCGCACATACAGTTCAATAAATGTTAAATATTATTATTATTAATTATTGATGTTCTCTTGTTATAAATATAGTCAATCTTATAATTATTGTAACTTATTTTCAAAATCTAAGTTGGGAATCATTTCTGAACAAAATGAAATTCTTTATCATTAATCATTAGTCAGGATTCAAGTGTAATGCTGAGGTTTAATACTTTTTGAAACTTGTCTTTCATTCTTTGAAATTTTTTCTTCTTATAATAGCAAAGTTTATCATGTTTGATAGTTATAAGAAGTTGCCCATCTGGCTGTTACAGAGTATTAAAGATACTACTGTAAAAGCTGGAACATTTTTCAGAATTACCTTTTCTGCACCTATGGTCTTCAAATGGCTAATTCCAAAGAACAAAGGATAAGTTATCCATGGGCAATGAAGTCATAATTTTATTTTTATCACCCCTGTCTGAGTATAACTACCACTGTACATCATGTCCAAGTAATGCGAACATGTCTGGTTGGCACAACTACAATAGCAGTGCTGATAAGTAACTGATCAGCTTATCCACAGCATTCTTTTCATGGGGAGGTCACTGTCCTCTTTGTTCCTGAAAGTCCAACAGAGCTTAAACATTCCAGAAACTGGCCATTCAAATTAATTAAATGACATCATGTACACGGCTCCTGGGATTATTATCTTGTGATACTGAAGCTTCTGTGCTTTTATGTTTGCCTAATTAAATTCTATCAAATGTAAGAAGTTAAGCAATTAGTATTACTAGACCACATAATTAACACATGCCTTAAACACACTTTTTTGAATAATAGATTACTACTACCTATGAAATACAAAAGGATTACCAATGTTTAAAACTTATGACTATGGAATATCATCTTAATGTTTCTCCATATGTAAAACAGGAATTATAGCATCTAATTCATAGGCTTTTATAAGGATTTACACAGGGCATTTAATTCAATTAATATTTAATTTCAGTATTTAATTTTCAATTAATATTTAACACTAATTCTCAACTAATCTTTATACAGTTAATAGAAAACTAAGATGTAATAAAATTCAATACTATAATTATGATGGAAATAATGATTCTTAAACTTTGACTCAGAAGGCACCTGATGGTTTTGCATCGCATAAATAATGTCGAACTCCCTCACTGCACTGAAAAGCTCCAGGAGCAGGTAGCACAATTCCTGGAACACAACACATGCTCAACAGATAGTTCTAGGAGATCTCTAGGTGGCTCAGTGCTTTTGGCCCAGGGCGTGATCCTGGAGTCCTGGGATGGAGTCCCCACATTGGTCTCCCTGCATGGAGGCTGCTTCTCCCTCTGCCTGTGTCTCTGCCTCTCTCTCTCTCTCTCTCTCTCTATGTATCTCATGAATAAATAAATAAATAAAATCTTAAAAAAAAACCCAAACAGACAGTTCTAGAATTAATCAAGACAATATCAATATAAATTATAACATTGGAAATGCCAATTAATAGATATTCAGATAATGAAATCATTAAACCAACTTTTACTATATGTGTTCCACATATAAACACAATGCATAAAATAAATACACATATGAGACACTACTTAGATAAACACATGTATTTCACAGACTACTTACAGCATGCGTAAGTTACCACCATGCATTTAGGAACAAAATATGCTCCCTTGCTCTTGAAAAGTTTAGATTCATGAAGTGAAGAAAAAACATACACACATAATTCTCAAATCAGGTAGAATGGGCTCAATGCTAAGTGTATGTATTTCTCTACCAGATATATGCTACTGAGAACTTCTCATTATTTTCCTCAAATCATGAATATAAATGTTTCTATCTAAAATAATTCTAAGTTTGGGCCTTATAAATTTTAACACCCAAATGACTTAATTATGGATTTTATGGAATATCAGCATATATTTGATTTGAGGGGATCCCTGGGTGGCTCAGCGGTTTGGCACCTGCCTTTGGTTCCGGGTGTGGTCCTGGAGTCCCGGAATCAAGTCCCACGTCGGGATCTCGGCATGGAGCCTGCTTCTCCCTCCTCCTGTGTCTCTGCCTCTCTCTCTCCCCCTCTCCCTCTCTCTATCATAAATAAATAAATAAATAAATAAATAAATAAATAAATAAATAAATCTAAAAAAAAAAAAAACCTTATATATTTGATTTGATTTGCACACACTAAAAATGATAACTTTTTGCTAGAACCTATACTATTGTCTTTCAGAATATATTCTCAAAGTCAGGATGTTTGTAATTTATAAAGTAACCTAATATTAGAGTTATAATAAATTTTAAAAATCTCTAAAAATAATTTTAAATAGTTTTATGGAAAAAGATGGGATGGAATAAAGTATGTAGGTGACTATAAAATATGTTGCTTGGTTAAGGATAATAAAACAATATTGCAATTCCCACGGAGTTCAAAATTATATTGATTTGTTTAGTAGAAAAAGGAAGGAACTTCTATCATCTTACATTCAGATGGACCATTCACAGTTTCCCCTAAGGATTCTAGACTACAATAGAAAAATGATTTATCAGTAGAACATTAGAATATGCTCACATAAATAAAAATTCAAATGAAAATTTATGTAAGTGTTGCTTAAAAAAAGTGATAAAAATGGAGGAATTTTATTTTTATTTTTTAAGCATATTTATTTATTCATGAGATACACACAGAGAGAAAGGCAGAGACACAGAAGACATGTCCCTCTTCATGAGGCTGATGTGGGACTCAATCCCAGGACCTGGAATCAGGACCTGAGCCAAAGGCAGATGTTCAACTACTGAGTCACCCAGGGGTACAAAATGGAGGAATTTTAAATTTTGTTGGGTTTTTGCCAGTTTTGAAAAGAATTTTCTTTTTTGAAGCAGCAGCAGTACTCAGCTAATGGATATTCAATAATAGAAAAACACTTCGGTCAGTTTTCCTCTACCCAGAAACCAAAATAATGGCATGAAAGTCAACTTTCAATTTTTTTTTTTATTTTTGAAAACCTCCTTTGAAGGTGGGAGACTTGGTTTCACAAGATGAGGAACTGATGAAGAGATTCAATTCAGCCTTGAAGAATTTCCATAAGCTACCTATGATAGACTCAAAGGGAAATATGAAGCCTTTAGACATGTCCATAGTTGAGATCTCTCATGACAGTCAAGTTTAATTCTAGAGGGAATGTCTAGGTGGCTCAGTCAGTTAAATGTCTTTGACTCTAGTCATGATCTAAGGGTCTCTGTCTCCTTTTGCTCATTCCCCCCTGCTCATTCTCTCTCTTTTTCTCTCATAAATAAATAAATAAATAAATAAATAAATAAATAAATAAATAAAATAAAATCTTTTTTAAAAAAAGTTTAATTCTGGGGATTATAGGCAAGAATAAATAGCCTAGGTCTCCAGTATGTAACTGATAAAAAGATTGAGGTGAAGAGTTACAAATACCTACCTGGAACCTGGATCATGAATCAGTCTCATTTGTTAAAGAGCATAATCATGGAGCATTTTATTAAAGTAATTGGGAAGTTAATGTGTCACAGTCCAATTTTAGTATATGTGCTGCCGAAGTGAGCACTGTGTCACAGTCCATAGTGGTGCAATGAAACTAACCCAGTGATGAGGCCTGGTACATTTCCCCATTTTATAGTTTTCAGCATCTCTTTCTATACCTGCTTTATTTTCTGCTTTGAAGCACAGCAATACCGCTGTCCTGATCAGTGCAGATAAAAGGCAGTTTACAGAAGACACCAGGTGGTATACAGAAAAAAAAAATAGGGATTAAGAAGGTAAATATATTATAAAATTGTCTCACAAATTAAAACAATTTAAATAATTATAATAATAAACAATATTTATTAAGTGCTTACTATGTGTCCATTACTAAGTGCTTTATAGAAATCACTCATTTAATCTTTACAGTGAACCTGAGGTGGGCATAAAATTTATCCTCATTCTACAGACCGGGTCTCTGAACCTTGGAGAGTTACATAACTTGCCAAGGTCACACAACTAGTAGCATTGATTCAAACCTGGGGTATATGGCTCCAGAGCCTGATAGTAAATGCCTTTGGTACCAAGAATCAAGTTCCTTTTATTCCAAGTTACTCACAGAAAAAAATCTTATTTTGAATTTTAATACCTAAAAGGACTGGGATAAATAAGAAAGTATGTGAGTAGCTAGAGTTTTAAAAAGATGCATTTTTGCCTATCACTGGCTCTGTGATCTAAGGATAGCCACTTAAGATCTCTTGACTCCGGTGGACTCAGTTTACAAAAATGGCTAAGCTCTTTCTACTTCTAAAACTGTATGGTGCTTATGTTCACACAACACTTGGAATCATAATTATTTACTGCTTTAATTGTTGGATATTTAATTATGTCTATCTTACCCGTAATTTTTTTAAAGACAATCTTACGTTATTCATATCTCTTGCCTATGCATAGGGTGTCACATTTTTCATGTCAATGTAGAAATCAATATTGAACTGTTTTCTGATACCTAGGTGTATTAGAACTAATATAAGGGTGTTAGAACTAATATATATGCAAAAATCAAAATTAATATAAATCTAAGTAATCTTAATATCCAGAAATCATTGACTTTACATGGATTTTTGAATTTTACATAGAATGGAGTTCATCAAATATCTGTGTCCAGTGAAATGCAGGTCTAAACAAGATGAAGCCTGAAGTGTTTCCTAGAAATTGCAATGCCATTTACTTCTGGGTCAAGGATTGCAGGTGAGCCAGAGAATCTCAACCTGAAAAATGGTTTTGAAATTGTTGACTTCCAGGCTCTAGTGTTCTCTACATTTTAAAAACAGAGACGCTATTGGCTTCAAAGCTCTTGTAATAAATACTTTTTCCCCCCTTCAGGATTTCAAAAACCTCAGAAGAAAAGCCAAATATGGGAAAGGTTCTTGTACAATCCTTAATCAAATACAACTAGGTTGAAAGAAGATATATGCTCATTATTTTGCTCAGATGGCTTTTATTCTAATTAAGTTGAGGTGGTATTCTTCTTTAGACTTATGACCATAACCCCTAATATAATTGCTAACATTCCTGTAGTCAGATCATTTCTTACAAATAACTCTTTGAGACATGTTGAGATAATTTCTTTTGAAAAGCCTGTAAATCTCTGCGTAATCATCATAAAAGTATTAAAATATAGAATTGTAAATATGAAAAGGATCTAAAGACAAATATTAATCTAAATTATAACTATACAGACTATCCCCCAAAGGCATATCTTCTTTAATAAAGAAAAAAAAAAGCAATGCTTTGAGAAAATAATTCTGGATTCTTTTTTGGTGCTGCATGGGCAGGTCACCTAATCTCTACCAACTGAAGATTTTTTTGTTTGAAGTTGGTCTCTAACAACTCTTCCATTTACCCAAATGTAGGAGTCTGTATTTATCCCCACCGAAATTCTACAACTTCTTTTATAATGCTTCCCATTTGATGCTAATTCCAGTTGATGGTATTTTTCTAAGGATTGTTAACTTAAAATTTACAAATGTTGGATGTAACTAGCACCTCCTCACATCTTCCCAACCTGTGGCATGCTGGACCATGTATAGGACCCATATTATATGCACCCCTGGTCCTACTGGCTCTAGCCACCCTATCAATCATCACTCAGATCTGGCCCAATGCTACTCATGAGCACTCTGGTTTCCCCAGAGGCTATTCAAGGGGTCACACTGGAGAACCTGGGAGTGGGAGGGAATTAACACAGACCAAGAGAGAAAAAGACAGGGAAGAGCCAGCAGAGCTGAGGTGCAATTCACTCTGTGTTACCTAAAAACCACATATATTTCCTTGAGAAACTCAGGCTAGTTCAGTAATGTATCAAGTTGTATTTGCTTGTCTTCTTTCCCTCCCTCTCTGTCAGTTTTCCCTTACTTTCGGATCTGGGGATTGCACTTCCCCCCTTTTTATCCCATAAAATATTAACTGAGCCAATAAAGTTCTGCTGAGCTGTGTTCTAGGGAAACTGGTTAAGATCTAGAAACTGTAATCATACAGATTTTACTGTCTTCACCTTGACATAGACCTGTATTTCATAGTTCACCATGAGGGTTCGAGAATCACCAGGAAGTATCTCAGATGTGCTCACAAACATGTCTGCTCAGCTAGCACATGGCAACTGATGGTGTTGATTATATGATGTATTTTTGTCCTTCTAGCTGGTACCGTTATCTTCCATGGGGCATCACCTAGGCACTGAATCTTCAAGGTCCAAATGCTACATGGTATTATTTTCTAAAAGAAGGGAGAACATTGTATAGTCTAAAGAGATTCAGCAAGAATGAGACTCGTGTTTCATTGTGAAAAAAGGAACTTTTCAGAAGAGACCTGAGTCAGAAGACAAATTCAAATGGCAAATGTCCAGGATAACTCAGATACAGCCCTCTGATTTAATCTTTGTCATTGGCTCCAGGCAGAGAAAGAGGACATATACAAGATGAATAAGATTCTAAGAATTTCCAAATGATTCTCTAGATGAGGACTGTAGCAGATCTGGAAAAATCAGTCTATTTTACCCAAGATTCATGTTCTTAGTCTGGGACTCTGACACTGGCCCCAGGAGTTGGGGAGGAGGGCTGCAAGGGATCTTTTTGGTGATATTTGCAACATCAATGTATCCTGCAGTCACCCCTCCAAAGAAAAAGCTATAGTAGACAGTTTATTCCCTAGGGAAGATGCATGGGGGTGAAGCTAGGAGAGGAATGGAACATCTTCGTATGCATTGCAGTCCTTCTTGTGCTTGTAGTATGTTTATAGTGCTGTCAGGAATTCTTTTTTGATGGGATTGTCTTCTGAATCTTGTTTATAGTTACACTGCTCTAAAATGTAAATTAAAAGCCACAGCACCATAAAATAAAGGCAAGGCAGTTTGTACAAATTGTAGTGTGCTCTGGATCTGGGGAGGTGAAACAAGAAATCTTAAGTTACTGCCTAGCAGCATTAGATATTTAGCTTGATCAAAGAAGGGCCCTCAGAGGTGCATAGTCATAAAGGCAGGGAGCACTGGCATGAGAAAAGAATGAAGAGGGCATCAGTGAGTGGAGTGGAGGAAGTTAGCATCCTGTACGGTGTTTATTAGGTCAGAGATAAACTGGTGCTCACCATGAGTCATTTCCCATGGAAATGGGAAAGGTGGTGAAGAGCAGCTGGGAGCAGCAAAGCTCCAAGTAGGGTTTCACACCAGTGTTTGTCTCTAAGTGTGAACACAGCTGCCGGCAGCCTGGGAGCACAGGTGTAGACTACTAGTTGTGAAGATCAATAGGGAGGCTCTGTGCTGTTTAGCTTATTGGTAGAGTTAGGGTGTTTTTGTTTTTGTTTTCTTTAAAGATTTTATTTATTTATTCATGAGACACACACAGAGAGAGGCAGAGACACAGGTAGAGGGAGAGGCCGGCTCCCTGTAGGAAGCCCAATGCGGGACTCAATCCCAGGACCCCGGGATCATGACTTGAGCCAGAAGCAGACACTCAACTGCTGAGCCACCCATGTGCCCCAAGTCAGAGTGTTTTATGGACAAGCAGGGCCTGTTCGTTTTCAGATATTGTTTGATAAGAGAAAAGTAAAATCTTCCTACAGTACAGAAATGCTCTGAGAAGAACAGGTAACTTCACATGAATGGGTCAAAGAGAATGCCAAAGCATTAAGTACGTATTTGCAGACCAAAAATATCTCCCATTCATGCTAGATTGAATCTGGCTGTTTTTGGTGTGGCTCTTTTATAAGCATCTCTTTTGTGTGGCCAACTGCTTGATTCAAAAGAATAACAATGCTAGTATCTGCACATCTGATCCCTGGCCACTGCTATTAATTTCCTCTAAGCATGTCTGTAAGCTATCTGAGTGGTACAAAAACCCTTTTAATTCCATTCCAATCTTCTTTTTCTATCAAATCCAACCACGTAGGAGGAAAGAAAATGTGTTACTCTTGGAACAGAAATCAGAAGTGGTCTCTGAGATGTATGAAGCACTGGCCCCACTTTGGATACACCTCCATTTTGTTTCTCTCAAATTCTCTTTGCATATGCACAATCTTTAAAAATAAGGGATCAAACACATGTAGTATTTATATGTGTCTGTATTTATTCATGCAACCATTCATCAAATGTTTGCTGTGTGCTCTGTGCTGATTCCAAGACAAGGTGGCAAAATCTGTTTTCTGAAGATGTTAACTCTCTTGCTGGGGAGACAGATCCATAAACTCTTATCAAATGAATAGAAGCACTAAGGAGATTCTCCTGACTCAGATTGGGCTTGAGTGTTAGCAGAGGGGCCAGGGGGAAGGAGGGGAGAAAGGGTGGAGCAAGGCTTCAAAGGACAGGTGACACCCGAGACACAAGAATTAGGTGGAGGAAAGCAGGAAGTACACCAGGCAAAATGGATGAGATGAAGAAAGGCAGAGTGTTGAGGAAATGTGTTATGGAACAATAGAGGATGTCAAAAGGCCAGGCCTTTCTTCCCCTGCCACGGAGGCTGAATTCACCTTGTAGGTGATATAAAGCATCAAAGGCACTTGAACTGAATGAGGAATAGCACAGAGTTATATTTTAGATAGATTATTTTAAGAAAACAAGGCTTTGAAGAAAAGGACATCAGCTAGGTTGTTGCAAAAGATAATAAGGGCCTAAATGGAGGAAAAGGTTGGAGGGATTAGTGGAGGCAAGACATTTGAGGTGTTTGAAGGAAATGTAGCAGTAAAATCTAGAGCACTTGCTTATGTATTGGAGGTGCATGAGTTTATGGGCTGGATGGTTGTTAATGTTTCCATGCCATCCTTTCCTCTATACTCTTCCACTGTATTGAAGATGTCAGAGCCCTGGGACCTACATTTTTCCTCACTCTCTAGTTAGCAGATTCTCATGTTAGGTTCCTCCCACAAGAGGCACTCAAGAAAGATTTAGAAAACAGAAAAGAAGCAAAACCTATAATTATTCCAGCAATGGTGAGTAGGAGCATGGGTTTTGGCAAGTGGCAGCATGTAGTTTTGCTGGTAGCTTCAGGGTAATCTCTTGAGGATCACCACTTTTGGTGATATAGATTGCTGGGATTTTTGGTGGAGGGTCCTCAAAATGTCTGTTATTTTCTTTCCCTCAAGACTAGCAGCAGCTTCTCTGACCTTTGCTTCTATAGTGCTCCTAGTTGATTCTGGAATTTCTTAATTCTCTGTATTAAATTCTTTCCTGCATAAGATATCTGTTTTACTGAACAAACTCTGATGAAATCAGATGATACCCAGGTTTCTGGCTTACATAACCAGCTAGATGGTGAATTGGAAAATTTATTCATTCATTCAATCAGCATTCCTTATTTATTGAATATCTATACACCCAGGCTTTGGTAGAGGTACCAGAGATACAGTTACTACTATCAAAATGATCAGTGCTTCTGGGTGTCTCAGTGGTTTAGAGCCTGCCTTCGGCCTAGGGCATGGTCCTGGAATCCTGGGATCGGGTCCGCATAAGGCTCTCAGCATGGAGCCTGCTTCTCCCTTTACCTGTCTCTGCCTCTCTCTCTCTGTGTCTCTCATGAATAAAGAAGTAAAGTCTTTAAAAAAAAAAAGAAAAAAGAAAAAAAAAAACTGAAAACAGGTGTTCAAACAAAACTTGTACACAAATGCTCATAGAAGCATTGTTTACAGTGGCCAAAGGTGGAAGCAAGCCAAATAGCCATCAAGTAACAAATGGATAATCAAAATATGATATGTCCGTACATTAAAATATTAGTCACAAAAGGGAATGAATTACTGATACATGAATGAACCTTGAAAACTAATGCTAAATGAAAGAAGAAAACACAAAAAGCCACATATTGTGTGATTTCACTTATATGAAATATTCAGAACAGGCCAGTGCAGAAAGCAGATTAGTGGATGCCACAGGCTGGAGAGAGGGAAACGTGGGGAGTGATTCCTTGGTGGGCATGAGGTTTCCATTTGGAGTGATGACCAGGTTTGGAACTAGATACTAGTGATAGTTGCACAACGTTGTGAATGTTACTAAATGTCACTGTTTAATGACACTGTTTAGCTTTAACATGGCTAAGATAGTAAATTTTATATTATGTGCATTTTACCAAAATAAAAATCTATGAAGTTCACGGAAGAAAGCAAAGAAGGAAATCTTTGTAACCCTGGGTTAGAGAAAACATTTTTTATATAGCACAGAAATTGTACAAGTCATGAGTGGAAAAAATAATACACTGGATTTAAAATGAAAAAACTTCTGTATTTTCAACTGCTAAGAAAACAGATAGGAAGCTACAGACTGGGAAAAAATATTTGCAGAATGTATATCTGATAATAGATTCATATCTAGAATATATAAAAAGTTTTTACAACTCAATAATAAAACAACTTATTTGAGAAAATAGGCCAAAGCTTTGAACCGATACTTCACCAAAAAGAGAGATACAAATGGCAAATAAGAACATGATAAAATGCTTAATATAATTAATTAGGAAAATGTAAACTAAAATCAGAATGAGATATTATGAACATATATTAAAATGGCTAAGGGGGTACCTGCCTTCCACTCAGGTCATGATCCTGTAGTCCTGGGATCAAGCTCCGTCTGGCTCCTTCCTTGGCCTCTCCCCACTTATGTTCTCTCTCTTGCTCACACACACACTCTCAGATAAATAAATAAAATCTTTAAAAAAAAATGGCTAAAATAAAAAACCAAACCAACCAACCTGACAACAGCAAATGCTGACGAGGATATAGAGCAACAGTAATCCCCATTCATTTCTGGTAGGAAAGCAAAGGGGCATACATAGCCCCTTTGAAAGACAGTTTGGTCATTTCTGATATAGTGAAACATAATCTTCATGCAACCCAATAATCCCTGGTATTTATCCATGAGAAATGAAAATATGTGTCTACAGAAAAACCTCTACATAAATGTTTATAGGGACTTTCTTCATAATCACTAAAATCTGAAAATATGCACTAGCTGGAGAATAAATAGTACATTCATACAATAGAACGCTACTCTGAAACAAAAAGGAAAAACTACTGATGTATCCAAGAACAAGGACAACTATGAAATGGATTTTGCTAGTGGAAGCAGACAGACTCAAAAGGCTACAGGTTGCATGTTTCCATTAATAGGACATTCTGGAAAGGCAAGACCATAAGGTCTGAAAACAGATCAGGGGTTGCCAGGGGTTGGAGTTGGGGGAGGACATGATTATAAAGGGACACAAGGAACATTTCTGGAGGGAAATATCTGGAACAGATATTTCCTATAACTTGATGTGGTGGGAGTTACACAACTGCATGCATTTTTCAGTATTCCTACAACCATATACCCCAAAGGGGTCAATATTACTGTATAACAAATTATACTTTTATAAATCTGGTTTTAAAAAATAATGGAGCATACCAGTTGGTTAAAGCAAATGAAAGGGCATTGGCAGTCCTATTGAGAGCAATTTCACTGGTAAAGCCTGAAGCAAGATTGTGATAATAGTATACATTTATTCAATGAGGTAGAAAGCAAGGCATTCTGCAGAGAATAAGATGTGGGCCTCTGCTGAGTGCTACATTAATCAAGTTAAACTGCCATGTGTCTTTTCCTCTAGGCTTGTAATTCAAAACCAGGGAAGTTTAGGGGGGCGGGTGTGATGTGGGACAGAAGGAGGGCGCAAAGATTTAGAATCTCCAGGGGCACTTGGGTTTGAAAATCGTATTTATGATATTTAATTTGGAGAAAGAATCTTATTTGTCAAGTAAAAACTAGGGAAAGGAAAGCTTTTGGTTTAATGAGGATACCCAGAAGAAGAAAATGACTCACTGGGAGAGTCTTCAGTGGAGCAGGGGTGGCAATGGAGAGGAGAAATTTTATGACAATAGGGAGCGCAGGCTAAACCAATTAGAGAAATTATGTCCCATAAACTTAGACTCATCTTGTATTCAATAATAGATGCAGTATCGATATTATTTTCATTTCTCTTACCACCTTGTATTTGAGCCTTAACTGACCAGAAACAATCTGTTCTAAGATAAGAAAAAAATCCCATTTTGTTTCTGCCTACTTAGTAAATGGTGAGGTAAGTCACTTTCTTTGGGGTTGGAAGAAACAATCTGATTTGGCTTCCCTTTGCAAACACTCTCAGTATCTTTTGGATTGATGCGCCAAATTCTCACTCTGCCCAGTGTGGAGGTGACTGCTGAGTGCCGAAATGCTGGTGCCATAAAATCCAGCTGGACACGTAAGTCACGGTGAGCAATTATAGCTCAGAATCCATCCCTGCAGGATCTGGGGTCCCCATGTGTGCAGCATCCAGACACATCTCCTCCCTCTTCCCAACTGCAGCAAGTCCAAGCCAGACTTCACAGGATGAGTAAGCGACACATGGCATGTGTGAAATTCCCCTCCACCCTGTTACCCTTCCCAGAGCTGCCATAGTGACGATTATAGTAACCTTGACTCCATAAGGAATGTGACAACTTAAACCCCACAGACTACTTAGCAACGTGTTATTACAGAGCAATAAGTTGTGCCCTGGGCCCTGGAATGATGATGACCATGCGGGAGCTCACATCGAAGGATACTTGTCCATCAGTCAGGAACTGGCTTCCTAGACATGACTAAAATGTCTAGAACAAGTGATGTCTCTTACAGAATGGAAAGTATTTCTACAACCATTCTGATGGCTGGTCTCATCAATGAACAGTTGACTCCTCTTTCATGTTAGAGCTAGCTGGCACTTTGGCATTCCACAAACTTCTCACATTTATCCAGGGATGAATGGTCTTGGATGCAGGGCTGGCTTGGCCTCCACTCTGGGATCTGAACTATCTGGAAACTTAAGTTTCAGGCTTGAGTTTAGGGCAGTCCAGATATTTTAATGAACTGTAGAGACTCTTGGTAATTAAGCATTTAAGGTCTGGCTTCGGATACCCCCAAATTATAGGGTACAGTGGAATGGAGATAGAGAAAAGGATATAGCTATGACAATTTTTTTTTTCATGAAGGGTCTAGGATTCAGATCAAATTTAATACCTCCTATGGTGACTTAGGTCTTTAAGGACATTCTAGGGAAGTTGTCATATGGATGACAGTCAACATGCCTTTAACCACAGATACCCTAATATCATGAGATAAAAAGCTAAATGAAAGTCATTTCATGGTAGGGGCAGGATGTTTTTGGCCCTATGAAATCCCATTATGACACCTCATCCTAAATTTTGCTTTGGCAGCCTTTTTTTTTTTTCCATGTCAATAACTTCATGACTTCGTGATTCTGAAATTAGGATATCAATCTGAATGCAAAGGGAAATTCAAATAGATATACAGTTAGGACAAACTTTCTTAAAAATTAATAAAATTGTCATAGAAATGAAGATTCTCATGGTTCTGAATCAACCAAAGTTTTAAATGTCCTTTGGATAAGGAAGCTGTAAGTATATTCTTTAAAGACTTATTTATTTATTTTGGAGAGAGACAGAGAGAAAGAGAAAGAGACTGGAGCACACAAGTGGGGGGGAGAGGCAGCAAGAAGGAATCTTCAAGCCGACTCCTCGCTAAGCACGGAGCCCCAAAGAGGATTTGATCTCACCACCCATGAGATCATGACCTGTGCCAAAACTGAGAGTCGAATGTTTAACTAACTGAACCACCCAGGCCTGGCATCAGACACAAGGACATTGTAAATATAAATATAAGTATATTCTTTTTATATGAACATTTTCTGACAAAGTGTTTTAAGTTTTTCCTTTCACTATTAAGTACACTGGGCACTGGGATGCCTGGATGGTTCAGTGGTTGAGCGTCTGCCTTCAGCTCAGGGCGTGATCCTGGAGTGTCGGGATTGAGTCCTGCATCAGGCTCCCTGCAGATGCTTCTCCCTCTGCCTATGTCTCTGCCTCTCTCTCTGTGTCTTTCATGAATTAAAAATAAATTAATTAATTAATTAATTAAATAAATAAATAAATAAATAAGGTCCATTGGGCACAGTTTCATGTTTCATTTCTACAGATAACACATTAACATACCCTGGGGATGCCTGGGAGGCTCAGTGTTTGGGCCTCTGCCTTGGGCTCGGGGCATAGTCCTGGTCCGGGAATCGAGTCCTACCTCATACTCCCCTCAGGGAGTCTGCTGCTTCCTCTGTCTATGTCTCTGCCTCTCTCTGTGTGTCTCTCACAAATGGATAAATGAAATCTTAAAAAAAAAAAAAAAATCTACCCTGAGTATTCTCAAATTACTTGAGAAGACTGGATGTCCCCAGATAAACCAGAGTAGAATATGTACTGTGGCACTTTTAGCACTGTGGTTTATTTGTATCAAAGAAGCGAATAATAGTGACACACTTGTGTCACAGTGACTTGACTACCACTGACTGGTCTGGAAGAGTTTCACTTTTATTCTTTTGGATAATGTCCTTTAATCATGAGAGTGTGATCTGAACTATCTCCTTAGTAAAATGACCACTGTTCCAGCTGGCAGATTGATAGAGCGGCTCTGTCCCACGAGGGGTCTGATGAAGTCCTTGCATCTTGGCGCACGCTAGTTGATTCAGTTGCCATTCTAGAAAGCAGGCAGTGTATGGGGGGCCACTAGAGCTTCACCAAGGCCACTGTGAATTCTGGCTTGAAATTTCGCAAGACAGCCCATTGTATTTTGAAGTAGCATTTTCCTTGACGGAAAAGCCTTTGTTCATTATTTCTGTTCAGTGGACAAGTCAAGGATTCATGAATTCAAAGTGACATTCTGAACTAACTGCTCAGACTGGTTGTGGTAAATTGTCATTTACCACTCTCTCTCTCCTCTTGCTTTTTTTTTTTTTTTCAAGATTCTGGTAGCATTCCGATGAAAACAAGTCAACTCCAATGCAAGGGTAAATCTTCGTTCATACGCTCGGAACTAAGTGTTCTTAGTTCTCTGCAATTATGCTGTTAGATGCGATCTTTGATGCTTCACCCCTCATTGGAGAATAAGACAGTAGCCCAGCATGCCATGCTGTCACAGGGCAGGCCTGGGTCTTTGCCTGTAAAGATGGGAAATTTGCAGCCCATTATTGCAATTCCAATGAATGTGTCGGAACTATAAAAGGCCTTATTCCATCTGGTCCTCTTCACAGGAGAGTGAAAGAAGACAGGCAGGAATGTTGATGGCCAAAACCACTTAATTTCTATTGAAACTAAAAAAGAAAGAAAGAGCAGACCTAGGGCGCCAGAAAACAGAAAACAAGCATATGGTTGTTAAAATTACGCAAACAACCGGAGTAGAGAAGACAATCTGGTTTCAATGGCATAAGTGATTCTACATTGCTTTTTGATCCACAACCACCCTGGCGACTACTGCAACTGTATGAGCCTTCCAGTCTTCAGGATTGTGTAGATACGAATTTAGACTTGGTGTCTGGTTTGTTATGAAATGAAACTTGTTCACAGTATAAGTGCAGAGCAGAAAAGAATATGATTAGAGATGCCTGTGAGACCTTTCTCTTCATCCTGCCTCTCAGGCATGAGTCACCATTTCCTCTTAAAATATGGAGAAATACTAAATGTGGCTTTCATGTGGGTTGTACACTTGGTAATGACTGAGCTGGGAAAACCACACAACTCTCTAGCCATCCACATGCCATGGGTTCTCACAGCCATCCTGAGAGTTGCCGAGATATTACAGGAAGTTTAACATTCTGCTCCTTTCGCTTATCCCATGTGTTGGGTCTAACATCTTTATGAAAAAAATTGCCGGAGGGGAAGAGGCCAAGGCCAAGTTCTTCATGGTCGTCAGAAAAACTCATGCAAATGACAGCATGTAGCTCTTTGATATCCTGACCTCACGGGCTTTATAAAACATTGTCTCCAAATGATAGCTCAGTTCTTGTACATCAGAAAAAGGACTTTGTGCCTTGGGTTTATGAATGATTGAAAAGCAACCCTCTCTCCTTTGAGAAACAGTAGTGGCCCTGGCCAACCACCTGTGCTAAAATCATTGATCTCTGTATATCATACATTTTGCAAGATACCAGTTTTTTTTTTAAGATTTTATTTATTTATTCATGAGAGACACACACACACACAGAGAGAGAGGCAGAGACACAGGCAGAGGGAGAAGCAGGCTCCATGCAGGGAGCCCGATGTGGGACTCGATCCCAGGACTCCAGGATCACACCCTGGGACGAAGGCAGACACTAAACTGCTGAGCCACCCAGGGATCCCGCAAGATACCAGTTTTATTGAGTGGGTTTGGGATATACTTAGAGCACTTGTCAAAAACTCTTCAGAGTTGAAAAGATGTGGCCAAACTGTGGAAGGAGCCTCGGTGTCCAACGAAAGATGAGTGAATAAAGAAGATGTGGTTTATGTATACAATGGAATATTACTCAGCTATTAGAAGTGACAAATACCCACCATTTGCTTCAATGTGGATGGAACTGGAGGGTATTATGCTGAGTGAAGTAAGTCAGTCGGAGAAGGACAAACATTATATGTTCTCATTCATGTGGGGAATATAAATAATAGTGAAAGGGAATATAAGGGACGGGAGAAGAAATGTGTGGGAAATATCAGAAAGGGAGACAGAACGTAAAGACTGCTAACTCTGGGAAACGAACTAGGGGTGGTAGAAGGGGAGGAGGGCGGGGGGTGGGAGTGAACGGGTGACGGGCACTGGGGGTTATTCTGTATGTTAGTAAATTGAACACCAATAAAAAATAAATCTAAAAAAAAAAAAGAGTTGAAAAGATGTGCGGCTTTTTCTTCTGTATTTTGCCCCTAACATGGCTATTGCTAATCTCAGAAAGCCTGTATATTCCCAGAAATGAAGAAATATACCTTAAACTATGACAAAGATCATGATTTGGTATTTCCATTTTTTTTTTTTTTTTTTACAAACTGATTTTTTTTTTTAATGTTCTCTTTCTCACATTCCTTTTAGGAAACATAGTAATATGATTACAAAGAAAAGATAGATTAATTAGTAGTCATTTTTCTGAGAAGGCCTCGTCATTCCCATGAGAAATAAGTAAGGAGTTATAAATATATAATAACTTACAAGTTGTCCTTATGGGATCTTCATGATTTGTATTCATTTTCATTTTCTCTTTTAAAATGACATCCCGTGAAAGAATGTAGAGAAAAACTGTGTGTAACAGAGACCCTCCCATAATGTAGAGCCTGCTCATATCAGGAAATAATTGTCAAATGAACAAATTCTTTTAGCGTACTAGAATTCAAAGCTTTTGGTAAATTTAGGAAGGTGGCAAAACCCATATACTCAATGCTGCTATAGGCAACAGATCCCCATAAACATCCTCTGTGCACTTTTTAGAACTATAAGTTCTGTTCCCATTCCTCATGTTCTGATATATTCTCTTTTAAAGGCAAGGTCTCTAAGTTACTATTCACTGTGTCCAATCACTCAGGCAAGTTGAAACAAAAAATAGGTTAAGAACTAGTGCCTTAGGCTTATTGCCATAAGTCCATAGATCTCATTATCACCTTTTGGTTCCAAATGTGCAGAGCTACGTACTATTCTGTATTAATGGAGGACTGTAGCCATCTCTCACAGATGTGAAGTGACCATAGTTGCCAAATTCAAAGCAGCCAAAAAATGGAAGTGTATCTCTAACAAGTGCAACTATATTTGTGGGGACAATAGGTGCAAATATTTTAGTCCTGGTCTACTTTAGAAAGCTCAGGTCAGCTAGTTGTTTTTGTAGGATGTTTCCTGGTTTTGATATTTCTGTAGGTTTCGAGAGATTTCCTTGAATGTCAGGAAGAATCTTGAGAAGAGAAATGGATTTCCACATCTGAGTTGCATTTCAGATTGAATTTGCAGGCTATCAGAGTCTAACCTCCATGGTACATTACTCTGCTCACAGCTTTTTCGGGTATTCCGTTCTGACTGCTTCTCAAATCGACCTAAAACCTAAATGCAGAGACCAGTGGAGCCAAATTCTGGATGTCTGGGAAGAGCTGAAAGCAGTCTCCCACTGGTACATAATGTCCTGGTGGTTTTCCTTTTTTATTTGCATGAATATAAAAACAGTCCTTTAATATGTTTACCTCCTAGCAAATAACTGCTCCAGGAAGCTCTGCTCTGTATGTCTTGGTTCTGTAGCTTGCTCCCTACCCCTTATCCCTGCCACAGGTCCTTAGCAATCATGAAGGTGACCATATTTTAAAGATAAGTGACGGGAGTAGGTTGGTGGAAACAAACTGCCAAATATTCACACTGAATGAGTGGTGTGTACGCACAAGCTGTAGCTCCTTCCTGTAACTGTACATGTGGTCATCCTGGGCCTGGCTTCCCACTTGGGTATCAGCCTGAACTTGAAGATCACAGAGAGGGAAATGATACTTCATATATGCTTGGAGTTTTGGATAGATAATATCAGCCATCACAACCATCCAGGGAGCGTGGTATTATAAGGCTATTTTTAATTTTTTTTTTAAGAAAGAGAGGTGTGTGTGGGTCGGGGGAGGGGCAGGAGAAGGAGCAGGAGAGAGAGAGAATCTTAAGTGGACCTTTATCTCTCGATACTGAGATCATGACCTGCGCCGAAATCAAGAGTCCAACGCTTGAGTGACTGAGCCACCCAGGTGCCCAGATAAGGCTAATTTTATGGATGAAGGAATTGATGCTTAAAGAAATAAAATCACTTTTCTAAAGTCTTAGAGGATGAAGTACACATCCTTTCCCCAAATATATAATGTAGAACCAGAAAATATGTTACCCTGGTATTCTTTGAGGCATGATCTTGGCTTCTTTTAGTTCACATATAGGATTCTTACCACACCCCAAGTGTGTGCAGAGGGGTGTGCATGGGAGAGCTGTCCAAATGTGACGCACTAAAGCAGCTGCATAATCTTTCTTTCTTGTGGTTGTGAAAAAAAAAGATAAGGAGGATATATCTCCTGTCCACTTTGGGGGAGAAATATGCAAACTTAATTTTCTCATGTGAGCTATAAAACAAGTGTCAGAATTTCTTTCTCTATATCATATTTGTAAAAGTTCTCAAACGCTTTTTTACACATATGCATATGGTATTATCATGCCATCAGACAAGGAGTAGAAACTGGAGAGTGTACCAGAAAATTTCTTTTTGATGGAGCTGGCAGCTAGAAAGCCAGAACAAGAAGGAAATAGAAGGAAAAAATAATTTTTGTATTTTCTAAGGTGAAGGCAAGACCATGGAGTCTGGCTTCTGTCTAGGATTTTTTTTCATGCTCTCACCAGCTTTGTTATTAAGTGAGATATAATTGACACGTGTCTGGGACTTTTGATAAGCCTTTCAGTAAGCACCACATAGGTGAAAAAAAGAAATAGAGATATGTTATTGAGATGTTATTCTTAGGCATCAACCATCTGTACTACTGATGCCTATTTTTATATACATAAGAGTTTAAAAAATAGTCTCTGATATAAGATACTCAATAATTATCCATTACAATCTCTATACAGAGAATTGTACTAATGAGTGTGACAAGTATTTTTTTCAAACATGAACAATTAGATGTCCAGAAGTTAAGAGGGGAAGAGGTAAGGAAAGCCTCCCACAGAGAATAGAAACCTGAGTTGAGTTTTGAAGGTGAACACTAGTTGATCAGTAAGGGTGGTGGGTGCATGGAGGACATAGGGAACATTGAAAAGCATTAATGATAATAATTTTTGGTTTTGAAGTTTAGCTGTGAAATGCAATGGTTCCATTTTAATTTGAAATCTCTTTAATTTTATAAGGTCATATTGAATTTTCTTTGCCTCATCTTTTTTGGGTGGGGTGGTGTCTGTGCACCCCCCATGCACCATCCCCACCCCCAGCATATTGACATAATGGCAAAGCAGCTCAGACCAACCGTGAGCTTGAACCCCTGTCCACAGCCAACTGTTTTAGGGGATGGCAGCTTCCCAAGCAAGGCGTTGCTGTTGCCATTGACATCTGGGATACCAATTCGGCATTAAGACACTTTATTTTTCTGATCACTTGAGGTAAACTATGGTCGATTGTTAAGAGATGACAAGGCCCTGCTGTTTGTGGCACATTATCACTGTGTTTTAGTAAAATAAAATGTGTCTATTATGAATCTAAATTTGGACCCCAAGGATTCTATTCCCAAACAGATTCTCTGGATGAGAGAGATGTACAACTAGAAATTCTTGTGGTGGCTAGAGAAATCCCACACACTCGGAAAGCGGAGGGAAGAAGCTGCTCAGAGAGAAAGACAGAAGCAGAAGTGAGAAAGAGAGAAAGAGAAGTCGCTAGTTCTCTCATTCCAAATGCACACTTGCCCACGGTGCCGTGAAATTCTCCCAATAATGTTAAAATGCTTCCTACTGGTTTCAAACTCTATGGTACTAGTGGATTTCTCATACTTAAAATTAAAGTATTTTATATGCACACATTTATATGAAGGCATCACAAAGACCATACTCTCTTTATATCTTTATACACATTTAAATGCTGACTAATGAGGACCAGTCTGCCAGTTTGTCACCTCTGGGAAAGTCATCAGAGATTGTCCATTTTACCAAGAATTAACCACTTACTTTTCCCTCACAATGAAGTCTTACATTGTCTCCAGGATTTTAGGAGGTAATGCTGTTTTCAGACTAACAAGTACAGGGCTCCCTCCCCGGGGGCCTACTGCCTACAGTAGAGTTGATTCAGGGATGTGCGAATGGTTAATCCACCTTCAGCTCTGCCACCCAGGTGTGTGATGCAGATAAAGTATTTGCTTCAGTTCTTCATGTGGACACGCACATGCATCTATTGTGGGGGCCAGCTTTCTGTTTGTGTTCACGTTCATGAGGTGTACCTTGGAAGAGCACAAAGCAAACACGAGCACTCTACACAGAGCACTAGATCTTATTCAGCCCTTGAAATCCCTGGAGGGAAATGTCATTTCATTGGGAGGCTTCTTGGCCACTAATCAAGGGCTTTTCATTTCCTTAGGCACATTGGTGTGGTAACAACTTTCCCTCTGAAAAACAAACCATTTGAGGAAGCACTTTCTGAACGCACACCCAGAGAGATCTGCTTTTTTTTTGGAAAATATGAGCACTGAAAATCATCAGGAATCAAAGCAGAATGGGAACAAAAGTTGGCGCAGGAAGTCGGAGGAGAGGTGGGTGCTCACAGGAAACCCTGCAGGAGTCTCTGCCCAGGGAGGCACTCCTCCACTCCTCCACCCTCAACAGTCTCACCTGCTCAAGCGGCACAATTCGCTGCTCTCATTGACCTCTGGGGTACGAGTTCAGCATTAAGTTGCCATTGTCGTTTAGTCCCTTGAAGTACACTATGGCTGGTTGTCAAAAGACCAGAAGGCACTGCTTTGGTTGTTGGGTTTGTAGAAGGAAGAGACAAGCATGAAGCAGAGCCATTAGAGGATGAGGTATGCTCTGCTAAAATACTTGAGTCTTATCTCATGGCAAAAATGGCCATGAAGGTGTTTTTTTGTTTTTTGTTTTCCACTCTAAAAAACCCTAAGAAAGCCATAGTCCATTTGCAGAATGAATTTAATTTCTTCAATCTTTTTGGCTGAAGTAATTCCCAAGAAGTCTGATACTGTATTTTTTAAAGACTTGAGAGAGACCTCCTGACAGACAATAAAATCAACCAAGGTGGTTGTTGTGATTATTCTTTGGTTTGCAATTGGGCTTGTCTCACTCTGTTTTGATGAAAACTATGCCTTTGAGATTTTCAGCATATAGTCAGCGCTCAATCAGTGTTAAATCAAATAGAAATCTAGATCGTAGATTACAATACTGAACTTCGGCTCAAATTTAGCTGTTTATTAAAAAGTATAAAATGCAAACAAATGAATACCAGCATACCTGGTATGCACTTCTTACATTCCTTTCTGTTACTCTTTGGTCCAAAGTCCAATTTCAACCATGCATCTTAACTACAATGTTCCTAGTGTAGAAGGAGAAGCAGTGCTCTGAAGGAGAGAAATCATGGGCTTAAGGAACATGCAGGATTCTGATCCCATTTCCATAGAGCTGTGTGACCATTGAGTCTTAGCTTCCTCCTAGGTAAAAAAAAAATAATACCATCTGACTATGATTCAAAATTGTGCCCAGTAATAGACAGGATTATGAATTAATATGCCTAGGTGGCTTTCTGGTTTGTAGAAGACACACACTACAAGTGACTTCTTTCTTCCTCCCACCTCTCCCTTTTAATCACTCCATTATCTTATCTATAGCTAAAACCCCTGTAGGTTTGTAAACCTCAGGATTTCACTAGTGTCAAAGCCTCTCTAGCCACTTTTTTTTTTCTAGCATCACAGATTAAAATACTATTCTTTTTTACTACCTATTTTTAAATTTTCTATTCTCACCCCCTCCCCCCATCCTCCCTGACGCAGCAGGAATGAAAATGCTATGGTAAAATTAGGTGCTTTGTATTTGTTGGATATTCTAGATTGCCATTTGATGCATTTCCTTTCCACCAGATCCATAAAATGCCTTTTTTGCTGAGGTTGCTGCAAACACTGCAACTAGTCTCTTAGGCAAGTTGGCAAGTTTCAAAGAATGCCATAGGCAAGTTTCAAAGAATGCCATAAGGGAGAGACATAGAAAATATTTTTAAAAAGCCCACATAGCCTACCATGTAATAACATAAAAATCTACTTTAAACAGAAATATGAACATATTTTTTTAAAGATTGATCTATTTATTTTAGAGAGAGAGTGTGTCTGTATATCTGCACTCCTGAGCTTAGGTGGGGGAAGAGAGAGGCAGAAGGAGAGGGAGAGAGAAAATCCTCAAGCAGACTCCCCCACTGAGCCCAGGGTCTGACATGGGCCTTGATCTCAGGAACCCTGGGATCATGACCTGGGTGGAAACCAAGAGTCAGCCACTCAACCAACTGAGCCACCAGGTGCCCCTGACCAGATTTTTACCTAAAGAATTAATCAGCTTCATGAATTTACTCAAAGAACTAGAGAAAATCCTAAAGGTATAATAAAAAATGTGACAACTTTCCATTTTCTTTCCTTGTGATAACTTTATCTATTTCTTACAACAAAAACAAAAGAGGCCAAGAACAACAAGAAGACTCTAGATATTTACAACAGTCTCTAATTGATGCCTTGGAAGTACTAATTATTGGTTCCTATGAAACCTTTAACATTTTGTCTTTATTGGGATTGGCTCTGGTGAACCCAAAAGGACAGTGGGAAGCAACTACATGAGAAACATTGCAGGAAATTGCAAACCAAAGAATAATCACAACCACCACCTTGGTTGATTTTATTGTCTGTCAGGAGGTTCCTCTCAAGTCTTTAAAAAATACAGTATTAGGCTTAATAGGACTTACTTCAGTCAAAAAGACTGAAGAAATTAAATTCATTCTTCACGTGGACTATGGCTTTCTTAGGGTTCTTTAGCGTGGCGGGGGAAGAAAAACAACAGCTTCATGGCCATTTTTGCCATGGGATAAGACTCAAGTATTTTAGCAGAGCATACCTCATCCTCTAATGGCTCTGCTTCATGTTTGTCTCTCTCTTTTCACCTCTTAAACCAGTCCCTTCATATCCTATACTTTCCAGGCTCTGCACAGCGCCTCAATATGCTGGACTATTTTACAAATCGTGCCTTGCTTTCTTGCTAAAAATGCCTGTTCTTCCTCTGTAGCACCACTCTGCTGCATCTCTGCAAAGCATTTCCTGAGCCTCTGCTTCCACCTCCCCTACCCCACTGCCACACCACCAATCATGGGAAATCAGCCACTTCCTCTTGTTTAGGAATACAATTTCCTGCACATACCTGTATTCTAGATCTTGTAACATATTTTATTCTGGCTAATTTATAAATCAGTCTTCTCCAGGAGACTATAACCTTCCTGAAGCCAGCTTTGCATTCCTGGTGCTTGGCACAGAGTAGGTGACCACTAAAAGATGAGGAATAAATGGAAAGCTATAGCAGAGAGGATAAGAACTTGAAGCAGGGAATGTGGATGATGAAAAAACCTAAGACGCTGGGGGCTGGTACTTCCAAGAGCAGGTGCTTGGAAATAATATACAGGCAAAGAAACAAATACTCTGAGTCATTCAGAGAGATGAATGGTAGGTAAAAGTGATACTGGATTTTTACAGTTTAAACCAGATGCTAAAGATTCTTTCATTATTTATTAACTTTTTTTTCTATTTAACTTTGGAGGTTGCTTGAAGATGGTCCATAAATAAAAGGTAATTCTGTAAGCACCTGTATGTTCTGGGAAACTTTATACTATGAATGTGATATGAAATATAATTGCACACAAAAAATGAGCAAATGGTCTAGTCACACTGAGTCAGTCAACTGTGACTCTACATAAATATAACTTGATGAGTATAACTGGAAGTTATACTATATGTTGGCAAATTGAATTCAAACAAAAAAAATAATAAAAATAAAATGGGAAAAACCAAACAAAATAAAACAAAAATATATAGCCTACCTTTTGTAGAAAAAAAGAAGAAGAAGAATAAAAGAAAAGAAAGAAAAAAAAAGAGAGGAAATGGAGACTGAGAAGAGCAAGAAAAAGAAGATTCACTTAGTAATTCAGGAAACAATTGTTGAATCTCTGTAAGTCACCAGACTCATAATACACATTGGGTCAACAAGGCCATCATAGTTCCTTACCTTAGGGAAGACAGACAAGTAAACAAACAAGTATGCAAATCTAGAGTCAATTTCAGATAGTGAGGAGTATCCTATCTTGAAGATAATAAAGAGTGCCATGTGATAAGGCCATAATTGAAAGACTACTTCAGTACTTTGGTTTGGCTGATTGGAAAAATCCTCTCTAAGGAATTGACATTTATGCTGAGACCTCTGTGACAAGAGGAGCCATGAGGACATCTGGGAGGAGAAGGTTCTGGGCAGATAGGATGTGTCTGGGTCTTTGGGATGAGGAGTTCAGAGTCCTTGAGGAACCAAGAGAAGGCTAGTGCGGCAGAGCACAGGGTTGGAGGAAACCAGTGATTCATGTAATGATGCTGGAGAAATAGAAGGCAGCTAATGCAGTGCCTGAGATGTCACAGAGAAGAATCTGGATTTTATTATTGCAAGATTTTAATTAAATAAGTGAAAAGAGATCTGATTTATATTTTATAAAGAACACCCTGCCTGCTGTATAGATTTTTGATAATGGGGAAGCAGTTGGAAGCAGGGCAATGACAGCAATAGTCCCGAAGAGAGATGACAGTGGATTGAGGAGGGGGGTGGTGGCAGAAGGGAGAAAATTGAAACCATGGGGATTAATTGGGTGGAGAGTATGGAGAGGAACATAATTTCCAGACATGTTATACAAATGGAATAGAAAACTGTATGTGTGTGTGTGAGAGAGAGAGAGAGAGAGAGAGACAGACAGACAGAGAAACAGAGACAGAGGGAAACAGAGGCAGAAAGAGACACAAAGAGAGAGAGACCAAGGGAGAAGAATTAAGTGCATTTGCAACATGGAGACAATAGAAGCTGGACAGTGACTCCAGATTAGGTCTGAAGAGGCCAGATTATGGAGAGTCTTGAGCCCTTTGGGCCATGGTGTATAGTTTAATTTATCTGAGAGGCAATGAAGAAAGACCACTGATGGGTTTTATGTAAGAGAGTAACATGATAAATTTGATTTTGAACAACATTGCTTTTCTGTGGCTCCTGTGAAGAGAGTTGCCTGGAGGGCCCCCAGATGTCGGGTTCACGGAGATTCCTCATGGGCCCACCTCACTGCTGGCCTAGCTGTGGGACTATCTGTGTGGAGCTCTTGCCTCATTTATTAAGTTCTTTGTGCACTGAAGGTAGCACCTGATGTGATTCATTTTTAAAACACCTAGCAAAGCCCAAACAGTATCTCACACATAATATGCAAAGAAAACATATTTCTTGAATGAATGTTCCAATGTTATGGGATTATTTTGGCTCTGAGGTGAGGTTTGGGGACTCTACCTATACTTCCTCTGTCTTCCTTCCCTGGTCTCCCTTGTAGTGAAGGGGTAACTTCCTTGCTCACATATACCTGCCACCTTCTGGATAGGTGATTAAGCGTGGACATGATTACAATTGGGAAGCTGGTAGAATTCATCTTTGGTACCCCCCGACCCTTTTAGAACCTTGTGGATTATTGCAGTTCACTGAGCTCAATGGTCTAGTTGTCAACCTCTGTATATCCTTTCATCCCTGCCAGGGCCAATGCCCTGCACACCAGGCCAGTGGTGGGATGGGACAAGGAGAGAGTGGTGAAAAGCTCTCAAATAGCTTAAATGATCTATTATCCTAATGTGTCCAATACTGATTAGACTAAATACATAATCCCTCCACGTGGTATTTGCATTTTTACGATAGGATAAGCACGGTATTAAAAAATTTACAAAGGACACTGGGCTAGGTTAAGACTTGTAGGATCTGCCTTCTTTCAGCAATGTGCATAGTCTGAATAACAATAAACCTTTATCAAGTGTCTATATGTGCCAGGCAATGTGCTGAATACTGAGGAGTTAAAAATAATATGCAGTCCTACAAGGATATTTTAATTCATTGAGGAAGACAGATAAGTGAGTAGACAATTGCAGCACTGTGCATAATCTTATCCTCATTTCAGTCTGGAATTTATCACCATTTGCAACCCCCCAACCTAGTAGCTTTTATTCATAAACTAAAGACTCCACGTTGAATGTACTGCTTTCTCATCCATTTGGGATTAAGGGATTTTGTAGATTAGTTTAGAAATATTAGTGCTGTTGCGTAAAATTATTACAATTATTCAGTTTTCAGGTTTCTTATCTTAAATTCATTTATCATCCTTCCTCTTGCCTAGGATTGAAACTCTAATCAGTTTTAATGGTATTTTTGTGATTTCTAAGTAGAATAGAGTCCCACAGATACACAGATAGAGTATGCACCCAGGTGGGATGTGTCACCTGCAAAACAAAGGATCAGCTTATCAGCGTTCACACTCTTATTAAACTGCCAAATGTTATGATTGTGAATTAAATGTGCCCTCTTCATTAGAGGACTTTTATTTTCTCCCCATTTGAGTCTTATTTAGAAAGGAGTATTTTCAACAATACTGGGTTCTTTGTTTAATTTTTCAGCTGTGAAATAAAGCATAAAAAGATAAATGTCTACCAGCACACAGATTATCATTTACAAAGACTTAAACAAACGCAAGCTTCACGTGTTTTCCATCTTATTTATTTTGCTCCACAAGATAAGGCGAGGCATGCAATGGCTAACTCTTACGTTATAGTTAATTTTAACTCCCATATCAATAAGCAGATGCCTTTTCAAGTTATAAAAAGTATGCCATTATTATCAACTGGAGAGAATGAGGTCATTGTTCTCATAACACTATAAAAAGCCAGAAGGGCGAAAACATATTTCAAGGAAAAAAAACCCTCATCCAACCAACAAAATACCTTTGAGGCAAAGAATATCACATGGAATTTTCCCCACAAGAAAGTATTAGATTCAAAGAAAGATAGTAAAAGCCCAAACAGCAGAGATATCTCAGAAATGGAAGGATTGTTTTATGTCACGTTTATTTCATGATGCTTCGTATATTATTTATATGGTAAGACTTTTTCCATGTAGATTTGCAAACTCTTCTACAAAGCAGAAAGATTAAATAGAAATATCCCAACTGAAATTTAGATTTTTTTTTTATCACATTTGGATATTTGAAGTCATCACCTATCACTAGATTTGTTGAATCAGATTAAGCTCTAAGAATTTGGGAAGTGGGGGCAGGCAAGGAATTATTTAATAATTTATCAAAAGAGAATAACTTGATGGGGGCAAATAAAATATCCCATAAAAAGTGGGTTGCATGAGGGACGCCTGGGTGGCTCAATGCTTGAGCATCTGCCTTTGGCTCAGGTTGTGATCCTGGGGTCCCTGTGTTGAGTCCCACATGGGGCTCCCTACAGGGAGCCTGCTTCTCCCTCTGCCTGTGTCTCTGCCTCTCTCTCTGGGTCTTTCATGAATGAATAAATAAAATCTTAAAAAAAAAAAAACCCTACAGGGAGCCTGCTTCTCCCTCTGCCTGTGTCTCTGCCTCTCTCTCTGGGTCTTTCATGAATGAATAAATAAAATCTTAAAAAAAAAAAAAAAAAGAAAGTGGGTTGTATGTAGCAATAGAAGGTAAAGATTAATAGAAGTTGGCAGGCAACAGGAAACGTTAAAGTGATGGCTTTAGGATAGATCATTTTCCCTTTGCCCAGCCCATATTCTTGCAACCTTCTACCACCAGAGATGACTGTTTAGCTTAGACATCACCTTGGATATCTTTCTGTCCAATGTTTTCCTGTCTTTGATGTGGCTGCCAAAATGGAATAATTTAGAGATCCCTTTAATACTAAAAGAGAATAATTCACATAAGTTTAATTATCAACTCAAGGGACTGCAGTGTTAGAGACACAGTAACAATGGCACACTGGCTGACCCCCTGCGCAGGAGTGACAAAGGGTGGCCACCCCGCGTGACTTCATTCCTTCTACTGCTCGCTGTTGTCCTTCTACCCTGTGGCCCTGGCACTCTCACCCTTACCAACACCCATTAATTAGCTTAACTGCTGGAAATAATCCTCTTCGCCGAAGTGTCACATATAAACCTCCAACCTAAAATCAGCAGACTATTTTGGTCTCCCCTGAGACCTTGTAAAAAATAAAATTCCGATATATATAGGCTTTGAGGGATGTTACGTTCTGAAGTGGGAACATTAAAAATTTTACAACACTATTTCCAAGAGCATCCTTACCAAAGGCATTATTCACGCACTAAGGATATTTTCAGCGTCCTTCTACCTTAGCTTCTAGGTATTCTCTTTCACTTCAAACTCTTCATATTTGTCTCTAGCCCTTTCTACTGTAACCTCTGGTTCTGGTCTCAAGTAAAGCCATTGCACCATTTTAAATTTTCCCAATTTTTATTAGATACCCTGATGTGAAAATTCTCTTTCTGGATAAACATCATCTTTTAGTTTATTTTACACGGTGCTGAGATTTTTATATTAGTGATGAAACAGGTTTGGCTCCAAAGTACAAAATGTCCACCAACCGGTTTCAAACGACATGATTTAACCAGGCTTTTTGCCATGTGTCTTCTTGAATTCTCACCCAGGTCATGCAGGTCATGATTCATAAAAGTTGCCAAAGGAAATTCCAGAAGGCCTCAAAAATGCAGTTATATTTGAAAGGGTTTTCATGTTTTTAAACCCCTGTCTTGGTTTCTGTAGTTAAAAGATCCCTGTCACCGGCCAGTTGGGATTGTAAGATAGTGATAACTCTTACCAACGGATGGCTGGGGGAAGTTGGTGATGGGTGAGGACCAGCCTGGAGGCTAAACAAGCCAATGTTCCCAGCCTCACAGCAAACAAACCAAGTGCAGTGTTTACCAGGAAGCCAAAAAGGAGTGCTTGTTCCAAATCAAATTTCATTTCTATTCAGTCGATACAATTATTAATAACAGCACTTGAAATTAAAATATATTTTATTGTTGGAAACGATTTTGAATTAAAGAGAATTGCCTTTCTTGAATGCAGTGTGATACTCTCATACGCATATACTGCTTTCAAAACACATTCAATTCTAGAAGGGCCATGAACCTGATTCAAGGGTGTGATTTTCTTCCTCCTATTCTTTGTTCCATCATACATAGTGGAGGTAATAACAAATTCAATTAGCTTGCTTCACATAAATTGTGGCTGCTCTGTTTTAATGCATTTAGTTTGAGTCATTTTTATTTATTTATGAATGATTTATTCATTTATTTGAGAGAGAGAGAGTGAGAGAGTGAGAGAGAGCTGGGGGAGGGGGTTGCAAAGGAAGAGAGAATCCTCAAGCAGACTCCACACTGAGTGCAGAACCAGACAAGGACCTCGATTCCAGGATCTGAGGACCTGCTGAGATCATGACCTGAGCAGAAATGAAGAGTTAGCCACTCAATCAACTGAACCCAGGTGCCCTTAGTTCAAGTCATTTTAAACAATTATTTGTAGGTGGGACAGAGTCATTTTTTTTTTCCTTTTCCCTTTTCCCTCCATCTCAAGATTCTTAACTCTATACAAACTATATTTTAAGACAAATATATTTGTTTCCCATCTTGACAGTTGGCTAGAAACCTCAGTAAAAGATACAGACTCTTGCTATCTTAGAATTTATTTTATCACTAGTGCTGCTCTGCCCTGTATTGCCAGCTTTGATAAATGTACATTTCTTAATCTAGATTGTTTATTTCAATTAGCTGTTTATTTGAATTTCAGAATTTCAGAATTTCCAGAATGGAGGCAAGGGACTCTGAGGTCTGAGAAAATAATACTATCAGTGCTCTAATGAGAAGAAGTATCATTCAAGGTTAATGCAGTATATACTAAGATACTGAAGCTTATTTTAAAGATCAAAATAGTACTTTCAATTAGCAAAGGGTTAACTGATTTGTGATTAACAAATCCAGACTCTGAATGATGTCAGTGTGATCCCTATTCAACTGATAAGAGACAGAGGCACAAATAGAGCTAAAAAAATGCCAGGGTCAGAGGAAACTTTGTGTCATGATTGTGAGCTTTCTGTCTGCAGATCCTTCCTTTCCCCTAGAAATGACGTTATAGGTGAGAATCTTGGAGAAGTCAGGTGGAGAGGAATGATCACTGTCAGGAACTGAAACCTTAGTCATTATCAGAAGTTCTTTCTCTTGAGCCACATCATCATCATGCACAGTCTGGTATCTTTCTAGGTTCAGAGGTTTTAAGACACACCAGTCATGAGGACAAATTCCGTCTATGATCTAACCTCCCTGTATCATCTTCAAGTCTTGGAACTTTACTGCTTGTTGCCACACTTGGTTCTGGAAGTCCCTGGTGAAGCTGGGGTGTCTATCAGGGGCACCCTCTCTAGGGGGCACCACACAACCAACTCTCTGAGGTCCCACCAACTAACTCCACAGAGTAGGACATATAGGACATATATTCATAGGACAAATATCATCCTATCTCATCTGTTAGGAATTCTCTCTCTTGGAAGCCTTCCAAAGGCAAATCCTTTCTCCTTTGCCTAATCTCAATTCATTGAAGCTGCTATGATCGACAGCAAATGCCTCTAACATCTAATAGGAAGTCAGAGGAATGGAGAAGAGTAGAGTAGTGTAGGGTAGATAGGTCACTTTTACTTTCTATAGATCTAAACCCTAAAATCTCAGGAAAAGGAGACTCATGTTGGGGAGAGAGGCATGAAAGGAGAAACAGAGAGAATACAGCCACCTTGATATTTCAATAAATTAACTTACCACTATTTAAGATCTTAGCTAAATGCCATCTTTTTGTACCTGTTGTAATTTTTTTTTTAAATGTTGACCCCTTTATATAAAGCCTGCTTAGTGGACAAGAGAAAAGCTAAAGGTACATGGCTAAATTCAGTGGCAGGGAGATTGTCTCCATAACCAGAAGGATGTCACGCTGCGTCAGATAACTACCAAAGAGTATTGCTTCTGAACCAATATAGAAAATCCCTTGTTTTGGGCAGTGGTTGGACAATTTGTCAGATATAACTCTGATGTTCATTCAAGATAGGTCAGAATGTTTTGCTATAAGTAAAAGTGATAAATCAAAATCTTCTGGGGTTGAATCTAGAGGGGAAACAATGCTGATTTTATGGAACATAAAATAAGTATAAAATCACAACAAAGTTGTGGATGCTCAGACTATTGGAAAAGAATTTTCTTTTGGTTGTGGATAAGTGACAACAAAATAGAAAAGCATACGGGGAAGAATGAGGACCTCATCAAAGAGCCAGGGACTATACCAGGCAGACAGTTTTTTCTTGGCACATTGTAAGAACAGAGCTGATATAAATAATGGACAGAAAATGTTTTTCTGATCTTTCTGATTTACTGAAGAACTACACTGGGACACTTTTTCAGTTGGAATATTCACTCAAGTAATAGGAGAAACCCAAATAACTGTAGCTAATCAAATTAAGGGTTTGTTTATTTTTTAATTTTACTTTATTTTTTTTATTTATCAAGAAAAGTAAGTAGGCAAATCAAGGCTTCTAGGAAGGATCCAGTGTATTATTCTGTTCCAGGCTCTGCCCAGCTTTGTGTTTTCTCCTTAGTATATGGCCACATGTTTGGCTCAGACAGGAGGGCTACTGCAACCCCAGCTCTCAGGTTCATATTTCAGACAGAAAAAAGAAGAAAGCAGGAAGGGCAAGAAGGCACCACGCCAACATTTCTTAAAGCCCTGTGCTGTTGACTGCTTTGCACTTCATTGACCCAAACTGGCTGCAATGGATGCTGGGAAATGTAGTTTTTATTTATTGTCATTTAAATGCAGCTGGGGTTCTCTTAGTAAGAAAGGAGATCAGTTATTGGGTAAGTGAGTTGGAGTGACTGCCAGTTACTAGGTAGGGAATAAAGTCTAATGGGTAGATCCATGAACTTGGAAACTGAACCTCATTTCTGCTTTTGACTCTGCACATTTAGCAAATTTCCCACTTGCAAAATGAAGGAGATGTCTAGTTCTGGGATAATGAGTTTCTTTGAGGAATCATTTAAATGTGTCAGTTACTTTATTAACATTTTCTTCAAATAAAAGATAACCATACAACATAAAACCCCTTAGTCTCTTTATGTTGATAAGCCTCTGGGGAATAAAAAGTTGGAAAATCTTACTTAGAGAGTAAGACTTTCAATCAACTGTACTGTACATTAGATATGAAATAATTATAGCCACTGACCACTACAATAAGTTTCAGAATTAAAATAATACATTTTCAGACTAGTTGGGTCATCGAATGCCCTAAACTTCTGCCTTCCTCTGCCTTTTAAGTGAGACAAATACAAATGTCATTATAGAATGCCCCCATATTTAGAGATCTAATGCAAACGGACATCAGTAAAAAGTTGGATTCCCTACTTAGGGGAATTGCAAGCTATGTTCAGTCTTCAGGAGATGAGACATGCCCTAACTATAGCATAGCCCTGCCTGCCCCAGCCTCTCATAGAAAACCCTTCATTTTCAGAGCCCTGTCTCTCTTCTTATGACCCACCATGTGCTTCCCAACTCTTTATCTCAACAAAGGAGTTTCATTCAAAATAATTGGAAGCCACAACCACCCTTTAAGTGTTATGTTTCAAACTGTTTGTCTTTGATCCCATGTGAACTTTGATCACAATAGCTGTGTCTCTAATGAGACCAAACTGCTGGCAGCACCAGAAAACCCTGCCCAGCACGTTTCTGAGGTCAGCTTAGTAAGACCGATGCTGCACTGATAACTCTGGGAGAATCATACAGGGTCCCTGCTTTGCTTTTTCAGGTGCCTTCTGCAGTGAATTATTACTACCTTTCAAAAAGTTTTAGATAATGATTGTTGCCAGTGAATCCTGGGACCAGGCCTTTTGGGAAAGTTTTAAGAATCCGCTTTGGTGAGGTGATGCTAGTGGTTGGAAGGAGTACATTGTTGTTCCATTTATAGAAGCAGTATTAATCAAAGATTTATTTTTCTAACCTTTGGATTTTTTAAAAAGATTATTTATTTATTCATGAGAGACAGAGAGAGAGAGAGAGAGAGAGAGAGAGAGAGAGGCAGAGGGAGAAGCAGGCTCCATGCAGGGAGCCCGACGTGGGACTCGACCCCGGGTCTCCAGGATCAGGCCCTGGGCCGAAGGCAGTGCTAAACTGCTGAGCCACCCAGGCTGCCCCAAAGATTTATTTTTCTAAATACTTCCGTGAACATTAAGGAAAGAAGCCTATATTCATTCATTTAAACTTTCTGAGCATTTGTTAAGACTTTATCACTGTGCTAGGGTTTCAGGAAGCAAGGTTACCTGACATTGGTCATTCTCTCCTTTTTAAACTTTTTTCCATTGGTGTAATGGTGATTACTAAACCCTTAAGTACATGAAGGGACTCAAAAGAAATAATTTCCCAAATAGTTTATGAAGCAAACAGAAACTGTGATATATCACTTCATACCTGTTAGAGATGGCTATCTTCAAAAATGCAAGAGATAACACGTGTTGGTGAGGAAATGGAGAAAAGGGAAGCCTTTGCGTATCATTGGTAGGAATGTAAACTGGTGCAGCCACTATGAAAACTGCATGGAGGTTCCTTAAAAAAACTAAAAATAGAATGAACAATGATCCAGCAATTCTACATCTGGATAAATATCCAACAGAAATGAAAGCCGAAGAGATAGCTGCACTCCCATGTTCATTGCAGCATTCTTCATAACAGCCAAGATATGGAAACAACCTAAGCGTCCATCAGTGTATAAAAGGGTAAAGAAAAGTGTGTGTGTGTGTGTGTGAATATTACTCAGCCATGAGAAAGAAAGACATCCAGTTGTTGGAAACAACATGGAAGTACCTTGAAGTAAATTAGGAAGAAAAAGACAAATGCCATATGATTTCACTTATATGTGAAATCTGAAAAGGCCAAGCTCATAGAAACAGAGAGTAAAATGGTGGTTACTGCAGGCTGGGGATGGGGATGAGGGGAGTGGAGAAATGTTGGTCCAAGAATATAATTTCAGGTACAAGATGATTAAGTTCTTGAGCTCTAATGTACAGCATGATGATTATAGTCAATAGTACTGTGTTATATAATTGAAAATTGCTAAAATAATAGGTCCTAAAGGTTCTAACTACCAAAAGGAAAAGACAATTATGTGACATGATGGAGGTGTCAGGTAACATTATGGTGGTGATCATTTTGCAAATATAAGTGTATCAAATCAACACATTGCGTAACGTAAGCTTACACAATGTTATGGCAGTTACATCTCAATAAAGCTGGGGAAAGCAAAGAAAGTTAATGCAACTCTCAAAAAGCAACTAGCATATACCTTTTCATTGTATATTCATTCCCCTGTAACCGACCAGTCTTTCCATATAATATATATATGGTCAGGTACTGTGCGAACTTCATCATATTTAAAGGTGACTTTTATTCTTTTACACCTTAACAAAAGGTGAGCTATGTGAAACTTTTTCAACATACTCATACCCTTCCGACCATACTGAGCATTTATGGCTCACAGAGCACTGAGCTCTTGAAACAAGCCTACAATACAAGGATCCCACAATACAAATCAGGATAAGGCAAATGTAAACAATAAGAGAGCTTAACTAACCATTCAAGGGCTATGAGGAATGGCTGGTTCCTACAGAAACACAGCTTCCTCTTCATTTATTTAAGATACCTAACAAAACAGTTAAGCCCTGATAATGTTATAGTTAGTGGAGACTAAAACTGATACTGAGAAGAAAAATAAAACATAACTGTGGACACTTGAAATGTTCACATTCTGCAGGTAGCAGCTTCCTCCTGAAAGAGGTTCTGAGTCCTCTTTCTTTCATTGCCCTTACTGCTATAAGCACGGTGGTTATGACACCAGTTGCTAGGTAGGCAGGTGTTGCTTCAATAAGTGAGGTCCCCTCTCTTCCCACGTAAGGCTACCCTGGAGTTGATGGCTGCAGTCAGAGTTGAGGTTCTGGGGATGGTAGAGATCTTTCCATCCGAGTCACTCTGGCTTAGAAATGCTCCTCTCCTCTGATGCACAGCCCCATATTGTGCCAGCTTTCTGGATCTGATTTTACATTTCTTTGTGCAGACCACCTTGATGAATGTCAGCTTTTAATGGCTGATGACGAACTTGATTTATGTGTAGATGTGACCGATCTTTCTCAGGGTTGTCATTGATCTCTCAGGTCGTACTGCTCATCAGAGCAAGCCACGTTGGTTTTCTCTTGGGAAATGCTGAAATTAGCATAGGTTTGTTTTCAAATCTTTTATCTAAAATGTAGAATAGGTTTGTAAAATATATCAAGATGGTGTCTTGCTTCATTTGTGTATTCTGATGGTACTCTTTAATAGAACTTCTGATCTGATTTATGTTTGGGGATAAATACAAGGGAAAGAAGAGAAATCCAATGACTCCTCCTATAGACAATTCTTAACAGAGAAGTGTAAGCTACAGTAAATACAGTTAATTTTGGAAACTGGTGCTTGATTTACAGCACTGTAGGTATATCTGGGCTCTGTCTGTTGTTAGAGGCATGACCCTGGGCAAATCACATAAATAGACCTGGCCTCTTCCTTCATCTGTACAAGGAGGGTAACAATTTCTGGCTGAGAATTTCACAAGATGTGCATATAAACACTTGAGTGCTTAGAATGCACTAAATATCAGTAAGTGATCAATGATGATGACAATGCCCAATGATGACGATGATGATGAATAAAAACATCCCTCCAGCTTCCAAGGAAAATATTTTCTTTCTTTTTTAGATTATTTAGCCGCTTCCTATGGGAAAAATGCCACAAGATGTTGCTCATCTTTCACTTAACTTTGTCTATGCAGCCAAAGCCTCAAATGAAGATTATTTTTGGATTAATTTCAGGAAGAGAAGGAGAGAAGATAGTGGGAGGAGGGAGAGAGGAGAAGGATGGGGAAGGGAAGCAGGGAGAAGGGAAAGGAAGTTCTCTGCCTTCCTGCTGCATTTCTATCTAGTTCCATAGAAGTAGATCCCAGAAGCCTTTCTCTCATGCTGGGAAGTGCTTGGAAGGGAGGGAACTCTTTCCACCTGACAGTTGCTTCTTTTCAGGAGCACAGTGGCTGATCTGACTGCTCACGCTTTTATAGTCATTGCTTATCTCTAGTTGCAGAGTTACTGTGATGAGAATCACTGGTAGACTTGGTGGTAAACTGATGATATGCAAGCTTGACACAGTGTTTTATTTGTCAGTGTATGCCCAGTGTTGAGCATAGTATCTGGCATATGGAGGATCCAACAAATATTGGCTAAAAGAATGAATAGATAAATCAATTGTAAAGTGAATTCTATTTTTAAAAAGTATTTTCCCCAATCAGCTCACCCAAAGAAGGACTTATAGAGTAGTGCAGCTCCTCTCCCATTATAGAAGTCATCAATTAGTATGTTGTTGCAATGACTTTATTTTTAAAGTGTTCCGGAATTTCCTCTGACAGACTGAATTCTAGAAGGATATATGTGTCTTTCACATTATCTGACCTTACAGAAATGGACACAGAGAAATATGTTCTCGATAATATGTTTCTATTTTTTCTTCCCCTGAGTGGCAGTTGTCAATAAACTCTGTCTTGCTTTTTTTGTGTGTGTGTGTCTTGCTTTTTGAATTTCCAACTGATCCCAATAAAAATCCAGTCCAATAAGAAATTTTTAAATTCCATAATGCAAACTACCTGTATTTTTTAGTGTAGTTATGTTTCCAACCAAACTTGGAAATCGAAGAAGCTTGACCCAGGAAAGGAAGTTTAAGGTTATAAATCAGAAATCTAGAGAAATGGATATCTGTTTATCTCTGCTGCCATGTGCTGATCATAAGAGTAGGCCAATCACTGTACAGTGATTATAATCTCTACTTTTGTATAAAAATAAATAGAGAAAGACTGGAGTTTAATATACTTTTATGCTCATAATTCATCCTGTATATTTTTAAAAAACCGTGACTTTAAAATCATTTGTTCCCTAAAATAAGGTATAAGAAACAGACTTTTTGGGATGCCTGTGTGGCTCAGTGGTTGCCTTTGGCTCAGGGCATGATCTGGGGCCCCGGGATCAAGTTCCACATCGGGCCCCCTTGAGGAGCCTGCTTCTCCCTTTGCCTGTGTCTCTGCCTCTCTCATGAATAAATAATAAAATCTTTTAAAAAACCAGACTTTTTAAACCAAATTATGTAACTATTCTCTTAAGGAAAACTATTAATACACAAACATAAAAACATTATATTATTTTTAATAATCAAATATAAATTAAGCAGACAGGTTTCCCCTCATTTTACTTATGTAGAAACTTCTACCTTTTACATAAAGTTTTCCTTAATTTATATCAAACATTAATTTTAATATTAAAATAGTGTATTAACTTCAATAACGGAAGAGCATCCTATAACTCTTCACCCTGCAATTTCACTTTATGCTTTATCCAAAGGTGTAGTCCCAGACTTGTGCAGAGATTTGTGTACAATGATGTCCGTCATATTATTTACAATGTTGAAAAAAATTAAATGATCTGAAACAATAAGGGATTGATTGAACAAACTACACTTCACTTAGTGGAACACAATGATGCTACGGAAACAATGCTCTTGAGAAATACTTAATGATATGCAAAATGTGGCTACGTTATTTTAAGTGCACTCATATGAAAATTGCAACTTTGTGAGAATGTACATGGGGAAATATAAACAGAAAAGATAGAAAGATATGCCCCAACAATTAACTTTAGTTCTGTGTTAGTAGTGGAAATATGAGAATCTGTTCTTTAGTACATAAATTTCCTGAGGGCAGGAATTTGGGTCAGTTTTGTCTACTATTTTGTTCAGCCCCTGAAATAGGATATGGTACAGAGTAAGGGCCCAATAAATGCATTTTTGTACTTTTACATATTTATGATTTTAAAATTTCTTTTATTTCTTATGATTAAAAAATGCATTTTTATGGATCTGGATAAATAAAACAGAAGCTTGAAGGCCAAGGCATTTTCTTTCTTTTTTTTTTTTTTCCAAGGCATTTTCTAATACCTTTCCAAACACATTCATCTGTCTATTGCTATTTTTAGGTAGTTTTTATAAAGGAGCTAATTATAAACAAATTATGCTATAACTATCTTTAAGTATTTCGTCAATTGTTTTCAGTAACTTTTTGACATTAAACTTCCATTATTTGTCTTTGGCTATAGTTCTGTGAATGACCTTGCCACTAAATTAGGGACAAGGTCATTAATTTGATTCAAAGTTAAATAGCTATTATCACTCTTTGCCCTTGGTTTGTGTGTGTGTGTGTGTTACATGATATAGTGTTTAACATAATGCTTCACACATGCAAATACTCATATTTTTCAAAGTGCTGGATATTTTTATTTTTATTCCCGAACAACTGGTTGAATGGAATCAGGTTTCGCCCTGGAAGCATGGAGGTGATTCAAAGAAAATCAGGGTAGGTAGTCCTTTGGAGTAACCTAGAAATTCTCACACCAGGAAGTATGTGCTGAGCCATTTGTTTTATAATCTACCCAGCTCTGAGGTTAAAACTCTTCTAGTTAAAGCAAAACAAAATAAAACATATAAACACACACACATACACACACAACAACAAAACAAAAACCTCTTCTGGAGTTTTAGGGAACATTTAAATTCCTGGTGAATCCGTGTCACTTTGTAACTGAGTGAATCTTCACATTAAGGACGTTGGTTGAAGCATACAGTTAATAGAGAATGGTTTTCCTCTCTTTTTAAATTTAATTTTTAAAAATAATACACATAACCTGACTCTATTTTCTCTGTTAGTGTTTCCAACAATGCAGATATAGAGAAAATAAATATGAAAATTGCCCTCTGAGTCTCTGCCCTCAACCTCTTTTGTCTCTTTAGAGGCAAATACCATTCACCGTCATGTTTTAATGGATCCTTCCAGGTTTTGTTAGCTACCTGCTTATTACATCCACATGTAATGACACAATGACACACAATGACAGCTGTTGCTTTGTCTTAAATGACATCCTAGTGTCTATATTGTTTTTTGACTTGCCTTTGCTCTTTTAATATGACTTGCAAGACTTTTTTGTTTTATCCCAGTATACATAAATCTTGTTTAAAAAACTTGTGTAGTATGTCATAATATGGAATTACGGTACCTTAATTAACCATCTTCCAACCCACTGGTGGTCATTTGTGTTCTTTTCAGGTTTTCTCCATGACAAGCAATTTTCTGAATTTTGTACTTTACATACCACTTTTGGCATGGGTGTGATGTATTTAGGTATTATGGAATCCTAGAGTTACAGTAACTTTTAAGGTTTAAATATTTTACATATTCAAACTTTGACCTTTGCTGGTAAAATGTCCTTACCCTCAACAGAGGATTTACTAATTTATACTTCTACCAAAGCTGGAAGGAGTTAGCTGTCCCTAGGTGCATAAGTCTCTGGTATATTTTATCACCGAGTACCTTCATTCTATATTTGAAAGGAAGACATTGTTTTCTTAATTAATTTTTGTTTTAAATTTTAAGTCCAGTGTAGTTAATGTACAATGTTATATTAGTTTCAGGTGTACAATATAGTGATTCAACAATATTCAGTGTTCAGTGTTCAATATTCAATGTTCAGTGAACACTGAATAGAATATTCAGTGTTCATCATAATAAGTGCAATCTTAATCTCCTTCACCTATTTCACCCATCCCCCACCCACCTTCCCTCTGGTAACCATCTGTTTGTTCTCTATACTTAAGAGTCTGTCTTTTGGTTTGTCTTTTTCCACCCCCCCTCTGCTCACTTGTTTCTTAAATTTCACATATGAGTGAAATCATATATGTCTTTCTCTGACTGTCTTGCTTAGCTTTATACCCTCTAGCTTCATCCATGTTGCTGTAAATGGTAAGATTTCTTTCTTTTTTATGACTGAATAATATTTCATTATATACAAATATGTTTGTATACAAATATATACTTATATACATATATATATATATTTATCCATTCATCTAGTGCTGGACACTTGGGCTGCTTCCATACTTTGACTATTGTAAATGAAAGAAAATCATTGGCTTTAATGTGCCCGGAAGTGTTTCTAAAAGAGACAAAGATTATCACTGGCCAGCTTTCAGATTTAGCCCCATTCTAAATGAGCCCTCTTTTCCCTGCTCATGTGTCTTATGCAGGAATAGACCAAACCATGGCAGAACCTGGAAGAATGAAATAGAAGTCTAAGTACTACTGGCTTATTTAAATGTAAATGTTAATGACAAATGTTGAAATGCAAATATTAATGTATTGTTATGTTAACAACAGCAATTCAAATTTTGGTTAAAACCAAAATCCTGGGACAAATGGTAAGCCACATAGAATGCTACAACAGACTTAAATTTGTACTGGACACATGGGAGTGTTACCAAAGTGTTCATGTACCCCCAAAACCAAACTTTAAGAATCAGAAAATGTGCTAATGAGGTTAAAATTACAAGATATCTCTTTAGTTGGTTAATTCTTTTTGGTCATGGTTGTAGCTTAGGATTTTTTTCAATTTTGAAATGCAATTTCTGTTGGCTGATGAGGTCATAAGTCAAAGATCTGCTTCAATAAAAGAATAAAATTATCTGTAATAACCTCTGGATCATGAAGGATAGAAACATAATTACATTTCCTGTAAAAATGGCTTCCTGAGGGCACAAATAAACAGCAGCCATAATAATGTCCTATATATAACCATCTATAAAAGCCAGAAGGATAAAACCTATTATTACAATTTGCAATCTGTTAAGCACATTAACTATAAAAGTTAAAGACTGATTTAAAGAAAAAAAAACTTTAAAGGTTATCTTTTTTAAAAAGAGCCAGGATACTTAGAAAAGAAGATTTTGTTTAGTAAGTTGCTTTCCTTAAGAAATGAATGTAGTTGCACAATTCAAATAACATTTACAAACTAGATGAAATTTTAATGCTCTCTAAATATTCAGTATAAACAAGGAATCAACATCACACATATTTAACTTGATAATTTTGAAAATACAATTCTCTATCCTAAAATGAAAAAAAATCATATAATCATATACTGAAAAGGCAAAATTTGATGGTCATTGCTCATTAAAAATACAGAGGAGACCATCAAATCTGGCAACTCTTTACCAAAAGTCAAAAATAAACATTCCAAAAAGGCACGACATTAAAATATTTTCAGTGAAAATCAAGAACTAGACAGGAACATTTTCTACTACCATTATTACCCTTGAAGGTTTTAGGATGTGTGATTAAGGTATAAAGCAATTGCATAAGCATTGAAAAAGAAAAGTCAAACTATCTCATTGTTTGTGATATTATTTTATGCCTAGAAAAAACGAAGTGATTCTTGCTAAAAAATTTCAGAGATTTGCATATATATCTGATAAACATTTTTCAAAAATAAGTTTTCTCAGCTTAAGCAATTAAGTAGCCATGGGAATGTAAAATCTTATTTAAAAACCTGAAAACAGGGATCCCTGGGTGGCGCAGCGGTTTAGTGCCTGCCTTTGGCCCAGGGCGCGATCCTGGAGATCCAGGATCAAATCCCAAGTCAGGCTCCCGGTGCATGGAGCCTGCTTCTCCCTCTGCCTGTGTCTCTGCCTCTCTCTCTCTCACTGTGTGCCTATCATAAATAAACAAAAAATTAAAAAAAAAAAGAAAAACATGAAAACAAAGCATTTGATCCAAGCCCACCCTCTTCCTACCCCACCTGTCCCTTTCTCCTTTCTCATCTTGGTAAATGACACCTCCACCTAACCCAGTTTCTTAGGACAAAAATCCAGGAGCCATACCTGGTCTCATCCCTGCATCCCTCACATCCCTATATCTCATCCCTCCCTACATGGACCTGCTTCACCTCAAACGGACACAGAAAGTCCCTACCTGTGGCCACAGCAATAGGTACCTCACCCTGACCTAGGAGATGAGCAGAGGGAGCCTGGCTTCTATCTTGGAGCACCCAAACATGAGTTCCAGCTTTTCTTCATTCCTGCCTCCAAATCTTCAGCAGGTTCTGTTGACTTGATCTCTAACGACTTGCTGATTATAATCACCTCCTATGGCCTCCAATGTTAACCTTAAACCACTTCGTTTTTTCTCTGGGATCATGGCAATCACTTATTAGCTGGTATCCTTGCTGACTCTCTTGCATTTCTGCAGTGCATTTCCATCTAGCTGCCACAGTTATCTTCAGCTCACATCTGAGCTGATTCCATTGCTCCCTGGTGAACAACCCCCAATTGCTTCTAATCTCAGCTAGAACAGAACCTCAGCTTCTTCTCTTAACCTTAATGATCTCGTCTCTGCCTACCTCCTTGACATTATCTCCCACAACTCTCCCCTCATGCCACATGCTACAGCAACACTGTCTTTCTGTTCCTCAGCCAGGCTGAGCTCACATCTGTGTCAGAGTTTCTACAGCAGCAGCAGATAATTCAGTGCTGACTCTGCAATCACTTTTTATTTTCTTCATGAGGACTTAAAACTACCCGAAATGATCTCATTTGTCAACTCTTAGAATACCTGTTGTGAATACCTTCCCTGTCAAGGCAAGCATCATGAGCAACACATGGCTTGTTCCCTGCTTTACCCCATGTCTAGAGCTCCTGTGACACTTAGTGAACTTTCAGCATATTCCAGTTATGTGACTGAGAGAATAAAAAAAAAGGAAAATGGAAATGTTCCCAGTTTACAGACTGGAGACCTGAGGCGTTGCAAGATACAAATTGCCTGTGATTAAATAGCTCTGAGTTGGCTAGGTTCAGACTCAAAATCAGTTCAGTCTAACTGTAATTCTTATGCATTTTCCCATATTTATGCTACCTTCTCACTCTACTGCATCACCATCTATAGCTAGATTTTTGGGATTTTTGTCCTTCTAGAATAGAAAAAGTAGACTTGTCTATCTTATTTCCAAGTGAATGTGGCCCCACTTGATGTTAAGATAGTTGTTAAGTTGTTAAGTGTGGCTTGAATCTTCAAATCAAACGTATGTCATGCTGACTCCTGGTTTACTCTGCATGGTCGGAGAGAATGTGAAGTTTGATACGGTTTGTTAAGTGCATTTGAACTATTCTGTAATTGCATTGATTCCTTGAGAAAAACAATCTTATAAAACAAAATGAAGAGCTTAATGCTCTGTCAAAACTGATCTGTCATACTGTACCAGAAACTAAGTAATGAATGGTGTCTTGGGGGAAAGAAGTGTTTTGTTATGGTGGCACTCTTGAAAACATATTTTAAAAAAGAAACTCTAAACACTGAAAACAAGGAAAACTTCTACAAAAATAGCAAGATGATATTCATAAGCAATTAGGATAACCTTAGGCGTCTCATGGATCTTTTCTAACAGATATCGTGTTCAGGACTATTTGGCTCTTTCCTTTCTTGGCCTAGTTCTCAAACTGCAGAAAACCAAATGGAATAAAATCCCCAATCTTTAACTGATAGGCTAGGGGCAAATACACCTTGGTCTGATAAGGTCTGATAAAGGGTAACAGGTGTAGGATAGTTTGCTTCATTCTGTGATAACAAATAAAAGATCTGGAAAGTATGATCAACAGTAGGCACAGGGATGATGAAAATGGGATGATAGCCATACAAGAGTAGCTCTAAGGAGGAGGAGGAGAGGAAAGAGGATGAGAAGATGAGGAGAAAAGACCGGGGTTGAAAGAGAGGGAAAGAAAGGAAGGAATTCAGTAAGCACAGGACTGAGTTTTAAAAACATAAAGTTTAAATGACATTACACCATGACACCCCCTTGTGAGTTCTTAGCACTATAGAAGCACTTTGTCACATAACTTCAATAAAATGAAGTTTAGATGGTCAAATAAAACTATGACATAAAAAGGGAGAACTGCAAGATAAGGAAATCAAAGGACAAAATAATAGGCCTTTATAGAAAAATACATGGGAGACGGCAATAAACAGATCATGATAGTGAAAGCGCAGGAAAAGAGGTTGAAGCCATGGACAGAAGGTAATAGGTTTGGAGAGTAGACAACCATGCTTCAAATAGCATTTCAGGAAAAAAAAAAAAAAAAAAAGAAACTCACCCAACATTTCTTTGTGTAAGAATTTTGTACCGAGGAGAACTCTTTGAAATGAGGGTCAGAAATTGGGTTTCAGGAGAAATGCACATAAAACAATTGATACCAAGAATCATTCTCCTAAAATTATTTAACATCAAGAATAAAAAAGGAATTTTCAGACATCCAGAAGAAAAAAAGGAAGTCATCTACAAGTAGTGAACATTGAGGTTGGCCACAGACCTCTTCAGAAATCAGGCACTATAGAACACATGAATTCTTCTTGAAAAAATCCCATCAAAATAGAATATGATATCTGGCCGGATATATTACTGATCAAAGCAAAAAGATCAGCAATAGAAAAGCGATGGGATGATAGGTGTAAGGCTGATTTTTTTTTTCTTAAAACTTATTTATTTATTGAGAGAGAGACGAGGGGAGGGGTAGAGGGATAAAGAAACCTAAGTAGACTCTGCACTGAGCACGGAGCCAGACATGGGGCTCAATCTCATGACCTTGTGATTGGACCTGAGCTGAAACCAAGACTCAGATGCACTACTGAGGCACCTCTGAATTTTTTTCTTAATATCACACTAAAACCAAATTATTGTGGGAATTTTGGTTACAGGATTTAAGGTGTTACAGTCTTGGCAAAATAATAAAAACAATATAGCCATAAAAAGGAAAGAGGAAGGAAGTATAAAATTATAATTTCCTTAATTTTCCACAGTTGAGTTTACCAGTAATATTTATTGACGCACAATAAGTTTCTATCATTTAGTCTTTTATGAGTCAGTGTATTCCTGGAATGCTCTTATGATAGAAAATGGTCATATAATAAAGAATATTTTTAGATAGTTCCCTTATTTTATTGACATAATGCTTTCTCAGTCCTTGGGAGAAATCATAATATATTATATTATATGATTATATGATTATTATATATTAATATATTATATATATAGACTAATATCTGCAATATATAATAAATATATTTATATATTAAATATTTTATATTAAATATAATACTTATATACAATAATTTTAGTAATAAAGTTTTGTCGTGCTTCTGATTTTGTAAAGAAAAATTCAGCTGTAGCACCGAACAAACTGATACATCAAATCTACCATCTGTTCTCAATGTGTGCATCAGCTCTTCCACACCTGTCCAGGAATTATCTTGGGAATGACACCAATAGGAAAGAAAAAGAGAATCAAAATGTTCAAGTAATGTTGCTAGAAAAGAAGGAGGTGATATTTAGCAAGACTGAACTCACAGATAATCAGAACTAGTCCAGGCTTATTCTTTAAAGCTATTAAGGCTTTTTTTTTTTTTTTTAAAGATTTTATTTACTTATTCATGAGAGACACACAGAGAGAGAGGCAGAGACACAGGCAGAGGGAGAAGCAGGCTCCATGCAGGGAGCCCGAAGTGGGACTCGATCCCAGGAATCCAGGATCACGCCCTGGGCTGAAGGCAGGTGCTAAACTGCTGAGCCATCCAGGCGTCCCCAAAGCTATTGAGGCTTAACCCAGAAGTAAGTAGTTCTAGTTTGCAGCCTTCTGATGGGATGTTGAGCCCCCCCAACCCCCCATCCTCAGTGGGCACCTGTTGCCTTGGCTCATACTGCTGAATAAAGCATTTCAGTGAGGGCCAGGCCCAGAGTGAAGGCCTAGCTCAGCGTGCAGTAGTGCTCAGGGCCACCCACTATTGCTCAAGGGGCCAAGTCTTACCCCAGATCACCTCCATGCTCATAGATCTCATTCAGCTTGTAGGATCTATTGCTAATCACGTTCAAAAAGTTAGCTTTTCATAGTTTACTTTTCAAGATCTCCTTAAGGCCTAGCATCTACATGGCCATATATAAATGCAAATAAGAAAGAACGAACCAGTTATTTTTATGACTTTTCATCATGCTCTTCAAAATGTTTAGGAAAGAATAAAATATATAATAATGTAGAAATGAACTTGAACACTTGGCTCTTTGTTTAAGATTTCTCTAGAATATCCTTGGCATCTCTGTAGAGCAAAAAGTAGTGTGATGAATGCCAAATCGTGCTTCACACACACCCACTCCATTTCCCATTACACTCTTTGGGGATATCTTTTTTGAGAAAAAGAATTTTGTCTTATTTGTACAAGTTTTCAGAAGGTAAATGATGCTTGATTTTAAAACTCTCTATTTGAACATACAGGTACTGAAAGGCAACTTTCTCAACTTGCTTTTCCTATTTAAAAGTTCTGAGGAAATCCATAGTAGTAGATATTTCTTTTCTTGTAAGCTTCTATGCTCTTTGGTAAACCAGGTGACAAGCTGGCAAATATAAGTATTTACTGGCAAGCGTAGTGTGTTACAAGCGAACACAGCATGTCCATGGGCAAAGATGAACGATTATAAACTAAGAAATGTTGACTTGTTTCCTGACTCCTGCAACCAGAGAGCTTTAAATCTCCTGCTAGAAATGGTTTTCAAATAGAAATGGGAGGTGGGCATCAAAAAGGCTAGGTTATTTCAGTCTGTATTAAGAGACATTGGCTATTCGGTGCCTGGGTGACTCAGTTAAGCATCTGTCTTCAGCTCAGGGCATGATCTCAGGGTCCCGGGATCGAGCCCCACAACAGGCTCCCTGCTCAGTGGGGAATCTGCTTCTCCCTCTCCCTCTCCCTCTGCCCATCCCTTCAACTCATGTGTGCTCTTCCAAATAAATAAATCTTAAAAAAAATAGAGAGAGCTTGACTATTAATATGGTGTGTCTAGATCTGCCCTGCCATCCACTGCTCAGGCCAAATCTGAGATTCATGGGATTCAGCGTGGGGAAGCACACAGGGAAAGGGAGTTCGAACATCTGTAACAGAAGGCAACAGCATGATGAGAGGACCCAGGCTTATGAGGCGTGAAGGGTGAGGAGGAGTTCTGAGTGCCCTGGCCTGCAGTCAATTCAGTGTAGCCAGAGGAACATCATCACCACCTTCAAATATCCCACAAGCTGTGCTTTGCAGAGACTTTCATATTGTGCAGCGTGCTCCATGTCGAATAGTTTACACCAAATGGTTGGAAACTACAGAGAAACTGATTTCAGCTCTGAGAGGAAGAACCTTCCAGGTGGTCTGAAGATAGAACCGGTTGCTTGAGGGGTGAAGGCAGGATTCGGGGGTTCACTTGAGCTGCGTTAGCAAAGCTGGACAGCCTATCCAGGGGCAAGCAGAGGAAGGCATTCAAAGAGCAAGGGGATGGAGTTCGTGTAACAAAGCGTGGTTGTTGGGTGAAAATGTAGATGTATTCACTGCCCTAGGTACTCACAGGTCAAGGGATGTAGGAAAAAAATACATTTCCTTCTGCTAGGAGAACCCTATACCGGCTGCTAGAAGAGAAGTGCTCTGTGTGCTGAGGAAGTCTTTGAGCAAGCGAAATTCCAGTGTTGGAGGAAGCATGCTTCCCTCTTTTACACACTACTGAGACCAGTATAAAGATTTGGTTGTTTGAAGGGTTGAAAAACTATTGCTTAATTAAGAACCACAGTCTGGCTTCAGGAAGGGGAAATCACAACTTATAGGCTCTCCCAGACCATGCTCTTTATTATTTGAGAGTCTGATGCTGAAAACTTATACCATGCAGCATGCAAGTTTATGGACCGGAGACTGTGGTTTAAAATATTTTTCTTGCAAATGATTTGAAATATGTTATTTTTTAAAAATATATTTTAGCAAAACGGGCTACTGTGACTTAGGTAAAACAAGGTAGTATGCTCACACGGGGAACCATAACCTCGCAAGATTTTGCAAAGCTTGAGGGGTGGTGTCCTCCTCTAGAGGAAAATATTCTTCGATTATTTTTATTATTGTGATTAGCATCATCTCCTATTTTCTGGAGGGTTACCAAGGAGAGGTGGTTGCTGACCTTCTTAATAACTAATAATCCAATTACATGTCTATAATTTTCCTTAAAAACTTCAACCTTAAGTTTTTGAGGTAAAAATAGTTGCCCTTTTGTTTTCTGTTTTACTGTTATCGTGACTAAATTACACAGTAAGTATACACATACCCATTGAATTTATACATTTTCTTTACAATTCTGATAAGCGCACACTGTAGCAAACCTGCCATTCTAGATTTCTGTTTTCTGGCATCTAACATATTGCTTGTCCTAATTTATTTGTTCGGAATTCTCACTGCGTTTATTATGTGCCATAGAGTGTTTGTGCTGGGCTGGCAGTGGCTCCCAAAGATACTCCAAGTACGCATTCCCAGAACCTGTGAATGTTACCTTATTTGGAAAAAGCATCTCTGCAGATGTGATTATCCGGGATTATTTGGGTGGGCCCTAAATGCAATCACATGTATCATTGTAAGAGAGAGGCCCAGGGAGATGGGGCACAGACCTACAGAGGAGAAGGTGACATGAAGACAGAGGCAGAAGCAAAGAGTGCTCACAGCCACCAGAAGCTATAGGAGGTGGGAATCAATTCTCCATGAGACCCTCCGGCAGGAGCATGGCCCTGCTGACACCTTGGTTTTGGACTTGTGGCCTCCCAAACAGAGAGAGAATCAATTTCTGTCACTTCAAGTCACCCAGTTTGTGGTAATTTCCTACAGCAGCCCCAGCAAACTAAGAGTGTTCTTTAGCATGTTTTGCTGCCTTTCCCTGCTCACACAATGTTCTGGAATTCTGTTTCCTGTATACTGAAATCCTGCCAATGCTTCCAGGCTTACCTTTACACAAGGTGGCCTGAGCAGTCCCCTGGCTCCAATCCAGCCATCCTGAGTGGGGGAAGGGGTCGCTCAGCTCAACCACCTAACACTCAATGCTGAGAAAGTCGCTAACCCCGGAGTCTTGGCTTTCTCATCTGAAATCTTTGTCTGTAGATTGCATGAGATAAATTTAAGATATTTAGTGTGGTCCAGATGAGTCCCGGGCTGACTCCCCCACCCCCCCTCTGAATTGTCAATGACTGGCTTAGATTTCTTGCATAGCGCATGTCTCAGGATGCTGCACACTGTCATTAGGCCTCATGAGAAGCCTACAGCTACAGCTAAGTAAGCTTCTTCGGCTACCCTCTTCCTCACCCAATGCCCTGGCTCTCTGTTTTCCCTTTCCTATTTTATCTTAGAGGAAGAAGTGGTTCACTTTCGTTCTAGCATTAAACTCCCCGGCTAGGCTTTTAATTTTCATCAGCTCCACCTGCCGTGGGACCTGGCTTTAGCCATTTTTCCCTTTTGAAAGACATTTGAAATCTATCCCTCTCCGTTTGTACCTATTATGAAAAATATATTAAGACCCATCGATGTTAACATAGAGAAAATGCGACTGTACCCTATGTGCCACCCTACTTCACTTTTTTCTCCCAAAGATCACTTTCAATGTCTCATCACTGGCTCATTCTAAATCATGTCACAAAAAACAAACAAACAAACAAACAAACAAAAAAAACATGTCACATCTGCTTTTTCATGTTTGCCACCTGCTATTCTTTTAAATTCATGAGTGACTTCATAATTATGAAGCCCAGCTCCTGCTTTTTGGGCATCCTCTTGTTTACTCTGTCCCTAGCAGACTCTGTCCCTTACCTCCACTGTAGGCTACTTACTGGACTTCACTGCTGGTCTCTTAGATCCAACATCTTTACCACCAGTATCATTACCAGGAACCCCAGTTTATCGTTCAAAATCCCTCTCTCTGTCTCCAACCTGGGTACTAAAGCTTTCTCTTTGATTTTCTCCCTTCCTTCTATTATACCCAGCCCATTATTCTAGCCCCTCCTCTTCTCTCTGCCAATTTTATTTCCTTAACATCTATATAATGTATTGATTATTACTGCCACTCCATCAAGCAGAATGAGGCTCTCATTACTTGCTTATTACCTGTGCTATTCCAATTAGCATCTAACACATATTCTACTTCCCACCTTCCTTCATTTGACCCATTTCTATACAGCCCTGACAGATTAATTTTTTAAACAATGTATTTATTAACATATCATTCCTTTGTACAAAATCCTCTAATGGCTCTCCATTTTGTCTTGAAGTAAGTATATTTAATTCAATTTACTTCAACTGACATCGAAAGGCTCTCTGCAATACAAAAATTGTTACCATGGCTAACATCGATGGAGCTTTACTATGTTCTGTGCCCTGTGGAAGCACTGCACATATGTTATGTATGTTATGCCTTTTGATCTTCACAATAATCCCATATAACAGGAGCCATTATGTTTTGTGTGTTATAAATGAGGATCCTGAGGCTTAGCTAGGGTTAAAACCAGGTTTGTTGATCTCTAGAACCTCGAGAGAGAGCCTATGAGAAAGACTGTTCCTTAAGCCCTCCTCCACATACACTCCCTTCCTAAGTCGCTACTTAGAGAGAGAGAGAGGCACAGACACAGGCAGAGGGCACAGACACAAAGCCTCGTTCTTTCCTGCCTTCCCGTCTGAATCATGTTCCTCCTCAATTTTCTTGTGTCTGACTACTTCTCTCATCCACATCCTTTGAGGCCTGCCTCAAGTGCTACCACTCTTATTTTTTTCCTGATGGATACAATCCCCACCTCTTTCAAATCCTCCTCACTCCACCTTGCCCCATGTCCCAGTGCCTCATTGGGTCCCTCTCGAAACAGCATAGCATTTGTGTGTCTTCTTCCACTACTGGCTTGTTGCTCACTGAGTAGGAGAGAGCCTTCCTTCTCATCTTTATTTTCTTCAATATTTAACACACTTGCCTGAACATGTAGTAACTTGATATTTGTTGAATTTCAAAGCCTAGATTTTCCACCTTGCTAGAAGATAAGCTCTTTAAGGGCAGGACCAAAACTAAGCAATTTGTATATGTTTTATTGTATTGGGCACAGTGCATCGTACTTAGTTGACACTCAAATATTGAATGAATGAATGAATGAATGAATAGAATTAAAGAAAAAAAATCACATAAGCTCTCTGGGTCTGTTCAACTGTAAAATAAAGGGGTTGGAAAAGGCGATCTCTAAGATTCCTATCAGATCTAAAATGTTATGAGATTAACATTCTACATATCCAAGCATTTCTCTTTTGCGCCAGTAAAATGTAAATGCTATGTGAACTTTTGTATCTCTTAAAATTTAATCTGAGAAATCATTATAACTTTTTATTTTATATTAATTTAAGGCCAAGGTAATTTCTTTACTCTTGTTTATACTAGAAATCCTTAAGCATCAAAGTAAACTAGAATATTTGAATTACAAAATTAACCTGAGTATACAGAAGGATACAATATTTAATGAAAATATACAGCGATGAAGGAACTTTGAAGTAGTTAATGTTTTAGAATTTTACCGTATATCCTTAAGGGGCAAAAATTAGGCATAATCTAAATCCACTCAGACAGTTCTACAAAATTTCCTTTTTTGCAAATACCAAGCAATCTATGGTAGTTATTACTCAGAGCAGTGTCAAAACCCCATATTATTTGTTTTATTAAGAAGGACTCCATATAGCCATGTTCATAGTAGTATTTTTTTTTAAAGATTTAATTTATTTATTCATGAAAGACACAGAGAGAGAAACAGAGAGAGAGGCACACAGACACAGGCAGACGGAGAAGCAGGCTCCATTCCATGCAGGGAGCTGATGTGGGACTCGAATCCCAGGTCTCCAGGACCATGCCCTGGGCTGAAGGCAGCACTAAACTGCTGAGCCACCCAGGCTGCCCTGTTCATAGGAGTATTACACACAACAACCAAAAGACGGGAGCAGCTCAAATGTCCATGAGTAGGTAAACAAATGTGGTCATACAATAGAATATTCTTTAGCTATAAAAAAGAAGAAAATCCAGACACATGCTACAAAATGGATGAACCTTGTAGATATTATGCCCACGTGCCCACACCAGGAAAGGCCACGTATTGGAACAGCGAGAAGGTGGCCAGAAAGAGAGCTCTCCCCAGAAACCACATTGGCCAGAATCTTAATCTTGGACTCGCAGCCTCCAGAACTATGAGACATAAATCTCTGCTGTTTAGGCCAGTCAGTCTATGATATTTTATCATGGCAGCCTGAGCATATTAATGCATATACTGAAGAGAAAAGTGTAAAACAGGGTTTGATACAGGCTCCTGACAACTGCACTCTTGAGTCTGTTTGGAGCAGGTTGGACAGGTCGAATTACACCAGGGGTAGCACCCACTCTCACATTAAAGGTAAGGCCACAGGGCCTGATTGCTGGTGCTGGAAGACACCCACTAAAAGGGCTTGAGTTAATAAAACTCCATCTTTCTCCATGATACTGAAGGATCTGGGCCCCTCAGCACCTCATTCATGAATATTAGGAGAGTCTGTGATGAATCATAGAAATATGCATATTTTAAGAGTAGAAGCAGTGTAGAAACATACTAAAGGAAAAAATATGAAAAAGAACAGAGCAAAGGGATCAAATGCAGAGGAAAATGTTGGCAGGAGGTGTGGGGAAAAGTGGGAGTAAAACCTGTCAAATGCTTTGTGGCCCCCAGCATATTCACATAACATTAAAATTAGATTTTGACTAATTTTCCAACATATTACTTGGCTTCAGAAGTAAGAAATATAAAGAGATAGTCATTTCTGCTGTTGAAGTTTTCAAAAATAAAATAGATTTGAAGATTTCAGGGTGTGTTTATTTCTAATTCTACAGATGTAGTTTCCAGCTTCGTTTAAGAACCGTCTTAACCTAGAGCATTTCAGTCCATACCAATGAAATCACATGTTACACTGAAGACTTGAACGAGGGTATCACAAGCATCCAGATGTCTTTTCCACAAAGCTCCAATTTCTCCCTTATATTGTTTGCCTGTCAGAATCAATATCTCTCTGGGGTCTGCTTTTGGGGCCCAGCCAATCAGCTCCATTGTGCTGACACAGCCCATTTTATGCCAAATTGAGCTGCTGCCTCCAATCCCATTGGGGGAACAAAGCACATAATCATCCCAGACATTGCACCCCATTGCTATAGCAAACATTACTGTGACTTGAAAATCACAGACTGTCAGAGAATGGAGGGGTCCTGGAGACAGCCTCATCCCAGCCCAGCATTTTCCTGGAGAGGGGACAGAAGGGAAGCAATCACTAGTGAGCTAATGACAGAGCCTGGACCCACACTTGCCTTCTGATTTCCAGGCTGGTTCCATTTATACAGTACCTAGTAGTGCCACAGCGTCAGTTTTTAAAATTCTCTTTCATCTAATCACATTGCTTTACACACTTCCCTTAATTTTAGACTTGATAAAATATGACTTACTGGTTACATGTTTCCAAGAACCCAATTCACGGGAAATAAAAGTATGGATTAAGGCAATAGGCTCACTGAGGACCAAAATTCACACCCTAAATCAAACTTTTATGGATGATGGGAAAAAAATTATGTCACTGAAGCAAAGGTGACCAACTATATCAAGGTCAAGGCACAATGGACATTGTTTTGGCAGCACAGCATCTTCTGAACTCAATGCCTATGTTTGAACACTTTTCTACCATAGGAATACCTACTGTATTAAGCCATTCCAATAAAGAATCCAAAAAGTCCAGGTACACATTTTCCCTGGCCTTATAACCTAGTTCAGCCTCTGCTCCAGCCTCCAACTTTCAATAGAGAACAAATAGCCCAAAGTGATGAAGTCTGTGGAGGGAAATGTAGTAATGGCATGAGCATCCATTCTCCAGGGTGCAGTGGTCATGGCGAATAGGGTGGCATCTGATGTTCATGGTAATAGCACCATGTCATCCAGGATCCCTAGTAATCTGGTTCCAGAGCCTGGCTGATTTCTTGCTGCTCAGTGTTTAGGTCACAATGTCTGTGGCCTTAGCCAGTACTTTGACTCTGACTGGTCTACACAAGGCAGCTGATAATGAAGGACACTGTTCTTCTCTGAGAAATTAGTCTTAACGATAAGAAACTTGAATTGTAGTGACATCAGCATACTGTAGCATTCATAATTTTCTTCAGAGAAATAAAATGTAGGCAATTTATAGGTTGCCTTTCTTTTCAGAAATATTATTAGTGAAAAATTGATTACAAATTTGTAGCACAAAAAAACAAATTTGTAGCACAAATCTTTACTCTTATTAAAATCAAACAGGAAATAGTTAATAAGGATTGATTAAAAGAATACACTAGACTGATGGGGTTTGAAATTACAATGAATGGGTATGGCCATAATAATTCACCTTTATAGAAGGATCAAATAATCATTGGCTAGAAAATAGCTTTGGATTAGTCAAAATGATCTCATTTCATGAAGTTGGGTAAAATAAAGACTCCAGTGGATTCCATAGTGATTTTATTATGGCATTTGTTATGGGAAGCAGGTGGAAAAGATAGATTCCAATGAGTTTATGCATAAGGAAATGCACTTAAAGAAAATGTGTAATTTTATGCATTGTTGGGTTCTGAATTCGATACAAACTCAGAGAAAAGATTTAGACAGGTTTGCTGCTATTGTTTACTTAGCAGATGTCAAGAATAAATAGGTTGTTGGATTAAAGAGATGATGATTGCATCAATACCCTCCCACAGAGCAAGGATTATATTTTGAAGTAGCTTTCATAGCAAGCACAGGCTGTACTGGGAACTGACCTCAGTGGGGCTGGGAATGCAGATCAGGAAAAAGGAAATGCCAATGGTGTTGTGTTTTCATTTAATCATGGACACTAACATCAAAAGTTGATTTTGAAGACAAAGGGAAAGTTCTAACAATGATGGAAGAGCAGAGCTTTACGCCTTCTCAAACAATCACAAGAATGAGGAGAAAAATGGAAATGTACTCTAAAAATGGAAGGGTACCAGAGAAATAGAAATATTTGAGAGATTATTTATACTTAACTAGAGCCTTTATATGCTGATAAGGTAAAACTTCAAAAAGTGGAATTTTCCTGAGCTAGCTTCTTTTGGAAATACAAATAACATTTAACTTGGAGGAAAATATTTTATGCTAAAGGTATTGTGACTGCACATAAAGAATAATTTTCTTTAAACAACGAATCACTGGGTTTTGACATATGGGAGTTACTTGGAATCACTTCTTATTTCAATTTACTGCTCTTTTTCTAAACACAGAGCTACTGTGTGATGTAATGAAATGATTGATAAGGGGTGCCCTATGACCTCCTCTGGATGTTCTTTGTACTCTTTTCTTAGGCAAATGTATCTGCAGTGTGTGGCCAGTAACAAAGAGCTGTGTCTTCTGCAAATGCTGCAGTCATAGGGCTCTTTTTTGAAGGATAATTTCGCTAAGAAGTAATATGAGTATGTTGATGAATTTCACTCAGTAGTTACTAGCTACTCCACTTACACCATCCTCCCTTATGAACACTGTTTACACATGGGGGAAAGAGCTACCATATGTCAGTTGTTGGTATGTATTACTGAACGACTGGAAACGGTGTAGTCACCTGTATTATCCATAAATGTTAAAGGTTGGAAAGTATATGCACCACGACCTACTAATACATGTAACCATGAGTAAAGTCACAAACTATCTATGGATATGAGTTCAAGCTAAGATAGGAGAAAATTAAAAAAGATAATGAGTTTGGCAGTTCCAAAGCAGAGGTTAACATTCTACATAAACATAGTGACTATAAAACTAGGCTTCTTGATAAAAAAAATTTAACATCTTTGGTGAATTTTTTTCTTATTAAATCCCATTCCTGCATGAAGATAGAACAAAGATGATAGGGCAAAATTTCAAAACTTTTTCTACTTGTGTGATATCCACAAAAGCTCATTCATATTCTAAGGAACTGAAAGTTTTAAGATTTATATTCTAAATAGATAATTCTAGCAACTGAAGAGATGGGAAATGAAAAGGGAACAATATAAGAAGGAGATAAGAAAGGAAAATACTTCAAAAGTCTGTGTGAAAGATAAGAAAGGCCTAAACCTAGTACTGTGTCTATAAAGGAGAGGAGGGAGATTTTTTGCATGTTTGTTTGTTTCTTAGCTTTGTTTTGTTTTGTTTTGTTTTAATTTAGGAGTTAAATCCATCACATTCAAAGATGCACTGTATGATAGAGGAGTGGGAAAGAAAAATGAAAACATTAAGAATAATTCCTGGGCATTTCAGGTCAGTATTGCTTAAATGGGTGGCAAAATAAATACACAACAGAGTCTACAAAAACAAAAATTTAACTTGCGTCAACACTGATCTGCATTTAGTCCTATTGCCTGGTCTTTATCTCTGGGAAGTAAAATCAAAGATGCAGTAGGAATAAAAGGTGTCAATTTAGTGTGGGGTGATACCCAAAATCTTCAGGAAAAGCAAAGAGAATATCATTTGGGGACTGTGAGCTTAGCTATAGAGGCCAAGGCATTGCATGATTTAATAAAGGTGTATTGAGCATAAGTCTAAATAACAATTATGCTAGTAAATGCCACACAATGTTGTGCTTGATGGGATCAAATGGTAATACCTCAAGGTACTCTTGCCTAGGGGATGTTTAATAGAGCTACACAAAAAGTATTGTGCTTTGGTTCAATGAGGGATTCTTTTTAGCTCCCTTTTTAAGCAGAAAAAATGCTTTTATAGCTATAGGGATCCTAATATATTTCTCATCATTATGGTGCACAGAGAGGATGCTAGTCTCCAAGATAGCCTGCTCCAGAACACAGGAAACAGGCATCAGTGTGGTTTCTGACACAGAGGGCTTGTATTAGAAAAAGATGCTGTATTGTTATACAACCAGTCCCATGATTTATAAGCAAAGGTCCAGAGGTAAGGAAATAGCTCTTCTGATGTAGATAAGATCATTTGGGACACACTAAAGATGATCCAAGTTGGACCAGGGTAGAAAATATTCCTTAGTCACATGGGTAATGTTTATCCATGGTTCTTAGTTAAGAATAATTGATTGCTGTTTTCAGGACTCACTTTTTCTTTTGTACCAACCACTATACTTTAAGTGTGCACAGTGATTGGGGTATACTTTTCATTTCAGGATGTGGATTTAGTCCTTCTTGATTGTTCTTTTTGTGAAGCACTAGTTTAAAACCTATCAGGTAATCAACCATCCATCCAACCAACCAACCAACCAACCAATACCTCTGAGAATTCCCAGAGCTAAGAATGTCTAGTAGAGTCAAGAGTTTGACATTTAGAGTTGGAGAAAATGAGGCAGAAAGAGTTGGCAAATTCTGTCTGAAATAAGTAGATCTGTGTGTGGATGAGCTAAATGTTATATTAGAGTCAACAAGTACTGCACCCCAAAGGTCTGACACAGTATCTACAGCCTAAGCATTTACTCAGTCATTCCATAAGTATTCATCAAATGCTTCCTATGCTGGATGATATGGAAGACTTCTAAAAGGGATAAAGCTGAAAGTATGGAAACTCGGTAAGCTATTGCCATGGTGTAAAGGAAAACAGATGAGGCCATTCTAATGGAGAAGCAGTGGGATCAGAAGGGAGGAAACAGAAACAAAAGAAAGTAAGACACAGTCAATAGTTCATAGGTTAAAAAAGCCACATAGTGCATAGAAAAAAATTAATTACTATACACAAGACTAAAAGGTCAAATTGAATAGATCCTAATGGGACAAATAACAGACCAGTCCATTACCTAGTGAGATCTCAACAGATAACCACATCAACAATGGGGATTTCTTTAGCCAAGTGCAAATCTCATTTTTCTCACCAAGTAAAATTCAACCTGGACTTATGTGGAGGTTAAAGGAGTCAGTTCTGTGCCTCTAGCCTGAAGTCCATTCTATTCATAAAATGATTAAGAGCACTAGAATAGAGAGATGATTACCTGCAAAGTGACAAAAACCTCACCTTCCAATAATTCTGAAAGAATTTAGGACAAAACTGGGAGCAGATGAAGACAGATTACTGGTGGGAATAAAATGTAGTTATTATATGTAGGAATAAAATACATAGGAATAAAATGCAGTAAGGAGGTGATACCAGAATAGGTATTATATATATATACTCAATATTTTTGAGTTGGAAGACATAAATGTCCTGCAGTAATCTGTATATACGTGTGAATGAGAGAGAGAGAGAGAGAGAGAGAGAGGGAGAGAGAGAGAGAATACTGCAACAGGTCAGACCACAGATCTGATCCAGCAAGAACTAAATTTAACCCAGAGTCTGAGGATGGTCCAATGAAAGCAGTGCAGTGACCAAGTGTCTAAGACACCGTTTATGGACATTTGTCTTTTTTCTGGGTCAAGTCTGACCTCATTTGGTGCAAATACAACATTTTCAATTGACTGGAGTAAGATAGATTAATTAGGTTGCATTTATTTTGTTTCTTAAAGAATTCATTCTGGAATCCCCTTAGTCAGTCTGAAAGGATGATGTCATTTATAAAATTTAATTCATCTCCCATCTTTTCAGAATACATATATTGTGAAAAATATGTTTCCCAAACTAGGTTTTCCCCTTGCCTTACTCAAAATTTTGAAGAGAAACATTTACAATAAAGTAGCTTATGGCAGAAATACTTTTTAAATGTCAAGGGGCTGGTTTGGAGTTAATATAAATTCATACTAATCACTCAAATCTTCGTGTCTGCAGAATTTCTAACAATTAGGGTTTCTAACAATGATTATATATATTTGGTTAGCATGCAAATATATAAATTTATCTTTGCTAAATTATTCTTATTAAGGTAAATGTTGAAATGATTATTAGGGTTTCAAAAATGAGATACCAGCCTCTTAGCATGGAACAATCTATTAAAATCTATTAAAAAAATAAATCCTCCGTTTTACAAAATGTGAAACAGCAGCCCCTTAGTAAAAGTATATGTATTAGAAGAAAGATCTATTTTAATAAGGGTATTATATAGATTATCAATCAGAATTATTGCATGAGTAGTTTGCCCTCTTTTTTTAAGATTTTATTTATTTATTCATGAGAGACAGAGAGAGAGAGAGAGAGAGAGAGAGAGAGAGAGGCAGAGACACAGGCAGAGGGAGAAGCAGGCTCCATGTAGGGAGCCTGATGTGGGACTTGATCCCAGGACTCCAGGATCATGCCCTGGGCCAAAGGCAGGTGCCAAACCGCTGAGCCACCCAGGGATCCCCTCTTCTTTTTTAAAGATTTTATTTATTTATTCATGAGACACACACAGAAAGAGAGACAGAGACATAGATAGAGGGAGAAGCAGGCTCCATGTAGAGAGCCCGATGTGGGACTTGATCCTGAGACTCCAGGATCACGTCTTGGGCCAAAGGCGGATGCTCAACCACCGAGCCACCCAGGTGTCCTGTGCCCTTTTCTTTATAACTGGCATCAGGAAACAGTATTCTTAAAGTATATTAGAAGTGCTTCTACTCATTTTTCAAAATCTGGTTAAAAAATGTTTCTTGAGATATCACCATTGAAGTAAACACCACTTTGAAATAATACTACTTTTTCAAGGTTCAATTTCTGAGTCTCAGCTTGAATACTTGAAGAAAAAAAGGCAAATCATTTTTAAATCCTTTACATATTTCCTATTATATATATTAGGGTGAACAAGAGTTAATTATTATATAGAGACTATAGAGTCTAAAATAGTTGCTAAAGACAATATAAAAAGACCATATTTGGGAAGACAAAGATGGAAAAGAAAAGAATTCTAACTTGGTCCCCAGTAAATGGCCTATGGAGCAAGTGAACCAAGGTATTTGACATTTTATGCCAGAGCTTTTTCAAATAAAAACGTCCTTATTGTAGAATGAGGCAATCATCACATGAATCTTTTGACTGGTTATCTCCTTGAGAAGACTCCCTTCAATGATTAGTCTCTAGAGAGGATGAGGGAAAGATTTACATCTTACATGGGGAATTTGAAGCCCTCTGTGCGTGAGGGAGAGGTTAGAGATAGGAATGGTATGATTTACACATACACATATATGTATATATATGTGGTGTCACACATGTTCAATCCCAATTGCCTTCTGTATCTTGCTAAAGCTGCTATAACGTCTCTTAAGTCATCAATTCTCTATATTACTTCAATTCACTTCTGTTGAGAGCAAATGGCTTAGCCATTTGAGCTTTGTGCAATATTCCCATCTGAGATGTTAATTCTGTGGCAAAGTAATTAAAAGCTGTGCTCTGACATCATAATTGTGGAGCTGGAATCTGGCTTTGCCATTAACTAGTTGCATGCCTTTAGAGAAGTTACTTGCCCTCTCTAAACCCTAGGTTCCTCATCTGTGAACGGAGGATAGCAATGGCTCTGATTCCATGGGGTGTTGCAAGCATTAAATCCATGGAAGGTTCATGTGCAATAAATATCAGCCAACATTATTATTATTATTAATTACGAACTAAAAGGAATGTTGAAATATACCTTTATTTTCTGTAGTGATCTTTTTTTGGGGTATGGTATAAGAAATGATTTGCTATCTCTGGATCCTGAATTAAAAATCCATAATCCTTAGAGAAAAAAACTTTGGCTCTTTAAGATTACTGTGATGATAAATGATGATAAATGATGATAAATGAGAGGCACATCACAATGTCAGATCCTCAGTAAGTGGTAGGAAGTGATATTGTTCCTGTTATCATCATCATTTCATATATTTATTTCCTGTCCATTTTGGTTTGATCCATGATTGACTGAGGCCGATTAGCAGAAGTCATCCATGCCTATCTGGAGATAATATTAATATTAATAATATTATGCAGGCTAAATTTGTGGTTAGTATACACCCTTCTTTAAATGTCTTTTCCTCTCAAAAGGAGGTACTGGTAGGTGCGGGCAAGTCTAGACCTCTTCCCTCTGCTTCTGCCAATATGTTTTTAGAAAAGCATTAGTTAAATAACTTAAATAATTGAGATTATATCTTCTTTTCAGGCTAAGTTTTTACATGTTGACACATAATTCATTAAACTAAGATAATGATGGAATGGCCTGCATGAGTGTCTTGTAAAGATCTTTCTCAGAGCTTCTCAAATTGTACTCTAACCTCGAAACTTATGAAGTGGCTCCGATTATGAAGGAATCAAGTTCAAGGGAATTGTTCAATGGAAGGAATCAAAGTATTAAAATTAATAAGGCATGCAGAGAACTCTAGGATAATTACCATGGTGTACTGTCAAGATCATACTCGATTTAGAAAACTACTGGCCTGTATAATTTTGTCTTCTTTGCCATCAAGAAATACTTCTAGAGCAAAAATAACTCATTCTTTTGGAAGCTGACTTCTTTTGCAGTAGTATGATGTAATTCTTTAAAGTCTAAAAACCATCATGTATCATGGCTCATGTAGGGGCACCTGGGTGGCTCAGTGGGTTAAACATCTGACTGTTGATTTCTGATCAGGTCATGATCTCAGGGTCATGATCTTAGAGTGATGAGATAGAGCCCTGTGTTGGGCTCCATGCTCAGCAGGGAGTCTGCTTGAGATTCTCTCTCTCCCTCTGCCCCTACCCCCATCCCCTCCACACAACTCTCTTTCTCCTTCAAATTCATTAAAAGAAAAAAATCCTTATAAATAAATCACCATGCATTTATTGTAAATTACTTCGAGATTGGAATGTTATTTACCTGAGAACTGTGGCTTCCTATTGCAACCTAATTCTCTAAATTTAATTTATGAGCATATAACTTTATATGAACATGACTTCTAGAGGGAGAAAGACCTTCCTGATATATCCACCACTCATACAATGTAAGGGCAGCAGGACCTTAGTCTACATGCAACAAGGAATGCCCCTGGATTCGGAGGTGCTATTTTTGTGCTTTAGAAATGGGGACAGGGAATGAGAGGAATGTGGGAATTCAGTGAAGTATGTCCCATCTCACTCCAGTGGCACTGGACAGACTCCAGAGCTCGACAAAGGAGGAAGCTTCTTTGGTGATAGTGGCTCTTTGGCCTCAGGACTTTGGAGAGATGCCATCTGTCTGGAGAAAGTAAAAAGTCTCCCCTTGTTGATGCTCTGCCTGTATGTAATACTTCCAAGGCAGGCAGGAAGAAAGAGTGTTCCTCTGACTTGGTATTGCTCTACAATTGCTGATTACATAGATAACATTACAGGCAACCAAAAGACAGAAGCAACCTATGAACATTAAACATTATGTGAAGCAACATCAAATCTGATTTTGATGTTGTAGAGAGGACCTGACATACCAAGAGGAGGAGAAACAAGTATTGTCCCAGGGATTGTGTCCTCAGGACTTCAAACAGGGATATGACTAAATGAGAAGTGTAGCCAACTCCAAGAGGAAAGGCAATAATGCCAGCCTGCTAGGCCATCCAACGGTAGCATCCACTCCAGGAAAATCAGCTGTCCCCAGTCTGTGGGCTGCAAAGCACTGAGGAACAAAGGGTAATTTCTAAAGGGAGTCCATAAAACCATACCTAAGTCAAACATGTTTATAGATGATTTTTTTGTGTATGTATATACCTACGCATACATATATATGCACAATACACGTATTGGTACTATATATACATATATGCATATATAAAATAGACTCCTAACTCTGGGAAATGAACTAGGGGGGGTGGAAGGGGAGGTGGGCAGGGGTGCGGGTGACTGGGTGACAGGCACTGAGGGGGGCACTTGATGGGATGAACACGGTGTGTTATTCTATATGTTGGCAAATTGAACACCAATACAAAAAATTTATATAAAAAATAAATAAAATAATATTTTTAATTTATATAGAAGATACTTAAATATACTGTTGATTTTAGAGCAGTATTTTTTCTCAATCAAGAGATTCTAAAAGTTTTCTTATTTTTATTACACAGGTCTGCAAAATATTTTGTCTCTGAAAAATGACTCTCTCGTGAATGTATTGGACTCCAGAGCCAAACTATTCCATTCCTCAAACATAGTAGTATTCCCTTCTGAAGTATAATGATATACCCATTAAAATAGTTAACATTGGGGTGCCCGGGTGGCTCAGCAGTTTAGCACCTGCCTTCAGCCCAGGCCATGATCTGGAGTCTCGGGATCAAGTCCCACATTGGGCTCCCGGCATGGAGCCTGCTTCTCCCTCTGCTTGTGTCTCTGCCTCTCTCTCTCTCTCTGTGTGTCTCTCATAAATAAATAAATAAAATCTTAAAAATTAAAATAGTTAACATTTGGATTTGGATTAGGTTTTAACTTGTTTTGTCTTTTTGTATGTGTAAGTGTGTACTAAGTAATGACCCTCTATTAATTTCCAAGTCAAAGACCACATGTGCAAGTCAAATAGTGTTGTCAGGGCCCTTTAAACAAAAGTAAAAATGAGTGTTCTCTGCTGTCATAAGAATAAACACAAACTCTTTTGTGCCCAGCAGAGAGGGAATGACCCTCTGCCTCTTTCCCATATTCTGTTTGAGCCCAAGTAGGCAGTCCAGTGTACTATAGGGCCATGTTAATTTGGGACAAGTCACATTGTTCTCTCTACTCCCACTTTTACTCAGGTGAAAACAGAGCAAAGTTTTTTCTGGAAAAAAAATTGGAAGTGATTAAAAATGCTCAAATATCTCTAGCCGAGGAAGTGTGTGGAGAGGGAAGTGGAATTCTATTCTCTGCAATGATGGTAACTGAGTTGTGGGTTATAAGCATTATCTCCAAGCAAATTCTACAGAGGAAGTGGGCACTAAAGGCAGATAGGAGAAATTTAACTTGGTTTCTGTCCAGTGTTCATGGGCAGGGTATATAAGCTAGGAAGGTATATTGATGCTATAAATTATTGCTGTTCACTTTTGTAAGCATGGCTTTACACATCTCCAGATTTAATATGCTGCTTCATACAAAAACGAAAAAGTTTTGTTATTTTATTTGTCAGTTATTTGAACAAACCCTTTATAGGCATTGGGAGGTTAATTATTGATATTTGAGGGTTTTTAAAAAGATATTATTTATTTATTTATTAGAGAGAGAGAGAGAGAGAGAGCATGTGCATGAGTAGGGGATGGGGGAGGAACAGAGTGGAAGGGAGAGGGACAAGCAGTCTCTGTTCTGAGCTTAGAGCCCATCTTGGGGCCTGATTCCACAACTCTGAAATCATGACCTGAGCTGAAACCAAGAGTCCAGCGCACAACTAACCGAGCCACCCAGGCCCTACACTTATTGATATTTGTGAAAATACCTGGTCCAAACCAAAAATTTTAAATTATTTTCATCAGGACTGTATTTTGCTATAAAAAGAATACTAATATATATTCTATATTAAAGTTAATTGTAAATTTGTCATCCATAAAGCATGGCTTAAGAGGATACCTAATGTAGCACTCACTGTTGGGGCACCTGGGTGGCTCAGTGGGTTAAGCACCTGCTTTCCCCTCTGGTCATGATCCTGGGGTATGGGATCAAGCTCTGCATTGGGCTCTCTGCTCAGTGGGGAGTCTGCTTCTCCCTCTCTCTCTCTCTCTCTCTGTTCCCCCACTTGTGCTCTCTCTCATGCTTGCTCTCTCATGCATCCCTGCGCTCTCTCAAATAAATAAATAAAATCCTAAAAAAACAGAAATAATCATTAATGAAAGATGAATGCAATTTTCCCATTCTTCATATGATTCTATATGTATCTTAGACTATATGCATAAATCTGATATACATGAATATGATACTGTTATATCTATACCTATGTAAAAAGACAAAGGTCTTTCTTTCAGTACATGATTTTGCTCATTGCCCCCCAAATTCCCACGTGAGAGAAATAATATATAGGGGGAATTGTTGGGAAGATTTGTGTTTATCTATTTCTTCAGATACTCACTTGTCATTGTTGGTTGAAGCCAGACCATGGGATAATGAATGTTCAGACCAAATTTAGTTGGCAGTCTGTTTTCCCACTTAAATGTTTTCTCTGGGTTGCTTTTTGATGTCATAATGTTAGCTCGTATGGTGAGAAGCTATAAGCAGTAGTCATCTCCAATCACATATATATGTGGAGATACATACATATATCTCCACCAGTATATACCAATACCAGCATATGCCCACTCTCTTGTTTAGAGCTCTGTTATATAAAATTTCGTTTCAGAGACATATTTTAAGCTATGAAGTAGAAAAATTTTAGGTTCTCCTGAAGAGTTGGTATTTGGAGTCTTTGTGATGTAATTACTATGCATTCATCTTCACTTTGGCCATGAAGAAGCACATTTTGTGACCTGTATGTTTGTGTTATTGTTTTTCTAGTGATTTTGTGTTTTGCCTTTTCCTGTTTTATTTCTTGATAATTGATATTTTATTTAAAGTTATATACTATCTGTCCATATTTATGTGGTTTTGTTGATGTATTAAGTTACCTCAGTTCTTTAGTGGAAAAATACAGGGGATATAGATGAATCCATGGTTATAGGTATAGACTGAGGCTAGACTCTCTCTCCCTCTCCCTCTCTGCATGTCTTTAAATTACACAATTTAGTTTAACTCATTTCAAATCTTTTTCTTATATAAAAGTGTCTTTAGTTTTCAGTCATTAGGCCTATGCTCTCTCCTGATGACACATAACCACAAATATACAAATGCCTGCCTTTAAGGGGATTGAAACCATCTTAGAACTCTGATCTCGACATAGCTAATTATAAAATTTAATTAAATATTTAAGGAAGTTTGAGAAGTAATTGGGGAGAACTACCTTAAAAGGTCGGCAGGCAGAGAAATGTTTACTTCTTCACACATTTCCATGCCCATTCTCCTGAAACAAACACATCCAAAAGAATATTGCATTGCTTTTTTGTTGTTCTTGAGCTGCTCAGCTGTAAACCTTAGAAATAACTTGCTGGAAAATGAATCTGTCTGCAGAGTAAAGCCAGAGAAGCAATCAAGAGGATGGTGTAGCAATCATTCTCAAACTCTATTGTCTTTCCTTCAGCAGGCAGGTGTTTAGACCTCTGAAATTCAATGACTCCATCATCAAATGGATTTTGGTGAATATTTCTAAAAACTAGTAAAATCTAGTGAGTTGAGCCCAGGAAAGTAAAATATAGGAGCCTTCTTTGGGAACAATGAGAGAATTTCATTTTATCAAGATAAAGATGGGAGCTGTAAGCAACGAAGCATTGAGGCTTGAGCCTCTGAAATATTCCTAAATAATTATGCAAATATGTATATGTATATATATAAGTTATATATAAGTATATATATATAATATATATTTATATCAGTTCCCACTTTCCATTCCTCTACTGTCCTTCTCCCTCTATATAAATCAATTTAAGTCAATACATTAAAAATCTTTCAAGCAATACTTTATTATCTCATAACTATATAGCCAAAGATTTTGAGGAAATTTTGAGGGCTTGTGGCGGGATGCTGTTTCACTGCCACATGGCTTAATAAACACACATTATAAAAACTTTGATTATAGGAACTCCTGGGTGGTTCAGTTGGTTAAGCAACTGCTTTCAGCTCAAGTCATAATCCTAGGGTCCTGGGATTAAGCCCCTTGCCAAGCTCCCTGGCTCAGCAGGGAGTCTGCTTCTCCCTCTGCCCCTCTCCCTCGCTCATGCACATGCTCATTCTCTCAAATAAATAAACAAAATCTTTTAAAAAATTTAATCATGAGCCCCCAAAATAGAGAAGCATGCCAAGAAATGTTAGCTCCCCATCATACTTTGTCCACTTGGTTTTTCTGCTGAATTTCTATTTCTGTTGGTCAATATTCATTTATTCAATGCCATGCCTGGCTGAGTATATAACACTGTTCAAGATATAATGACGGGAAATTTTAAGACACACTTGATTTATGTTTCAGCCCAAATTCCCACTGGACCAATTTGGGTTTATAACTGTGCTCTTCCCCACCACTGATCCTGTCTTCTGCAATATAAACAATACTACACATCATAGCAGTAGAAGATGACTGGCATCGTAACACATGTATTTATAAAATATTGTGATACTAATTGAAGATAAGGGCCTAGCCACACTCTTCCCCATTTTCAATGTTTCTTGTATTTTCTCTTACTGAAAAGAAATGGTAGAGAAGCTTAGTCAATACCTAGAACACTCTTACAAGATTTCTCACTCCATTTGATAATCTTCAGTCCTATTGATACTGAAAATTCTGAGTCTTTTAAATTTCCCATTCCTCTACCCTCCCTGCCTCTGTCCTTTCCTCCCTCTCTTTTCCCTTACATTCTCAAACACAGAGCTTTAAAAACATGGCTCCTGTGTGAAACTTTCATTGCATAACCTAAATCCTCTGTGTGTGTGTGTGTGTGTGTGTATATGTGTTAAATATATAGATATCATAATCAAAATTAGATTAATGAAAAATAAAATATTCACTTATGATACTTGGAGTTTAGTAAATCATAATTTAACATTATCCAAATTCCCTTCTGGTCTTTTTTCAGATGCATGGTTTCACTTAGAAAGACTCATTTCTGGTGCACCTGGGTGGCTCTGTAGGTTAAGTGGCCAATTCTTGATTTTGGTTCAGATCATGATGCTGGGGTCCTGGGATTGAGCCCCACATGGGGGAGGGGGGGGGAGTCCCTGCTCAGTGGGGGGTTTACTTCTCCCTCTGCCCCTTCCCCTGCTCATGCTCTCTCACTCTTTCATAAATAAATAAATAAATAAATATTAAAAAATAAGAAAGACTCATTTCTTACATACAAGGTAGTATATGATTTTTTAAAAAAATGTTTCATGGAAAATATTAACACTATTACACATTAAATCATTTAATATTCAGAATTATTCCATGGAGATGGCATTAATACTTTCCATTTTATCTGTTCAAAAACAAAGACTCCAGAGAGATCAGTTAAGTAGCTTGTCCAAGTTTACAAGTGCTAAATACCAATAGGTCAAACTCAAGTTTATGACCTTTCTACTAAGCTTAATTTCCTCTATGTCTCATAACATAAGCTTATCTCATATCTCTGGTAAAAGCTGCCCAAGATGTTGCATGATTGTGATCATTTTCATCTTACGTCTACAAGTTTTCTTCTTGTACTTAGCTGTATCTTAATGGTTCTAAGGTACACATTTTAAAAATACTGTAACATCCCTTAGATGAGGATGCATCTCATAGTCAAGGGCAGCTGATTGTCCTTCTCCAATTGACTTACTTCACTTATCATATGGTTCCACTTATATGGGGAATATAAGAAATTGTGGAAGGCATTATAAGGGAAAGGAGGAGAACTGAGTGGGAAAAATTAGAGAGGGTGACAAAACATGAGAGACTCCTAACTCTGGGAAACGAACAAGGTGTAGTGGAAGGGGAGGTGGGGCAGGGGAATGGGGTAACTGGGTGACGGGTACTGAGGAGGGTACGTGATGGGATGAGAACTGGGTGTTATACTATATATTGGCAAATCTAACTTCAATTAAAAAAAAAAAAAACAGGGGCAGCTGACATTCGCTGTTAGTCCTGTACTCAGCTGCCCTTGAGTAAACACAGTTACATTCCTCTGACACAATAGGACAAATGTAACTCCTGATGCTGGGTGCACACACAACCTAAGAGCCACTGGAGGAGAGAATAGGATCGTAGGTGCTGCACAAAATTTTTGTTAACATCTTGTAAGATCAAAAAACCATTAGCTCCAGAATTTGCTATAATGAGTATGGACATCTTGGAAGAAAATCCCAGAGACAATTGCAGAGCTCTAACGAGAAATGCCTTTTCATCTATGTCCTCAGTGGCATGAAGATTTATGGAAGATTTATGGAAAAACATGGCTTTAGATGACTCAGAATTGAGAAATAACTCAGAAAAAGTGGACTCTGTATGAGAGATATTTTAAGAATAATTAAATTATGGGGTGCCTGGGTGGCTCAGTAGGTTGGACATCTGATTCTCCATTTCGGCTCAGGGTCATGATCTCAGGGTAGTGAGGTTAAGCCCTGTGTCCGGCTCTGTGCTGGGCACAAAGCCTGCTTGGGATTCTCTATCTCCTTCTCTCTCTCCCTCTCCCTCTCCCCCAACCCCTGAATGCATGCACATGCTTGCTTTCTCTCTCCCTCTTAAATAAATAAATAAACATTTTAAAAGAATAATTTAATTATTTCATTTACATTTTTCATTTTATTTATGCACAAAATGCACAAAAATGCACATAATAAAATTTATGTTAAAATACCCTAAAAAGATCTTTTAGTATGTGTTATTTCTTAATTAGCAGTGCTTCTTTCTTTTATTGGTGGTGTGTTTTGTAATAGATGGCATCTTAGAGATGATGAAACATGGGTAATTTAAGTGCGTTTGTTTATTGGACAATCCTGTTATTTGCAGATGTTTGCTATCAAAGATAAATAGTGCCTTAATAAACCTCTTATATATTTATATATTCTTTCTTTTGTACTGTAGTCATGAGAAAATACACAGAGGGAGGATTATATGATAAGAAGAAATGAATATTTTTAGAGTTTTTTTTTGTAATAAAATCAAATTACACTGTTACCAGCATAGTATTCTAGTTTTCCAATGGAAATAACATGTTACTAATAGTTTACAATATTTTTAATGTAAAAGATTAGAATAGATAATTGTTTTAATTAGCGTTACTCCAATGACAAATAAAGTTGTATATTTTCCTACATGCTTATTTGCCAATCACATTTTCTCCTGCTAAAATAGTCTTGTTTCTCTTCCTCATCTATTAATCTTTTGATACAAAGAGTTACATTGGCAATTTGTATGCTTTTGTATATATTTTACATAGAAATCTTTTATCTACCATATTTTTATAAATATTATATAATCTATTTTACTTTCTAATTTTGTTCTATTCCCATGTTGTGAAGTTATAAAATTTTAAATAAATGTCTTTGGGATTTCTATTTTTGCAAAATTTGATAAATACAAAGTTTTGTTTTTAAGACTTATTTTTTTAAAGATTTTATTTATTTATTCATGAGAGACACAAAGAGAGGCAGAGACATAGGCAGAGGGAGAAACAGGCTCCTCACAGGACCCTGGGATCACACCCTGAGCCAAAGGCAGATGCTGAACCACTGAGCCACCCAGGTGCTCCCCCTTTCATTTTTTTCCCTCTAAATTCTTTTGCCTATTATTTAATCTCACCCTTTAAGTTTGATCAGACTAAAATGGTCTGTTCTATTATTATCTCCATGTGTGGTATTCTTAAGTCCTGCTTTGCCAGGGCAGTCCCGCTTCCACTCATTGTCCCAGCATATTATTTCATTCTCACGAATGTCCATATTTGGATGATAAATTATGTGGTCACTCTACTTATATATTTCTCAATTCCATCCTTTTAATCCACTCCCGTTCTTATCATCATACTCTGAATTTTCCCCCCTGCTGGTTGGTCTAAGAGACTCATTACTTAGTCCATCCATTCTACTGCTGGTTTCATTCTTGCTCTGCCCCAACCCATTTTCTACCTTGCAGCCCTAGTGGATGCCCCTTTTGTGCTTTAAATATTTAAAAACATGTATCCTGAATGAAGTAACTAGTAAATTCTCATACAGTTTTCCCCAAAGTGTTTTATATTTGTTCTGTCAAATGTCAAGGAAAACCTTGAAATTTTTTGCTTAATTGGTTTGGACATTAGTCTACTTGATATACTGTTCTCAATCATTTTATGATTCTTAGTATTGAATGAAGAATTGTTTCTCTTTTCCCCAAAACAGAACCTTTCAAGTTTATGTAGGACTCAGAAGCCTAACAGTAAGTCTATAGTGAAAGCTATGTTTGTGAACTTTATTGTATGGATACATTAAGAATAAGAGCCTTGATTTTCAACCTTCAATTCTAGATCAGAGGATCGCTCACTGTGGCAGATGGTTAGTATGCTCCTCATATAATTTATGATAGAGATAACATGGTACATTTATTCTTTTTTTTTTTAAAAAGATTTTACTTATCTATTTGAGAGACACACAGAGAAAGAGAGAGCAGAGGGAGAGCAAAAGGGAGAAGCAGACTCCCTGCAGAGCAGAGAACCTGACATGGGGCTCGATCCCAGGACCCCAAGATCATGACTCAAGCTGAAGGCAGACGCTTAACAGGCTGAGCCACCCAGACACCCCATAAGAGTTTCTATCCACTTGGTCGAAATAGAAAACAAGGGAAAGTATCCAAAATGAGAATCTGAACATAGATGGGATAAACATCATTGCCACTGGGATCCTGGCAGCTGGTCTTTTGAGGACCTCCATTTCATCATGCTGAATATAAAGGAAAATAAACTTACATTTTTTTTTGATCTGAGAATATCAAGAAAAAATTTGATCCACTGTCTAAGCTCTTGATTGCATGAACAATTTGAAATGTTAGACAACAAATACAAGGACTAAGTCCCAACCTTTCAGTATTGGATGTTACCAAATAAACAGCTGGATACTGCTGACATTAACACCTATTATTGTGCTGCATTAGTTTTATGGATACAATAAACCCTCCTGGATGATGAACATTTTGTAATTCAAAGAATGACTCATGGAAATATAGTTTTCATTTGCTAAAGTGCTGTAGGATTGAATTTAGAAATGTCTTGCTGTGTTGAAATTGATTCCATTTGAATGGCAATCCAAAAGCTATAATAAACTTTAAAAATGTACAAGCATGCTTTGCTTCTTTCATTTATTTGGGAAAATATAAGCAGACAAATATAATAATGTTCCTGGGACCCATTGCACAGTTATATCCTATTACATAAAGTAGCATTATATAAAACAGAGTCATGATTATCACATCTATTTATGGAATAAATAAACATAGACCAAATTAAGTCAGTTTTTAAAATCTGTGAAATGGCATTCAACAAAACATTATAATTGAGGTTCATTCTGTCCAAAACTTTTTTGAATGTTTTTGTACCTTGATTTAGATTGACCTGAAAGGCCAACATCTGGTGTTTTAAAAAGTATGTGCTAAACCTCTACTAAAGGATTCACCAGGTGATTCTTTTTTTTTTTTTTTTTAAGATTTTATTTATTTATTCATGACAGACACAGAGAGAAAGGCAGAGACACAGGCAGAGGGAGAAGCAGGCTCCATGAAGGGAGCCCAACGTGGGACTCGATCCAGGGTCTCCAGGATCATACCCCGGGCTGAAGGTGGTGCCACACCGCTAGGCCATCAGGGCTGCCCCAGGTGATTCTTTTAAGACAAGTCTAAACCAATACAGTTAAGATGAAATTCAATTTAAACATGTAATCTGTACCTTGTTTCTCACTTATCTCAATTACTGTGTTAAAAGTCTTAAGCAGTTACCTATGACTAATATTTTCCTTATTTCTTTTTGAGGATTTAATTGCATCAGATTTTGATGAGCATGGCGACTCGGTCATTCCGGCAAGACAGCAGTTAGAGTAAATAATTTCTTTTTCTTTTTTTTTTTTTTTTGAGTAAATAATTTCTTAACAGCAAGATATGTCTTTCTTTGGGATCTTAAAACTAGGGTAGGTTCTTGTCGCTGTGGATTTTAGGATGAATGAATAACTTTTCAAAGACCCATTCATTGCAGTGATTTACTTTGAATATATTCCCAGAAAAATAAAAATTTTTGAGCTTTGAAGATTCAATTAAAAAAAAAAAGTTCCTGTAGAGAACATAACTTAATCTTTATAATATCCCCCTGCGGGACATAGTTAACTCTAGGAATTTAATTGCAGTGGTTCCTCATAAAACCATATACCTTTCCTGAGGTTTTCAGCACATGCACCTTTAAATGTGTACAAATGTTACATATATACATTTAAAAGGAGAGAGAGAAAAAAAGAAAATTCGGAGAACCAAGATGGGTATGCCTTAAAGTATTCCCTTTCCAGTCTGAAATTCCATGACTCTATAACCAGAGTTGGCTGTTTTTAATGCAGACAATAACAAGCTTGGTCTGGCTTTGCCAAAGTTGCAACGCCCAGCTAGAAACAAGCAAATCTACAAAACACAAAGATAAAACCCACCAGAGCATCCATTTTTCTCCGGGCAATTTAGAAATGAGTCTGTTTTCTCTCCTTCTAACTTCTGGAAAGAAAAGCAACCTTGTATAATCACACTGATCCTCGTTTCAGTAAATCTCAGTTGAAAAACTTGTGGCAGTCTCATTTCCTCATTCCAGCATAATTTCTGTATACAGAATGTTTCATTATTTCACCCTTCCTTAAAAATATGCTTTAATCTAGTCTACAGAGTTGCCCATTCTACAATGTTACCTTAGAGAAGCCACTCAATAGCCTTGTTTCATAACAAGTTATATAGGCACAGAGGGAGATGTTATGCACCAGCTGGTTCAGAAGTTGATAGTTTATAACTGCAAATATCTGAGATGTGGGATGAAAGGTACTATTATGTTATTACCATGAATGTACAATTACTGTAAATACTCTGGTAACCCAGGCCTGAAAGAATCTATTAAGTTAACATTATGCATTCTTTGGGTTTTGAGGTTTCTGAAACTCATCCATCATTCAGTGCCAATGACATTTATAAATACCACGAGGCCTGATGATCAGGCTGCTTTGTTGCATTTCTCTGCCTCTCCCTCTCTGTCTTCCTGTCCCCCCATCTTTATCTAACCTCTGTGACCAATCACTTGAAAAACAGTGTTGGAGTGTTCCTACACAATCATTTTGTAATTAATAAGAAGTGACTTTATGGGGCTGTCTGATACCCCCTGGTAGGGGAAAGTCTGGGTTATGTCTAATGGATTTTTTCCATCTTTTTGGTGGTGATGTGTGGCAAAAGGATTGTAAATGCAGATAGTCTATGTAATGGATTGTGGCACTCAAGACTGATGTGAAGGGCAGTCGGGGAAAACAAGAGGCTTTCAGAAAGGATGTTCTGTGGGACAAGGTCATTGATAACCACTTTTCCATTTTTCATTTATTTAAACATATTTTTGGCCTTTGAGCATGGCGACTCAACAACTTTTCTGCTTTCAACAACTTTTTTTTCCAAAATTTTTTTTAATGTAAGCAAATGAACTAAGGGAATGATGGCTTTAAGAGAGAGATGTGAACAGCTCTGAATGGAGCATTTGGTTTTGCAGCAACTTTGGCTGTGCTCCATTTCATCTCACATGAGTCTTCTTCTAAGGGTGTTACCATAGACTCATGTGTGTTTTACCTAACACCTTGCAAAGCATTTTCTTAAAATGTAAGTCTTGGGAGTCTTGGGAACATTTTGCCTATTGGCTAGAAACCTAAATGGTTATCAACTCAAAAGATCGTTATGATAGCATGAAAAATTATTGTGAATTGAAAAACACAAAGCCATCTATTAAGTCAGACAGAGTAGGACCAGGGGTAAAGACAGGCAGGTTGGATTACAGTCACACACTGACATTTGATGTCTAATGCTTTTTTTTTCTACAATTCTCTCCTTTTCCTCCCTGTCTCCCTCCATCTCTTTTGCCCTTTCTTCTTTTCTTCTAGAAATATTTATTAAGACTTTCCTTTGTGCTAGACTTGTACCAGTGAGATAAAAATTAACAGAGCCTAAACCTACAAGCTTTAGGCCTAGTGGTGGAGAGACAAACAATTGCTCTAATACTGAATGTGTAAATTGCCAAGCAAGATAAATGTTCTGGATGAAAGGGACAGCTCTCTAATAATAAGAGAGTTAAGCAGAAAACCGAACACTGATAATTTGAAGGTTTGACATCTTGCAGTCAGGAAGACTTGTATGTGGGCAGCACTGGAGTTAGAATATGAGGAATTGGGAGTTGACTATATGGAGGGAGGTCGGAGGAAGAAGTAGCTGATGCAAAGGCTGGGTGGTGGGAGGTCTATATGAACTCAGGAAGCAGCAGAAAGTAAAATGTTACTAATCTGCAATGAGGTTGTATAAGGCATATGAAGAAGTGCTAATCAGAAGGGAAATGCAGATCAAACCATGAGCAGCTATCACTTTATGCCTGTTAGGGTGGCTGTTAGAAAAAAAAAAAGAGAGAAGCGTTGCTAAGTAAGTAGAAAAGCTAAAATATGTGTGCCCTGTTGCTGGGAATGTAAGATTGTACGGGCCTTTTGGGCAACAACACAGGGGATTCCTCACAAAATTAAAAATAGAACTACTGGTGACTCAACAATCCCACTTGTGGGCACATACCCAAAATAATTGAAATCAAGATCTCAAGTAGAAATCTGAACAACCATGGTCACTGAAGCACTATTCACAATAGCCAAGGTATAAAAGCAACCTAAATGTCCACTGACAGATGAAAGGATAAAGAAAATGCGGTATATAGGTACAATGGAATACTATTCAGCCTTTAAAATAAAAAAGAAAATCCTAGCATTTGCAATGACATGTATGATAGATGACTCTAGGGTACATCTTGCTAAGTGAAATAAGCCAGTCACAGAAGGGCAATTATTGCATGATTCCAATTACATTAGACAAGGCATTTTTTTTTGCACAAATTAAATTTGTGATTGATTTCCCAAAGTTGACATGCAATTTGATTTTGTTAGCAGATAATGCAATTTATTTTATAATATATTATTAATAATGAAGTTATTTTATTTTCACATTTAATAATTTTGGTTTAAATTCTGCTTATAAGTAATTTCTTTTATATTTATGTCCTGGATATCTTCTGCTTGCCCTTCCTATGCCCAAATGAGCTTTGTAGACTCTGTCAACAGTTGCACTTGACCTCTGGCTTTGACTTGGGTTGATTAATTAGGGGGTAAGAGAGGAAAATAAAGTGAGTATCATTATTCTTCCAGCCCTTCCCTGAGAGATCACCATAGCCCGCTGGTGTCCAACACAGCACATATCAGACAGCCCTTTGCACAGCTCTCTTTGTCTTTACTCACTTCTTTCAGCCTAGAGTTTGAAATACCCCATGTTTTACAGTATCTCTTGTATTTTCCCTACACTATGACCACACCATTGAAAATAGTCTTATTACTAAACTCTTATGGGGTATCCTAATTTAATTGTACCATTTTCTGTTGATATCCTGATTAATACAGGTTATATTATTATGTTTTATTATGTTCATGAAAATTATGAAGATTCCCTAAAAGTCTTCACAAGTTTTTATATATACATATATGTGTGTATACACACACACACACACACACACACAGACCTTCTAATTTACATGGAGATAGGTAGGTAGGTAGGTAGGTAGGTAGGTAGGTAGATAGATAGACAGATAGAGTACTTCATACCCAAGATTCTAAATAAAGTCAAAGCATAGACTGGAAGAAAACCTTTGTAACTCCTTAGCTGATTCCAGATATCAGCAAAGCATTTGCAGAGGCCTCTAAGAGTAAGGGACATTGGGAGAATGAAGAAAAATTAGAATTCTTTCATGAACTTTAGTGTAGTCAAGTCCCTTCTCTTATGACCAACATAGTCAACCCATCTCCTATAGCACAGGTTTATTATCATTTAGTTCAATCTCCAGCTTCCTTGGAGATTGAAAAACACCTCTCAGATACTTTATTACATAAGCAGTCTGCTTAGCAATCTGCCTCAAGTTTTACTCTCTCCACTGTCATAGGATGCACCGCTGAAAGTATCTGTGGTTGTGTGCAACTCTGAAGTTGAGATGGGCACAGACTCCACATTCAGACAAACTTTGGTTCAAATCTCCTCTCAGCTAATTCCCAAATTTGTGATTATGAGTAAACTCGTTAACCTTTTTGAGCTTTGGTTCTTGATCTGTGCAACTGTACAACAGCATTAATATTATCTTTTCTTAAGCATTTGGTAATTAAATGAGATAATATAAAGTACATAGACCAATGCTTGTTTACAGAGGTTTTTTTTTTTTTAAAATCCATTTTGATTTCTGGTCTGGAACACAATCAAAATGAGAGAAGTTTGACACATACCGTACAAGAAGCAATTTGACACATATGTTCTTAAGCCACTTCACAGTTGCATGCTATTAGATTGAAATAGCCAGACGTAGTTGCTACAATGGGCTTGCTCCACTGTTTATTAGTAGTCTTCTCTTTATCTTCTTCTTAATTTATATTTCAGTGGCATCTCATTCTTTTCATTCACCTTCCCATGTAGTGCCTCCTTGGGAAACCTAGCCCAAGGTGACACATATGTGATGCTCAATAAAATATGGTGAATTACATAGGTGAAGTGTTGACTGTTTCTCCCGTGTCTTACCTTTCCTACATGGTCCCAATGACATCTACTACTTATATCACAATGTTTCTAGGGGCACCTCAAATATTTTTTACATACTATAATTCCCCAATCAGTTTCATTTTAACTCAGAAAATAGGTAAATGATTCTTAACAGTATAAACATACATTTCAGATTCTACTAAAATGCAAAACAACAACACAAAAAGCAAAAAAAAAAAAAAAAAGGTCAACAGCTATTATGAACTATCATACAAAAAAATGAATTAACTTCAGGATGCCCCTTCCTCACTCATCTTCCTCAATAATACCACCAGTCTTAGTATTTCCATTTAAGGACCCTACAAACTATATGTCATTCACATTGGATAAAAAGCAATTCTAAGAGAAAATATTAGGAAATCTGTTAAGCATAGTGATAAGCAAATTAGAAATTTATGTCAAACTGTTTTAAATATTAAGGTAGCATAATCTGAGAATTCTAGTTCTAAATTCAGGGTATTTAAATGGCCTTCATAGTTCCTACAAAGGAGGACTTTTAAATTCAGTCTTTTAAAAGATCTTGAATGGCCAGATAAAAATCAGAAGGCAAACCAATTCCCACCATGTCTGATGTGAACTCCCATTTTGTGTGCTGGATGACTTAATGGAAGCCTGGGGCAGATCAACTTACTGTAGCACAAGGTGTCTCTGTCCTAGGGTTTGTGTACCTGCATTAGTAGCAAGTCTAGTCATATATTACACACCTACTTTGGCTGTAACTGGAGACAGCTGATGTACAATAGTGCTGAAAGAAGTGTACTTTTTCAGCCAGGGAACTTGTAACAGATCCTGCTTCGTCTACCATTGCCACACAAAGTATCCCCATTCCATCCTTCCGAAAAGTGCTCGAGCGATTGAAGGTGAAAAAGTAGAGCAGAATAGAATGTGTATGTCTGAGAGAGTCTGGCCACTCAACATTCCAAATATAATGTAACCTAAATCCCGAATGTTTTTATTTCTTTTTAAAAAATTTCTTCTTTTAAGTTGGCAACTTGAATGAAATTTAAAGGGAAAATAAGGGAAGGGAGAAGAAATGTGTGGGAAATATCAGAAAGGGAGACAGAACGTAAAGACTGCTAACTCTGGGAAACGAACTAGGGGTGGTAGAAGGGGAGGAGGGCGGGGGGTGGGAGTGAATGGGTGACGGGCACTGGGTGTTATTCTGTATGTTAGTAAATTGAACACCAATAAAAAAAAAAAAAAAAAAAAAAAAAAAAAAAAAGAAGTATACTTATGAATTTTCACTAGTTTCTTTTCCTCAAGAACCTAGGATGTTTCAAAGACTCAATACATCAAATTTTAGAATTTAATAAAACTCATCTTGCTGATAAAAAGGGAAAGAGAGAACAAGCAAGAGAGAATGTTACCATTCTCTCTTTTACTGGTAAAATTCTAACAAAAGTAACCTGCACAAATTCACAGGATATGATAACCACAAAGATGAGTCCTTAAAATGCTTTTTCAGGGATTAATTTGATAAGATGTCTTATAAGGGTTTGGATATTAAATATGGAAGAGAGCCATGGGACTTTCACCTCTGATGGGAGGCAGGGAGCTGGGAAAATGCTGCTGCCCTTCTTGGCCATCACCAGTCTGATTTCTTCTCCACCAAGGGTGCTGAAGATCAGGGAGGGGGAAGGAGGCAAACCAGATAGCTCTTGGCTTAAGTAGTATTTCTATATGATTTGTGGGCTTCAATTTTCCATGGCTCTCCTTCTCAAAGACATTAGACAGCTACTCTTTAATCTTTCCTGGGGCAGCTTTAATCTCTCCCCACTTAGGCATTTCTAAATTGGGGATAAGAGCAATACCATGAGGATTAGCTGAGCATATTTGTAGGTACTTAACAATCACTGTAAGGTTGTCTTTTTTTTTTTTTTTCTCCTTTTGAAAAAATGTTACTTCGAAGTTGAATTTCATCTTTAATGGTTCTGCTGAAATTAACTTCCTCCTAATCATGAGCTGTTTATGAAGAGCAGAGGAACGACTCAGATGCTTTGGTACAGTGGCTTTGGAAAAGTATTTTGTTAAATGACTGCCTCTTATCCTGAAAGAATATGTCTCACAGCAAAGTTTGGAAAAAGAGGAAGAGAAAAAAAGGAGTGGGATATATTTTAATTGGTATAATAAGAAGTAGAGTATATCCATGAGAAGACAGATATCTAAAGATCCTGAGCTCATAGGCTCCTACAAAGGACTGACATTACACGTTCATGGTATGGCCTATCAGCCTACCACCCAGGTGGTTGCTATTTTTAGCTGATTCTTTTATGTAGGATGTTTGCAAGCCTGCGAGGATTTCAGATTTCACAGGGACACATTGGGTTCTCAGCCCTTCAAGTATTAACATTCTTTAGAGACTTCACTCCCAGAGATGAGCTTTCCTGAGACTGCTCTACTATGCTATCTACCTCGTAAAGGGACATCACCAATTGCCTTAGGGCACTCAGTTGCTCAAAACACTAGTTAACATTGGGAAAATAGAGCTGATCACTTCACAAAAACCATTCTTCATCGTCTTAAGAACAGATTCAGTTACCCACATAGTCCCTTAATTCGTGAGCTCTTGATTCAGTTACCAGTGGCCATAGCCCTAATCAAGTACATGATGGCTACATACAGTGACGTTTACCTGGCTGAGGGGTTATGAATTTAGCATTAAAGATAAAAAGAAAAAAAATAAAAATAAAAATAAAAATAAAAAGATCATGTTAGCACTGCTGTGTGATTATTCTTTATTATCAATAAAATTTCTAAGACATCAATTTCATTTTTTTTCCCAATCAGATTGTTGATAATTGTGGCTCTTACCAATCCCACACACTGCTCCAGCCCCCATCACCGCCCATTACTTAAAATAATTTATAATATAGTATACTGATGGCTGGGGGGACCACATGGGGTGGAGCTGCCAATGGTCTTGATTCTACCTCTGACTGTGAGCAAGGCACCCAGCTCCCCTGGTCCTAGTTCCTCCATCAAGGATTCCTTCTAGCTCTTACAATCTTGAATTCATAGGAATGAATTGTGGAACTGAGTCCCAGAAATGAATCATATTGTGGTGATTTTCTTACATTTTTTACTGGAACTTGTCACAACCTGTTTTGTATTATGAGTGATATAACATTTCTGCTGCTTTCCTTCTTGTTCATAATTAATGACAGCTATCGGCCTTCACGTTCCTCCATAAATATAGCTGTTTATAATTTCTTCTCCATTTTTTTTCAGAAAAATATATAGACTTTCTGTATTTCTTAACATCTAGTGAATTGTGATATTGCCCAGAGTACTTTATGGATTAGAAAGTGATTTCACACAGCTTTTCCTTTAAAAATTGACATCGTCATATGAAGTAGATATTATTCTCATTTATAGACCAGGGAAGAAAGATCTATAAAGTAAACTGCTTGAAGTTTCAAGCTAGTAAAGTGAGGGAACTGAAATCTAAAATTCCTATTTTCCGACTCCTAACTCAAGGAATTAGAACTTTGAAGTCAGATGCCTTGGTTGAGGCTTTTGAACTAAGGACAAGAGGTATTTGGGAAAGCTGTTCAGTCTTCTGAGCTTCGGTTTTCCCCCATGGAAAATGGTGACAGTCATGGCTAGCTCTCAGTGAGGTTGTGGGGATTAAAGAAAATAACCTTTAGATTAGGGCGCTTCACAGAATCCAGCAGATACTGAGTATATACTTAACAAAGTCAAGCGTCCTTTCCTATATCCTTCCATATTCTTGGTTGGCTCTATTCTGGCCAACTGGGATCTTCATGGCTCAGGGAGTTAGTACAGGATGTCCTGCTTCCTTTTCTGAGTAACTTATTCTTACAGATCAATCATAATACTTTTTATGTTAGTCTTATAAAACACTTATGAAACTTCAGTTGAGATCTGATTGGCAATGAATACTTATTTCCATGGTGATGATTACTGTGGAATGTCATCTTAAAAACACCTTAACAACACATTACATTTATAAATAAAAAAGGCACAAAAAGAGACAAAAACCTCTCTACTACCTTTTCTCCTTAGATATGGTATTAGGGTTCTAAAACTAGCTTCGTAAATTGAAAAAAAAAAAAAGAAAGAAATTGTATTTAAAAAGCCAAGAAAGAAAAAAAAATGTTTCTTATTTTCTTAGATATTCTCCAAAATCCTTAAGGTAGTTGATTCTCAGGATGAGAATTTCAAACAGAAGCTCAATCAAGAAATTGCCATGTATTAATTCATTCCTTTGTAATGTGTATCATCCCACTAGAATGGAAGCAGCATGAAAGAAGAGACCTGGTCTGGGTTGTTCTTTATATCCTGAGCCTAGAGCAAAGCCATGAATCTAGAGGGTCTCAATAAATATTTGTGAAATGAAGGAATGAATGAAATGAATATGTGAATAGGCTTGAGCACTTTATGTGTTGAGGATAGGTACACATAGATACAGAAGATGCTCTCCTCCCCTCATTGGACTTGCTGTCCACCTCAAAGACATGGCTGACCAAGAAGAGAGGATTATGTACTACCAGTGAGTATAGGAGTGGTGTCGCTTAATGGCTAGGGAAGGTATGTATCTTAGGAGTTCAGGGAAGCAAAGGCTCACTGTCAAAATGGAAAAACCACTGCTCCTGCTACAGTAATCAGTCTGATAAGGCTTTTAAATGAATATACACGGCATTAAACCAATGGCTATATTCATGCTCAAAAGATGCCACCACTTGGGTTTATATGAATGCTGAAACAAACAAAAAAGAGAAAACAAAACTAGAAAACTTGCCATGATATAAAAACATGGTTCTACTTGCATTTGTGATATTCTAATGGTCTTATTATTAATTTTCTGGTACACTGTGTGATTTGCTAAGGCCCCTTTGGACTTTTACTAAAAGCAGTAATTCTGCTTTCTGAGAATTAACACACCTTCTAATGTCAGTTGTCCTTAAATATGTCCATGTACAAGCAGGTTTGACATTATATAAACACAGTGTCTTAAAGCTCTGGTCCCAGATATAGAGTAGGATGTGGTGGGTGGTCAGAATTCAGATTAATACAAGAAAGGAAGGCACTTTAAAAAATGGAACATTGTTTCTAATTTTAAAGATGAAGGTAGTCAATGGATAATTGGAAAACAGAAATACACACTTTTAAATTCATAACACCACTCAGATTACCATCATAATAATTTCTGTTATGTTCTTAAAATCATAGTCACATATTCAAAATCAGTATAAAATATGTATATTTGTTAATGTGTATTTGAAAAAATACATTTTGCTAATATATCATGAAAAATTTTAAATGTCAAACATTACCTATTTTACACATTTTTTTGGTGACAATTATCAGGCTCTGTACTGAATCTGTAAGTACAGGGTAGATAGTTGAGGGAAAAAAAGCAGATATGATTTCATCCTCATAGGGTTAAGATCTAATGAATAAAGCAGATCTTTAGATCCACTGATATTTTATTTACCAAATGTACAAGCAGGGTTACATGGTACTATAAAATAGCAAAAATCTGGGGACCTAATTCCTCCAAATATCACAAAGCACAGAAGTTTCCTCTGACAAAGCAGAATTTAAGATGGAAGTCAAGAATAAGAAAGCAAGAAAGGAGGAGTGGTGTATGGGAGGGAAGGATCCAGGCACACAGAAGAATGTACACAAAGATTTTGAGGGAGAACTGACAAGACTTGGCTGGAGGGCAGAGAGTAAGATGGAAAGTGGTGTGAAATGAGATTGGAAAGCCAGGCATGGATGTGTTACTCTGGAGCATACACCCTGTGTGTGATTTTGTGTGAGACAAATGGAAGATCACGGATAGCTTTAAGCACAAGAGTGGGTATGATCTGACTGACATTTTAAAAAATAATTATCCTGGCTGCAATGTCAAGAGGATATTGGTAACAGACTACATCATAGTTTCCAGGGAAGAAATCACAGTGTCTTAGACCAGGGTGGTAATGGTGGAGTTAGAAAAAGTGGATAAGTCCTGGAGATAGTGCCTTGGTGCCTGCAGGATTTGTTGTTGTACTGGGTGTGGGAGATGACCAGTAAGGGAGGGACAATTTTTAGGTTTTTGGCATGATCATTTCAGGGTGGTGGAAACATTTACTCATTTTTAGTTTGGTTGGAAAGAATTTCGTTTTGAACATGTTGAGTTTAAAATGTCTACATGACATTTGTTATAACCACATAGATTTATATTATATGCATCAATTTTTTAAAATGTGTCTGTTAATTTTAGAGCAGAATTTATTTCTATTTTATATTAGTTTAGTTTAAAAATCCGGTGACCGTCCTTATAGATTTACCTTTGTCCGTATCTCTGTTTCCTTAGGAAACATGGTAACCTAACTGGTACATTTAAAAGCTTTTCAATGTATCACAAGGATTTTTCTTTATTTTTAATAAAGAAACTTCTACAAACACTTTTGAGTACAATATGGGCTCTCCTTACAGACTCACCTATTGCTGGCTTTGGCATTAACTCTATCAGTGAAACCTCATCACCAATAAGTAATCTTCAAACAGCAGAGAAACTTTGGGAGAGCCCTATGTAAACCCCAAAGCAAAGGAAAGGTCTAATAGAAAAGGCTATACAGTTTCTCTCCTTCCTTTTATTGAATCTGTCATGCTATTGTAGAATCAGGTTATAATTATATATATATATATATATATAAATAACCTGAACATAACCTATACATACATATATGGGTCATTTTTTTCAGCTTTTTAAACTTATTTTAAAAACATTTTCCAGCACTCAGTACTTAACTAAAGGATCCTAATTAAGTAAGTAAAACATTTGTCAAAATTGCATTAGCTCTTCAGGCTCCACGCTCAGCATGGAGTCTGTTCAAGACTCTCTTCCTCTCCCTCTTCCCCTCCCTACCTCTCTTTCTCTCCATCTCTCTGTCTCAAATAATTAAATAAATCTTTTTAAAAATTTCATTATGTCTTAATTTTTTTAAAGACTGATTTTATTTATTTATTTATCTATTTATTTATTTATTTATTTATTTATTTGAGAGAGAGAGAGAGTGCATGAGCAGGAAGGGGAGGGACAGACAAAGGAAGAAGCTGACTCCCTGCTAAGCAGAGAGCCCAACTTGGGGCTCTATTCCAGGACCCTGAGATAATGACCTGAGCCAAAGGCAGATGCTTAACCGACTGAGCCACCTCATTAGGCCTTAATTTTAAAATTACACATATTTAGCTAGAAAATAAAAATCTAATTACTTACAATTACCCTTATTGATTGAGTAAAATTTTGTGTCATTTCTATTATTTTTTCCTTAAATTGTTTTAATTCATTGAATAGCTGATCATTTCCTCTAAATGTGTCTTGATTAATTTTAATCTAGTTCTTTCCAAAGCCATTGTATGTACTGTTATTATACCCTGAATACTGAAGGGATATAGAATTCCTATAATTTTTATCACCAGATAATGCTGAAGTCTAATTCGTTTTACTTGATATGCTGTCTTTTCAGTTTAACATAAATTTTGTTTCTCCTTCCCTAGTTTCTGAAAGTATTCATATTTCTAGTTTATTCTTTTTTATTCTTTCCTTTCTCCTTTATCAAAAAGAGTTGATGGGGATTCCTGGGTGGCTCAGTGGTTTGGCGCCTGCCTTTGGCCAAGGGCGGGGTCCTGGAGTCCCGGGATCGAGTCCCACGTCAGGCTCCCGGCATTAAGCCTGCTTCTCCCACCTCCTGGGTCTCTGCCTCTCTCTCTCTCTCTCTCTCTCTGTCTATCATGAATAAATAAAAAAATAAGAGTTGAGCTCTTTTGACATATGAAGATATCCTTTGATTCATTTATTGAGGGCAAGAAGAAGTGAAGAAATAATCCCTTCTTTTTTTTAATCCCATGACCAAAGAGAAAAAACTATGCAGATAAATTGAGAGCATTTTGGGAGAGCCAGGCATATAGAGTCTGAGAAAGTACATTTTATTGCAGTAGCTCATAGATTCCATTTAAAAGAATGTTCTTCTTTTCCACCTGTCTTCAAGGATCAGTCTGGAGTTCACAGGTGTGGCATGATAGGAAGTCATGGGCAGTAGAGTGAAGAAGGGGTGCATACCTTTGTGAAGACATTAAACCCCCTTTAAGAAAAAAAGACCAAAGCGCTGACCAAATTGAAACCTGCTGTCATTCAGGCCACTAGTTTGTTACTCCAAGGTTTATCATAATTATAGTGATTTTCTTTTAAATATAAACATTTACATGAAATCTTTTCCTGCCTATAAAAAGAAAGAAATCATGCTTTAAACAGTGGTTTAGAAGCTTTAGTTTACATAAGAGTTCTACAGGGAGTTTTTACAAATGTGGGTTCCTGGGCACCACCTTGCAAATTTTCTGATTCTACAAATCTGAAGAGAAGGCCTCTGAGGAGATGGCTCAGGCTTCCATGAGCACCTCCTGAATCACGGTGGCTCCATTTGATCCAACTCAATTCACATTCTCACCTCTAAGTCATTGTCCCACCAGCTTCCAAAGTCTCTTGTAATTGAGTTTAAAGTAGTGTCTAAACACCTCATCCTTTTTATTTTTTTAAATTAAGATATAGTTGACTCACAATGTTGTTAGTTTTAGGCGTACAACTTCATGATTCAACAATTCTGCATGTTATACTGTGCTCACCACCTTCATGGCTTACCATCTGTCACCAAACTGTGCTACTACAATACCACTGATCATATTCCCTATGTTCTTCCTTTCATCCTTGCGAATTACTGATTCCGTTACTGGGAGCCTGTGTCTCCCATTCCCCTTCAGCCATTTTCCCCATTCCCCCACTCTCTGGCAACCATCAGTTTGTCCTCTGTTTTCATGACTATATTTTTGCTTGCTTGTTTGTTCCTTTGTTCCATTTTTTAGATTCCACATATAAGTAAAATCATATGGTATTTGTCTTTCTCTGTCTGACTTACTTCGCTTAGCGTAATACCCGTCAGGCCTAAAGATCATACAGTGTTTATATTTTTAATTTTTTCGGTAACTTCCATACTGTTTTCCACAGTAGCTGCACCAATTTACATTCCCTCCAACAATGCACGAGGGTCCCTTTTTCTTTATATCTTCACCAACATTTGCTATTTCTTGTCTTTTTGAGTTTAGCCATTCTGAGAAGTATGAGGTGATGGCTCACTGTGGTTCTGATTTGCATTTCCTTGATGATGAGTGATGTTGAGCATCTTTTCATGTCCAACATCTCATCTTTATGTTCTATCAAAGCCATTTTTTAAATAGCAAAGAGATTTTTTAAAGTCTAACTTTTGGTGATAGGGAAGCTGGCATTTGAGTTCCATATTATGCTGTTTAAAGGAGGATGAACTTGGTTGGGTATGTTGCTTTATCTCTGAGCTTCATTTTTGCCATCTCTGAAATGGAGATAATAAGGAACTGAGATCACAGGATGATTGTGAAGAATAAATGAGACAACCTATGCAAAGTACTTAACACTGTACCTGCCACACACAGTACAGAATCCATGCTTGTTGCTGTTACTACCATTATTTTTCTATAAGAATCAATGCTTATGCTGAAAACTTACAAAACTAGTAAGTCTGCACTGATTTACTAGGATGTTTTACATATCCTCCGACTCATCCTCCAAACACGACAAAATAACAAAGTTGTCATTTTTATTATTTTATGCCAGCAGGGAGAAAGTGTATCTCTACTATAACACTAGGATATAGTTTTAAATTGGGAGATTGAAAATCTCTTGAGATCTTTCTGTTTTGATAAAATATATTTTATCATTGTCCTACATCATTCTGAGTATACAACCCGTGAGATAGGTTCTGTTTCTTTAATTGTTATCACCTATTTCCAAACAATGAGAAAAATAATTGTTTCTACATTATTCCTAAAATAGAAAGAGGTAGAGTTCTGTAATGGGCAAAGTAGCAATGATGTGTAAAAGAAGTTCTGTGAATTTCTGCCTCTCCCTTTGTTATTTAAGGCATGAGTGCAACATATTTTTATAAAAGTCCAAGTACCTGAGAAATGTTAAGAAGCTCTAAATTCTCAGAGCCTTAATATGCTCACCCAATTGAAACAGACGATTTTGTTACTAGTGAAGTCAGAGACATACTGACTAAATGACTATATTAAATTGATAAAAGTACTCATTTTATGGCCTAATTATGTGAACATTTCTATGCAAAATTACATAAATTGTGATCACATTAAAGAGTGTATTATGATGCTATTTCATTCTTACACAAAATAAAGGAGGAAGTAGGAGGCGGGGGAGTAAGGGGGGAGGTGAGGGAAAGTGGGAAGCAGAAAAAAGATAATCTATCAACAAATGTTTGTTCAACAACTACCATACTCAGCACTATTTCAGGAGCTAAGGAGAAAAAATTTATCCTGGTAGAGGTCATAGTCTGATTACAAGAAAAATATGTATACAATAAAGAAAAGAAAGAAAGAAAAGAGAGAAGAGACAGAGAGAAGAAATTAACGATATGGGAATAAATGGTCTGGCCTCTAAGTTTGCAGGCATTTAGGGTAAGCAAGTAAAAGTGAGTGAAAAAAAACTTCCCATGTGAGCTTGCCCCAGTGTGCCTGTTAGGGAGGGGATGAAGAGGACTTTGTCAGAGGAAGTGCAGAGAAGACAGTAGATAAAGGAGGAAAGGGGGATTGATCCCCTAGAATCTGGAGGAACCATGTAGAGACCTGAATGGGTTTCGAGAAGAGAGATAAGTCATCTTTTAATAACCCACACATATTTTTTTTTCCCCACACATAATTTTAACAGCGTCGGCTGCCACTGCCAGCAAGTAGGAAGGTTGAGATTCTCTGCTTCTCTCAGTTCTACAAGGTAGGAGGGATGATGATGTGTATTTTGGCCAGTGACTGCTGTTGCCATGAAAAGAAAAATCCCTGCACATTAAGTATAGAGTTGGCTAAAATGGACCTATAAACTTCTAAAAAAACAACACCATTAAGGATCGAAGCCAACCGCATGGCCTTTTCTCTCTACCCAGAGCCATTTATTTTATTAGAAAATGTGAAGAGCACAGAGAGTCACCTGAAAGTAATGTCACTGAACTGCAGAACTACATTCATTGGTAAGCATCTGAGACCAGCATCTGTGTAAACTACGTGGACCAGATGGGGCCATCCATGCTCAGTCCTATTGGCCAGTCATGATCCCCATCTATGACTTATTCTCTCAAGGGAACACACCTTTTTTTTTTACCAGCTCATAAAAAGTTTCTTGAGACTTTTGTCATCCATTTTAAATGCAGATATTTAAAGATCACAAATTGATCCTTAAATTAACTATCCTTTTATGAGGTTTTAAACTCTCTAGTCAACAACGCCTTGGCACTCATAAGAAAAATAGAATTCTTTTTAAGCCTTTTGCTTCTAAATGCTTGTCCTCAAAATGTCTTCTTCTCCTAATTAAGTGTTTTTTAAATCATTACAACATGAAGAAAACATGTAGATCCCATGCACTCAATCCTATGATGAGTATTTTTAGCTTCTCAGAAATACAAAGTTGGTTAAGCATCACTGTGACTATTAATGCCCAGTTTCCTTAAGGAAGGTCTGAATCACTAACATCAGCAGCATCTTCAAAGGCAGTACAGTGGTCATAGTTAATTATATTTTCATGTCTTGCTGAAAACACTATCCACCCAATGATCCTATGTCTACTTTAAAGTTACAACACTTCAACAGTATTTTGTAGAATTATTATAACTGTGGTATTTAGCAGTAGCCACTAAAGCAGGAGGGCAGTGATTGAATATTTTCTGTGGCTCTATAGAGCTGCAATAACAACAGGCCACAAATTGGGTGACTTAAACAACAGAAATTTATTATCTCACATTTCTGGAAGCTCAAGGTGTCAGTGGGGTTAGTGGTGATTGGTTCCTTCTGACAGCTGTGCAGGAGAAACTGTCCCATGCCTCTCCTCAGGCTTCCAGTGGTTTGCTGGCCATCTCTGGCCATTTGTTGGCTTGTAGATACATCTGCAAACAGTCTCTGCCTGCATCTTCGTGTTGTGTTTTCCATACATGTGTATGTCTGTGTCCAAATTTCCCCTTTTTATAAGGACACCAGTCACATTGGATCAGGTGCCCACCCTACCCTAGTACAACTTCTTCTTTACTTGCCAATGACCTATTTCCAAATAAGGTCACATTCTGGAGTACTGGGGGGTGGGAACTTCAAAATATGACTTTTGGAGGACACAATTTATCTCGTAGAGGTATTATGGTGAAAGTAGGTCACCTGAAATTAGAATCTTTCTTGAAAAGATTGTAAAGCTTAGGGGTCAATGTTGACCTCTGTGGCTCTCAACTCTCTCTATATCTAGCTTGCTATACTGCATGCTTTCCAGAGATTCTAGTTTTGTTCTAAATCAAAAGTTTTGGGATCCCTGGGTGGCGCAGCGGTTTGGCGCCTGCCTTTGGCCCAGGGTGCGATCCTGGAGACCCGGGATCGAATCCCACATCGGGCTCCCGGTGCATGGAGCCTGCTTCTCCCTCTGCCTGTGTCTCTGCCTCTCTCTCTCTCTGTGACTATCATAAATAAATAAAAATTAAAAAAAAAAGTTTCATCTTCAAAGGATTTTTACCCTCAGGAAAAAATAAAATCTTTAGGGAAGACACATACTCAAACTTTTCTCAGTAGATTTCAATAGAAGCCCCACCTCTAGCTAGCAATTTTGCTGACTGATTTGTCTCTTAACCCTTGTGTCTTTTCCCTCCTGCCGTCTTTGGATAATATAGCAGCTCAAGAACTATTTGAGTGAGAGTCCAAAGGGCAAAAGGACTCTCCTTCTTTCCCTCACTTATTCATTCCACAAATGGTTTTGAGAACCATTTGTGCTTGATGGTGCTGTAGGCTCTTCAGATAAAAGTATGAATAAGGCACCCTCCCTGACATCCAAGGGCTGTACACTAGTGGTAAAGGCAAATAAAGACACGCTTCTTGAAAAAAAGGGATCCAACTTGTTCTAAATTTAGAACATTTTGTTCCAAAATTTAGAACATTTTTACCCTTCTGTAAAGCATTGCAAGTTTCACATAATGAAAAAAATTAGGAGAGAAAATAAGGCAGTTGTTAATATTGAAGTCTGGCTAGGTACTCTAAAGCAGATCCTGGAACACCTGAGTGGCTCAGTGGTTGAGCGTCTGCCTTCAGCTTGTTGTGATCCTGGAGTCCTGGGACTGAGTCCCACATCGGGGTCCTTGCATGGAGCCTGCTTCTCTCTCTGCCTATGTCTCTGCCTCTCTCTCTCTCTCTGTCTCTCATGAATAAATAAAAATTAAAAGAAAAGTAGATCTCCTTTACTGGAAATTGTTCCATGGTCCTCTACATGCATCCCTAGACTCCTGTTAAGTATAAGGTCCTTGATCAGGACTCTTGTAGATAGTTTGTTACAGAGTCAAGCACTTTTGCATTATTTGCATTTTAGAGGTTTTGGTAGCACCTTCTATGTATCAAATATATTGCATATTTCTATCTCAAGTCAAATAGTTAAAGATATCAAAATAAACCAACAACCAAAGGCTATTGTCCTATCTTTAGTTCTTGAGAAAACACAAAGAAAAACAGTTTATACCCACAAACCAATGGGCAAAATGCCAATTGCCCCATGGGCTGTGAAATGAAACTCAAGCCAAATTCAATAATTGAGAAGCTTCTCTGATTTTAGAGGCACAAGAGGTTTAATCCAACGTATCTACTATTTCATGTGCCTCTGGCCCACCATATAGACCTGAGTCTTGACTAAATACAAAATTTCTCATTTATTATTTCATCCTTTAACATATGCTTGTTAAAAATTAGACACAAGGTAATAACAAACACATAAATGGAGTTCATTATGTAATAGGATCATTATCAATATTAAGATATTTAATAATCAGAACAAACATCAAAAAAGGACAGAATTTTTGCCACTGAGTAGCCATGGTCAGTACCCAAGAATGAGTCCTTGAGACAGTCTAACTTTAACTCAGGTATTTATAGGTTTAATTATCACCCATTTGAAACTATCCAGTTAACAATTAAGTTGAAATGTAACAGGAAGTTAATGCAAAGCATTATGGGATAACATGGAAAAGAGACATAAGTTATCTCTGAGAGTTAAGTGGGAGGGTCGTGCACAGGTCAGTTTTCAATGAGGGGACTCCTGCTATTCAAATGGTCCCAGACTCAGATGCACCTAAACAGTAAGTATGAAGCTTTCACAGGAAGAGTAGCAAGGACTGCAGTTTATCTTGGCTCTGGTTGGCTCCACGCTCACCCATCCTCCATGCCTTCAGCAGACATTTATGGAGGACCTATTGAGAATGGCCACTTGACTAGGCATCAAGATTATGAAGACTTTATGAAGAGGTTAGCATAAGAAATGGGAAATGTTATACAATTACTGTTCAGTGATACAGAGGCACCAAATGTATACCTTGCAAGTACGGGAACTCAGAAAGTGGAGGTTTAGTGGAAGTTAGAGGTAGGCTTTCAGGATTGCATTAAATGTTCACAAGTGTAACATATTAATAAGTTAATTTTCAATTAAATCTCCTCAAATCTGACCCATATTCTAAGCCTTTTTTTTTTCCAAGCTGACTCCACCACTGTTGATAGCATGATAACCATAAACCCATATTTCTGTGATAGTCCTAATTCTGAATTAGTCCTAATTTTCATCAGGCCACATGTCCCAGTGTTGGGGCCAGGAAAGATGGTCTTCATGGATAATAGAGATGTAATTTACAGATTTTCCTTGTTCTCCAGGGTCCAGAATATGCAAGGGCCTTCTTTTCCTTCCCTGCTCCCTATTTTCTGCTCTTGCTAACAGCACAGTACAGTAATCAATTTTACTAAAGGCGGGAAGACCTCAGGAATGTCTACTTAGAGTGCTTTAAAAAGCAAATTAAACTTCTTAGAAACCGACAGAACTATATTCTAAAAAATTCTAGCATGATTATTTTTATCCCACATTTAATTGAAATTCTGCAATTGTCTTCTTGAATGATGAATTATTATTTGCTAACATGGCATTTCATCGATTTTAATGATGACACAGTTTATACTGTCTGCTTGTTAATTTAATCTAATTTTCAGGAGAATTCACTAGTCTTATAATAGTGGGAGAGTGAATGCTCTATGAGAATTAAATGCAAGTACTTCTAACACCTCTAAGAAATGTGTTTCCTGTCCACTGTAGTGTCTTCTCATGAAGCATATCACCATATTCCACGATTTACTGGCTGTCTAGTCATGGATGAGTTAATATTTCTCAATTTCTCATTACTCAGTCATATAATAGGGCTGGTACAGTTTATTAATTTATTGTATTATTAATACAATTTAGATATTGTAAGGATTAACTGAAATGACTGCTTCACTTATGCCTGAATCCAAACCTTTCGCTCCTTAGCGACACTATAATGCCTTAATCCCAAGGCCAATTGTCCCTTGGTGATTACCTTCAGAAGTTGGAACCCCATATGTCCTGAGCAGAAAAACAAACACATTAAATCTTTTATTGAAAGTACCTCTAGGTCTGTCCTCCTGCCCCAAAGTGGTTAGTGGTACATTGAGTAAAACTCTACATCTTTGATTAAATCCTACAGGCTCCTGATTCAAGAGCTCATCAAGTGATACCTAATTAAAACCATGAAACATAAACCACAACTATACTTTAGTAGGAAAAGGAAGGGAGGGTCACCTGGGTGGCTCAGTTGGTTAAACATGGGACTCTTGATTGCTGCTCAGGTCATGATCTCGGGGTCGTGAGGTTAAGCCCCACGTGGGCATCCACACTCCATGGGGAGTCTGCTTGAATTTCACTCCCTCTGCCTCTACCCTGGCTCATGCTCTCTCTCTCAAATAAATACATCTTTTGAAAAAGAAAAAAAAAGAAAGAAAAGAAAAGGAAAAAGAAAAAGAAAAAGAAAAAAAAGAAAAGAAAAGAAAAGAAAAGAAAAGAAAAGAAAAGAAAAGAAAAGAAAGAAAAGAAAAAAGAAAGGGAAGGGGCAATGGGGAGAAAAGAGGTGAAGAATGCAATACAGTCAGTGTAGGAGAGGGGTGCTGCCTTAGGTGGCATTGGAATTCAGTCTCAGAGGTGTGTTCCGTAAAATTGTCCCTTTCTGTACAATGTCAGTGGAGAATTCTTCACTTCGTCTTTCTTAGAATATCTCTTTTCTCTGTCCCTTCAAATGCCATCTTACTTCTCTAAACAGCATGTTCATTATATACTCCTATTCAGATACTTTCAATGACTGCTCACTTCCTAGATTCTAGAGCAGTAAACATTTTATATTCAGATATGTTTTTTTATGAGTTATTTATTTATTTTGGAGAGAGACCGAGAGCAGGGTGGAGGGACAGAGGGACAGAGAAAATCCCGAAGTAGATTCCTGGCTGAGCAGGGAGTTCCATGTGAGGCTGGATCCCAGGACCCCGGGCCAAAATCAAAAGCCTTCCACTTAACCAACTAAGCCACCCAGGTGTCTCTATTCAGATATTATTTTGATAAACTGAGGGAACCTAGGATATTTTCACACAGAAAATACTACACACACACACACACACACACACACACTCACTTTTATTCTAGCTCAGTGCTTAAAAGCCTGTCCATGAGCTCCATTTCAAGCCATTTGTTCGAGATGAGCCTAATCTTCATGTCCTGAAGTCAAAGCTCTCTATAATCCTACCGCTCATTTCCAATGACTTGACCATTTTTGAAACCTACTGTAAGTGGCCACTCTGATAATTATCTCTTATCATTTTAGACAACTTATTCTAGTCCTTCCACTCCAGGACTTTTTTATTTCCCTGATAATTCCAGGGCATTGGCACTACTAAGTTTTATGATCCATAGGCTCTGCTCTGCCTTGTGCTGCTTTTCCTCTCCAGCCACATGAATTCCATCACACATTCCATTTGTACCTCACCCCTGGATCCTTCCATCATCCCGTTGCCTCTCATTCTCCCTCTGTCTACATGTCCAGCAATATACTCGTCTAGTCACACCCAATCTCCAACGACTTTGTGCCTGCTTCAAAGCATGAATGCAGCTAACAAGAAGCACGCAAACATGCTGACGGGTCTCACTTTAAATACATGACCACACATTTCAAAGAGTTATTAAATATTGCCTGGCAATTCTTCTGGATGCCTGTATAGACATTCTTGTTCACTCCCCTAAAGGACTTCTTGACACCTTGTTATTTTCTTTCCAAGCCTTCAACCTTTGTTCTCCAGCCACGTGCTTTGAGCTGATGCTCTTGCTTCATACTTTGTTGAGAAAATAGAAATATTCTGATGAGAATGATCTCATTTTCCATACCAAATATACCACTTAACCTAAATTTCTCTCCTCTATCATTTTTATGGAACCGCCCCTTCCTCTCTCTCTGTGTAAAACCATCCCATTGTGTACAAGAGGCTTTGTATCTTATACTACTTGGTAGATACTCATGCAATTATTTTAATGTCTCTCAAGGCCATCAATTTCTTTCTCTTCACTGGAATAATTCCATCGACATTCAAAGATGCTGAAATGCTTCCCATGTTAACAAGAGGGTAGTGCTCTCCTTGGCCCACATCACCTTTCAACTGCTCCTGCATCTATTCATTCCCCTTTCCAGCAGAAATGCTTACACTTCTGCCTCAACTTTTTTTATTTTTATTTTTATTTTTAAATAAATTTATTTTTTACTGGTGTTCAATTTGCCAACATATTAAAATAACACCCAGTGCTCATCCCATCAAGTGCCCCCCTCAGTGCCCATCACCCAGTCACCCCCACCCCCCTCCCACCTCCCTATCACCCTAGTTTGTCTCCCAGAGTTAGGAGTCTCTCATGTTCTGTCTCCCTTTCTGATATTTCCCACTCATTTGTCCTCCTTTCCCCTTTATTCCCTTCCACTTTTTTTTATATTCTCCAAATGAATGAGACCATATAATGTTTGTCCTTCTCCAATTGACTTATTCACTCAGCATAATACCCTCCAGTTCCATCCACATCGAAGCAAGTGGTGGGTATTTGTCGTTTCTAATCTGCCTCAACTTTCTTACCTCTCATTCCTCCATAACTTGCTCCAGAGTACCCTTCATCCCAACCCTACTCGTGAAACCATTCTTGTCATAGCCACCAGCTCTCTTCAACTTGTCAACCCCAAAGGTGAATTCAAAGGCCTCTACCTAATTGCCCTTAGCAACATTTGACCCAGATGCCATTCCTCTTGAAGCATTCCTTTCCTTATCTTCCAGCACACCACCCAAATATATATCTTCAGCTCCAGCCTCTCACTTCATTTCTAGACTTCTCTAGTCAATAGCCCAGTTACTGCTTAGATGACTATTGGGAGCTCAGACTTTATAAGGCCTAGTTAGAATTATGGATTTAGTAAATTCCTTCCATACAAGCTTGTTCCTCTTCTATTTATTCTTTATTCCTTATACACTTACCCCCACCCTATAGGTACTTCTACCAAATTATATCAGAATCTGATTATATCTCATCACCTCCATGGCCATAACTTCTAACTCCCCCTTTGCAAGCCCATCAGCTCTCATTGGACTATGTATCAATTGCCTCACTGGTCTCCCTGCTTCTGTGTCTGACCTTCTGCAGTTCAAGAGAAAACTTATAAAATAGAAATTAACTTACATTATTCTTATGCTTAAAATCCTCTAATGTCTTCTCAGCACATGAAGAATAAAATCCAAATTTGTTACCATGATCTTTCTTGACTATTATACCCTGACTCAACCTACCTCTCTGACATTATTTCCACCCCTGTCCAGCCATGCTGGTCACACCAACTTACTCCTGCCTCAGCATCTTTATCCTTGGGAAGTATGCTCCTGACACTTTCTCTCTCTCCTAGTTTTTCTTTTTTTTTAATGGCTTCTTTTTTTTTTTTTCCACCATTCAGGGCCCTGTTCTTTTTCCTCTTCAAAGAACTCTTCTATATTACCCTACCTAAAAGTACTGAGCCTATTTATTCTCTACCTCAGTGGTTCCCAACTAGGGGCAATTTTGTTTCCCTGGCAAAATTCTAACAATGGCTAGAAAATTTTTGGTTGTCACTACTGGGAGAGATGCTATTGACATCTTATATGGGTAGAAACCAGGGATGCTGCTAAACAACCTACAATGCACAGGACAGTCCCCCACAACAGAGAATTATCTGGCCCCAAATGTTAATTATGCTGATGCTTAAAAAAACATACTATTGCTCTACTTTATTGTCATCATAGCACTTGCTAGTATAATAATAATAGCTAACATTTACTTATTTCAGATTTACTACGTGCCAGATATTGCTCTGTAAATATAGTAGAAACTCTAAAGTTTTTATGTGTATTTTCTCATTAATCCCCACACCATCACAATGAGGTAAGTACCATTGTTACCTTCACTATACAAGTAAGGCACTGAGGCATGGAAAGCTTAAACATTTTCCTTGAGATCAAGCTGGGGAGGTGGGATTTGAATCCAGGCTACCTGGCTCCAAAGTCTGCCCTTTTAACCATTATGTTATAACCCTGTGAGATTGTATTTTTTACATGTCTATTATCTGTCTTCTCCCACCAGCATGTTATGTCCATGATGACAGGTTCTTTGTCTTATTTATCCCCAGATCCTCTCTGTTTAGACAAATAGTGGGCCCTCAAAAATATTGAAGAAGAGTCCTGTATACCTTTCCAGCATTATTTCTCATGATTTTATCAAACAAAGCCTACTTCCCAGGTAATGACACCTTCTCTACCCTTGAGACATCTGCTTTCTTTCTCTCTGACTCAGCCCACACTCTCCCAGGTCTGATTCGTCCTCCTTTTTCCTTTCCTCACACTTTCACAAATTGTACCCATTTCTCTAGCCTCACCTCAGATCTTAACACACTTCAGGTTCTTGGGCTCATCTAGTTGTTCTGGTGGAAAGAATGGTAGAGATCATAAACTTCAAATTACTTGTTCTACATAGAAGAAAAATTCAAAGAAATTAAGCCAGATACTGACAAAACATCCACTTTCTTCCCTTTGGAATTGGCATATAACTTTGAAATGCTGGTAGGAGGCAATTTGTGTACACCTCTGAGACAGTAGGTCCCCACAGCTTAACAAAACACCTTTTCTCTTTCTAGGTAGAGTACTGCCTGTGTTAAAGTGACTACATCTCCCCAGTTTCATTTTCTTTACTCCTAACCCTCAGGACAATGTGTTCTCATGTTCTTATCTGGAATAATTTCCACCTGTACCCCTGCTTTTATTCCAAGAACAATCAGAATTCTGGTTCTTGTCCTTAGGGAGTTTATAATAAATAGGAAAGAGACAATGTGTGTCTTCATCTTAGACCTTCTTTCACAATTTGTAGTAGTTCATATTCTGAGGGAATTGCTGGAAGAAGAGGTTATGGCTCCCCAGAATGTTCTAATTATTTCTGGGAGTATAACAGAAGAAATGTGGTTAACACCTAGATGATGAACAGACAGTGGTATATTTAATAATTAGGACAAGAGAAAAGAAATTCCACAGTTAACCAGTATAACACCACCTATACTTTCTATGATATAGACAGTTTAATTCAATAATAATGTTTAGGAGGCTTTTGACATTTCTTCTGATGGAATGGAATTGGATTAATGGTGTTTCTAGTAAAAATAATTCCTTTCATAAATCACTACTTGAACACATTCAGGAACCATATATTGAAGAGAACTCTTTGGATTGTTTAAGGCCATTTCAGTGTGGACAAACTTAGTAGTTACTTGGGAAACAAGATATTCCACATAGTGATAGATTACCACCCTTCAGATTACCTAATGACTGTAAAGAGCAAAACCTTTCTTTGTAATGGGACAATCTGTCAGCACCTTAGTCAAAAAATCAAATGTAGCATTGTTGAAGCTTGTCATCATGGAAGCAAACATGCGTCTCCAGATATGACAGCACATAAAACATCATTTAAGACAAAATCTTGCCAAAAACAGTATCTATGAAAGCTGTAAAGACTAGTTTTCAATTTATAGGAGACAAAGGGAATGCGAAACAAGGAATGAGAAACATCATCACAATGAAACAATCACACAAATTCTGATTACAGGACATTTTATAAGGCAACAGGCTTGTTCTCAAAAAGTCAATGTCACAGGGGAAAATAGTTGAGAGGAATATAATAGATTAATAAGGACTATATGCAGGGCATGGGCTCTATAGGTTGAGTGACCATTTCTTGATTTTGGCTCTGGTCATGATCTCAGAGTCCTAGGATCAAGCTCTGCATCCATCCGGCTCCATGCTCAGCAGGAAGTCTGCTTGAGATTCTCTCTCCATCTCCCTCTGCCCCTCCCCTCACTTGTGCTCTCTCTCTCTCAAATAAATAAATAAATTAGAAAAAAAGAAATTTGGAAATAAAGAATAGAAACTATATGGACAAGCTTCAAATACAACCTGAGTGAAGAGCAAAAGAGTAAAATAATTTAAAAGAGAAAATTAAATATATCTGAAAATGAAATAGACATTAGATAATATAGGAGACTATGAATTCCTAGTCATGTTGTAGAATTAAGATTATGTAGAATAATGTCCTATTCTTGGGATATCTAATATCCAGGAGTGAAATCATGATGTCTACAACTCAATTTCAAATGCTTCTTCAAAATGCAGATGTATGGGGATGTAGCAATATGGCAAAAAATTAAATCTAGGTAATGGATATTTGATGTACCTTTCTTTTAGCTTTTCTGTTTGTTTGAAATGTTGATGTCAGTTTGAATTTTAAATGTGAAAATGCTGAAACAAAGCTAATGATGATGTTCTATGGGTTGCCTGGGTGGCTCAGGTGGTTGAAAAATCAACTCTTGGTTTCAGCTTAAGTCATCATCTCAGGGTCCTAGGTCTGGCTCTGTGCTCAGCAGGGAGTCAGTCTGCTTCTCTCCCTCTGCACCCCCACTTTCACTCTCTCTCTAAAATAAATAATCTTTAAAAAAGCTAATGATGGTGTTCTAGAAAATCACCCACCAAAGCTATGTTCCATGTACATTTGTTATTCTATACTCTTTATTACAAACCATTTTATGAAAATTCTCTATCCTGTAATATTAATCAAATAACTATCTACTCTCCTTTTCCAAACCTGATGTAAATTCTAACAGGTGACTAGCATGAAATGTGTTTGAGGGACCCAAATGGGGATATTAGGTACAAAATTTTAAGCCCATTGTGTAGATACTGGCTTGGGAGTATCAAGATTTGGGTTCTAACAGTTATATTTCTGTGAATAGGTATATTGTTTGCCAAGCCATTTGAATGCCTACATAGACTGAGTCTCAATTTCATTTCATTTCAAGAGATCTTGACTGCATGATCTTCCACTTCTAACAAATGAGTCCTGGCTATGAATGTGTATAATATAGTAAAATACAACAAGGTCATAGCATAAATAAATACAATGAAATACAATATAGACATAGCATGTTTAAATTTTGGATCTGCAATGCATAGTGCAGAAATCACAGAGCCCTTTTGATGAATTTACATTTTTCACACTATAGAAAAACTGAAATCTGGCACAAAGTTATAAATATTTAACAAGCAAATGCTGGCATACAAAAGAGTCCTGCAACACAAGTGTGTGAAGCTGCATTGAAGGCAATAATTAGACAGATCAAGTGACTTTACGTCCTGGAAAATGAAGACAAGTAGAGGGAAGTGTGATTCTGTGAATTTCATGAAAGTTGTCGGTAGGCCAATAAATGTTATGGTAAATCCAGCAATCATGAAACAATGTCTTTTCCCCTGAATCCTATGGCACAGGTAAGTGTAAGATTAGTACCACCATCAACAGTGGTGCCAAATATCTGTTACAAATCACCTTGTTATTGAATTCCTCAAATGCACCCACCAACAATCCATGGGGCAAAGGGCCCTGATTTCAAGGCTTTCAAAGATACTTCAACTGTAAGATCATTAATCCTCTGGGGATCTTTGGAGCTTTTGAATCATATTGAACAAAGTGGTCACATATGCTGGTGCTTTCCACATTTTACTCAAAAGTTGATTTGGAAAGGAGTCCTGAACATTAGGTAGAGTATTGATCTTCAGCAATTAAGGTAAATACCACAACAGCGCCAGGGTTGCTTGGAAGCTTAATCTACCGATTTGATTCCTTCCAACTAGTGACTATTGCAGTGAGAGGTTGACAATTTTGAGAAGTCTCTGAACCCATCAGTTTTCTTCTAACAGAATAACATTAGATGAATGAGGAAGCCAAACCAAGTGTATAGCCAAGATAATCAACACCTAAAAGGTAAACCATATTAAGTAGCAAATTTTTAAACTATGTCTTCAAAATTTTGACTCAGGGTTGGTCAGAGGAAACTAATTTAATGGGCAATGTTTTTTTTAAAGATTTTATTTACTTATTCATGAGAGACATAGAGAGAGGGGAGAGACACAGGCAAAGAGAGAACGATCCCAGGACCCTGGGATCATGACCTGAGCCGAAGGCAGACGCTCAACCACTGAGCCACCCAGGGGCCCCTAATGGGCAATGTTTTACAACAAGAATGAAAAATGACGACAATGCAAATCCCAAGCTATTTCCTGATTATTGCACAATTTTGGCAAGTCTTTAAAAGTATATTTAGGTATACTTAAGTATATTTAAAAATATATTACATTGAAAGATCCTCTTAAATAAGTGTTTCAGTTATGATATTTTTATAGAAAATGTTTTTTCTTTTCCACTTTTCATTTTAGAGGATTCTTGCTTTTCTCATTGTTCATTCATTCAACAAACCCTTATTGAGAACAGACAGACATAAATGAAACATGACCCCCATGTCAGAAATATTAATTGGGTTCTGAGATTAGAGGAAAGACATCTAATCCCTGTTAGGTAAGTATGTGAGCAATGGAAAGAATGAGCAGAGGATTGCAATAACAGGTGACACAGCAAGATGGACGTGTTGGGAGTAGGAGTAGGCAAGCCTCAGGATGGAGGCCTGGAGGACACTGTTCCAGGGAGAAGTAGTGGGATCCAGAAAGGGGTGGTAAAATAATGAGATATGTTTGGTAACCTATGAGTAGTTCAAAATGTATGGAATGGACAAAAGTGTGCAGAGGTAATTAGGAGATTAGAAAATCATCTCTCACAGATTGAGAGATGATTAAGAAAGACTTTGTAACCTATGAGGGAAGTTGGACTTCATCCTGAGAACAAAGAGTTATCTCAAAATGTTGAAGGGAGCACCTGGGTGGCTCAGTCAGTTAAGGGTCTGCTTTCGGCTCAGGTCATGATCTCAGGGTCCTGGGATGGAGCCCCATGTTGGGCTCTCTGCCCAGAGGGGAGTCTGCTTCTACCTCTCCCTCTGCCCCTTTCCCTTGCTTATGTGCACACTCTCTCTTTCAAATAAATCAAAAAAAAAAAAAAGTTGAGGGAAGTTATTAACATGAGTAGATTTCACTTTAGAAAGAAAATGCTGACTTTTAGGCAGAGTTTGAAGGGGGTGGGCCTAGAGATCTGCTACAGGGTGTTGCCATGATGTAAACAACCAAAAAAAAAAAAAAATTAAGTGTGAGTTAAGGCAGTGGCTGAGAATGGAGAAAGAAGAGAAGGGTTGAAAAGAGCAATAAACTCACAAATAGGTTTGTTAGTTTGACTATGTGAAGGAATCCAAAAGCGGATGGGGCATAAAACCTGTGATGAGAGATATACATGCAAATTGCAGAAAAATCAATGCATGACATTCTTCGAGCAGTTATGTTTCAAAATATTTTCCCCTGGTAGATAGTGTTCCAATCAAAATGTCAGCAAAGAGAATACAAACCAAACCAAACAAAATGAAAAGCAAAACAAACTTCCATTGCTTCATCTGCCTTATTCCCCTTTCCCAGAATAATGAATTCATTCTTTCAAAAATATATCAACGGGAGAAATTTAACATATAATGTACATCTGCACCTGATTTTGTCAACAGGACGTATTTTACAGCATGTATCTTTAAAATGTGAAATTTATAGTGCCGGATAAGGTAATAAAAACTTCTTCAAAAAAAAAAAAAAAAAAAAAACTTCTTCAAAACATCAGTTAGTTTTTTCTTTATCAAACAGAAAAAACATGTGTAAAACAATTCCATGAAATATAGAACTCTGGCCTATTGGATTGCTCTGATTCCAGAAATCATCTTCAATCAATGACTGTCTGTGTTGGGCAATAAAAGACACTTCTTTAGGGACAGTAACCCAACATGTGGGTCCCTGGGCTGAAATTCACTGCTGTCACTCCTCCAATTTCTACCCCATTTTCCAACAGTCACACAGGCATGCTAAAGATGGGATCAAAGGAGCAAGGACTTTTGCCTCCGAAATTCATGGTCCTGGCATTCATAACTTTCCCCTTTTAGTTTTCTTGAATTCCCTCGCCATCCTCTCATTACTCCCTCATCTAGAGGAATACAATCCCTGTATGGGGTTAGTCTTCAGTGTTCCCAGGAAGGGGACTCTTAGGGGATACACTCTGTAGGGAGAGAAATCCCACAGTCCTCAATGAGTCCCACATGGAAGGGAAGACTGTCTCCTCCAGCATCTCAGTTCCCTTTGCTTTCAGTTTTTTTATTTTCCTTTAGTTCCAAACTTTGGGGACAATGCCATGTTCTTTCTTCCAACGTAATTCACCTTTCTGCTTGCCTGAGCCATCTCCCACAGTAGGAGCCTGACAAGCAGAGTAATAAAGAGTCTGAACACTAGAGTTTGGTAAAACTGGGTTCAAATCCAAGCTTTCTAATTTCCAGCTCAATAGCTTTGGATAAGCCCGCTCCCACTCTGTTGTCTCGTCTATAAAATGGGAATGGCAAAGTCCCTCTTCTCATAGGTTTCTAAAAGTAAGTTTAAATAAGTCATTTCATGCAATATACTTATCATACGGCATAGCACTAAGGAAGTGCACATGACTATTAATTCCAGAAGTGGCTTTATTTCTATTTAGACCTCTGGCTAGTTTCTTTGAAACTGAAATCCAGACTTAATGCAGTCCTAACCTCTTTTTTTCAGGAATTCTCTGATTTAGCTTCTCTGTTCTTATTTTTAATGTTTCTCATCAGACCAACTGTACTTAACTGATACCTACCTCTTCAATTGTCATCATCCATTATGATTTAAGTTTGTTTTGCTTTGTTTTTCATTTATTTGTTTATATAGTATCTTCTCTAAAATTCCTGGGTTTCATTAAAATTTTCTCCCTAAAATATTGGCCCATTTCAGGGAAGAGTTTCACATCTCCTCTTAGACATTAATTCTCCCTCTCTTCTTCTATCCATCTATCTTGCTCTTTATTCATTTATCCACTCATTTGAGCTATGCTAATCATGTTTTTCTATGCTCAAGTAGTTCAAAATGTAGTGGGGAAGACAAACCAAATATTGTGATGAGTTGCAATGAATTTCAGTATTAAATTAGATCACATGTAAAGTGCTTACTTAAAAGTGCACTTGGCAGATAGAAAGGATCATCAAAATTAGATATCTTATATGGCATAAAGAATATCAATGAGCAGAAGCATATGATTCTTGATATATGGGCTTAAGGATGAACAGAAGATTTCTGGGAATGGGAGAAGGCAGAAAGTCTGCATTCCATGTCAAGGAAACAATACCATGTGTAAAGGCAAACATAGTGAAATACAGACTAACACAGCATCGAGTTTGAGAACTCCAAGTACTGCTGGAGAATAAGGTTGAAGAAGGAGGCAGTGGATTGGTAGGGGCAGGAGGTAAGGCTGCTAAGGTAGGCACGTATCAGATAGCAAAAGTCTCCTCTATGCTATGCCAAGTATTGCATTTGAATTTGATTCTGGAACAGAAAGAATTGCTTCCAAATTATTACATGCCTATTCTGCAACAGATGGATGGCATCATAGACACTTGATGTTTATTGTCCTATTTAAACTTCAAGTGAAATGCGAGGTAAATAGACATTGGTCTTATTTCGTTGATATGAAAATCAAAGTTGCAACTATAAAAACGATACAGCCAGGATCTGAACAAACATCCACCTGATTGCAAAGTTCATATCCTATTACACCGCATTTTGGAAGGGATTGGACTATGTGAGGAGTAGCACTCTGTCATGTCATAAGCAAAGGAATACGGTGAACAAATTTGTTTTTTAACATCATAACTTTGCAGCAGTGTGGAGGATATATTGAAGAAAAAGTCCATGAGAAGCAGAAAAGCCCATTCAAATCTAACATAGTGATCTGGTGAGAGGTGTCGGAGTCTAAGCAAAGATAATGGGAGATCTAAAGAAACTGGTGGATCTGAGAGCTATTTGAAAACTATAACTGGGACCCTTGGCATTCTCAAACTGTTCACTGACATTGTGTCCCATAAACTCAAGTTAAGGAAGTCCATCATCTTACCATAACAATTGATGGGCAAGAAGAAAAGAGGAAGAGAAGGACAAAGAGATCTGGCTTCAACTGGTAATGAGTGCTAACAAAAATATTTGGAGAAAAATTTTTCAAAGTAACATCAAGCTATAGCTCAAAACTCAACCCTTCTGGGGATCCCTGGGTGGCTCAGAGGTTTAGCGCCTGCCTTTGGCCCAGGGCACGATCCTGGAGTCCCGGCATGGAGTCCCGCATCGGGCTCCCGGCATGGAGCCTGCTTCTCCCTCTGCCTGTGTCTCTGCCTCTCTTTCTCTCTCTGTGTCTATCATGAATAATAATAATGAAAAAATCTTAAAAAAAAGCAACAACAACTCAACCCATCTTTGATAATGAATTAGAGAAGTAATCCCCAGGCTAGCGAATGAAATGAAATCAGAGGCAGGTAAAGTATAAATTCTTAGAAGGACTCTAATCAAGGGAGAAAGTTATAGTTTGCCACAGATAGTAAAAGAAGAGATCGGGGTGGGTTATGGAAGCTGTATATTAATGCACAGACTGAGAGTTTTATGTTACCTTACAGAAAGTCTTCATTCAACTCAAATATTTACCCAGTGTGCCTGTGTGCCCAATAAAGTGACCCAGCAGTGATAAATGCCCTTTCTGGCATCCCAGTAATGATTTTTAAATGCATATTTGGAGCTTTAAGACCATGCTGAGGGGCAACTGGATGGTTCAGTAAGGTAAGCAGCTGCTGTAGGCTCAGGTCATGATCTTGGGATCCCAAGATCCAGCCCCACATTGGGTTCCCTGCTCAGTGGGGAGTCTGTTTTTCCCCCTTGACCCTCTGACTCTCCCCTGCCCATGCTCTCTCTCTGTCTCTCTCAAATAAATAAATAAAACCTTTTTTTTAAAAAAAAAGAAACAACATGCTAGGAACACTTTAAAATTTTTAATACACATTTTGACTTATTGAGAGTCTGTTTTTTATTAGCATTGCTTGTTTTCCTTTAAAAACAGACTGAGTGTGCTTTAGAGAAATGGGTCAGAACTTGTACAGTGACATGCACTATGGTGGTTATTCTTATGGTGTTGTGGGGAGGGAGCTCAAATGTCTTGTAAACAAAACATGAATGGTCTAGCATCTCCAGGTGATTCAAGAGGAAGCTGAATGTTCTCGTGTCTGCTGGGAGGAACAATGCTAATGGTAGTGTTCAAACAGGGATGGGAAGGACAGTATCTTAGACTAATTCACACGCAGATCATAAACCCAGACACTACCTTCAAATGACCTTTTAATGACATCATATGAAAACAAAACAAGATAGCTTATAGGTAGCATTCCGGCGGTACAACTACATTGTTTTCCATGGCCTTAGATTTTTTTTCAATAACACAGTCTTGGTTGTGAGTAGGCAAGTATCGTCGTCACTTCACCACCTCGGGCATATTAAGGGAGACATGCACTTGGCTTCCTTTCTCAGTCCATGGCACAGATTTCAGAAAGGCCTGAGAAAGGCTTACAAAATTGTGAGGGATGAAAGAGGACTGCCCCTACAATGTCTGAGGAGTGGCTTTGTATGTTCTCTGATGATTAGAGTGCAGGTGCTTGCCCTGGCTCACTCTAGAGGTCCTTCAACCGACTGCTCAGTTCTTCCCTGTTCATGATGCTGCTATGTAGACCCTGCGCTTTGTCCCTCTTAGGAGCAACTCCCACCTCCCAGGAGGGGCAGATCCTTCTGGCATCCCTTTGTAGCTCTTCTTGCCACCAACCACCCCCCTACCCCACCCCAGCCTCGCCCGCCAACATTGCACATTCTGGACTTGGCTTCTACACTAATGAGAATGAACTATTACTTTATCAGCATGGACATATCAGATTTGCTTGGGCATGAACACAGTTCCCTGGAATCAGCAGTACCCCAAGGGCGCCAGGATGCATCGACCAGAGGCTGCTGAGAGATGTGGAACAAAAATAAATTTTTCCTAATTTACAGTTTTTGCTGTGAGGTCAGATTGAGGCTATTAATTTGGCTACTTTATCCTTCATGTGACCTGAGCAGTTTGGTAGTACAATGTACATTCATCGACGAACAACTTGGGAAATGAGCTGTGTTAATAACTTGAACACATATTTGTGTGATATTTTCTGTGACAGGCCTTTTGCTAGGCACTAGTAAAATTTGAAGTCAGACTAACCTTTTCCTGGAAGAAAGCTCAAACATATAAGAAAACTATATGAAAACTATATAGCCCCAAAACCATAAGAAGGTGGAACATAAAAAGTAGTAGAAGAGAAAAGTGAAAACAGCTTTTCATTGGGTTACTTTTTCCAGAGGTGGTTGCTTGCTTTTCAGTGACATTAAAGGTATAATTCAAGACACTGGCAGGTGGGTGGGGATGGCCTTTGGGAACATCAGGACGGTACATTAACCATGCTGTCAGGCAGTGTCCTAAATACTGGGTCTCAAGTAGCATGTGGCCTCCTCTAGATTGAATCACTCATGAACAGGTGGGAACATCACCACGAATGGGAGTAATTTCAAGTTTGAGAAAATCATGGAGGGGCAGTTGTCTCGAATGGGCAGAGGTTGGACGACTACACAGCTTAGAGGCTGTGTCGATGCTCTTCTATAGATCTAACCTGAGCTTAGTTTTCAACAGTCATCCTTCATGTGATTACCTCACATGTACCCTCGTGGAAGTTTTTGTGCCATAAAAATGAAAAATTTGCTCCATCCCTTAGAGTTCATGTCCTTTCTCCCTGGTGTATTCCCTTTCAAGTCAGTAAATAAGTTCTTCCTAAGAACAACATGAAGTCACTACTTGAACAAACATCCTCATGGGCGACCAGGAAAAACATTTGTATGCATCATCTTTCCTACCAAGATTGCTGCCTGGGCTTCCCACTTTGGTTTGGACCCACAGGCTAATTTTATGTTCCTAGTTGACCTGGTCTCTCTGCAGGCATTTATTAAGTGATCTTGGAATGATAGGATATGTCTCCCAGTCTCTAGAGTCTCCAATTAGCTCTTCCTCTCTCAAAAGCATCTCTTTTGCTGGAACCAGTTCCAACCCCCACCCCCCAACCTCCTTTTAAAATCTCTCTTCTACTCAGCATTCCTTTATCAATGTCTACTTTCTGGGCTGGCCAGAAGACCAAGTTGTAATGATACCTTAAAGTAGCCTTACCAAGGTTATTTGCATTCAAATGAAATTCAGAGTGTTACACAGAAGGCAGTGCTATCCAGAGGCAGAAGTGTAGACATTAGTGAAGAGATGGCAGAGAACAGAGGGCGTGGGGGACAGCGATGAACCAACTCAGCCTTTCTCCTGCCTCCAACCATGATCAATCCCCTATTCTAAGTGGACGGAGTAATCCTGTCTACACCCAGCCAGCCCCAGTGAGGTCAGAACCAACTTTGATATCATATATTTTTTAATTACATCCTTCTCATACTTACGCTACTTACGATTATGGAGACTATTTGCAGTTATGGGGACTCCTAACTCACAAGCCAGCCGGGGGAGGACTCATCTACCCGTGTTATGCAAACAGTAGGTACTAGTCCTGGGCTTTAAGCCAGGATTGCCTCGCACTAAAGCCCAGTCTCAGTTCATTATCTTACCCCTGCACTGCCTCAGGAGGAAAGGCCCCTTCTTTTGCTTTCATTCATTCCTTTTAACCAGTATCTTGCTATCCCAAAATGCTTTATTGACTTTAACCTTATTTTCTAAGATTAAATTTTGCCTGTTCTTTTTATTCTTCCTTTAGTAGAAATAAATTTTACATCATCTCAGGTGTAAGAATACAAGATACTATCTTTCCACATCCTCTTGCAGAATAAGAATTCCTATATTCCCATTACCATTCATCAAAGTTGCAAATGAACTTCCTACATCCAGCCAGTTAATTGGTTAACTTTACTGTCTCCAAAACAATGTCTTTTAAACATAGCTAGAAGGCACTAATTACACATATATAAGAAACATCTTATTTTTATTTTGTAGTTGATTTTTAAATTTTAAAGCTAAGATTTTTTTATATTACTTTAATGACATATTACATATAACTAAGTAGTGACTGCTCAAGTTTAAATAGCGATTTTCAAATATTAGCTGTATGTATTCCTTTTATTTGCTTATATATTTTATGACTAAAATCATGCACCTTATATTTAGAGAAATTGAAAATCACAAAGTGTGTCATGATATAAATTGATGTATTTAGCTCCACAGACTGTAATTAATAAATAACCTGGCAATTTAGAAACTATAATCAATGCTTTAAAATATCCCCTCTTAAAAAAAAAAAACTGCACAAAGAATCTACATTACTTGGAGACCTTTCAGAGACATAATATGAAAAAGTTAGACTTGACAATCGCTGTGAAGATTAAAATTTTCATGGGCCATGCTTTTGAGGGAGAACTGGAAAATGAAGCAGAGCACTCCTTGCAATCATTTCTGCTCCCTGGGACAACAGTTTATTTGACTTCATTCAGGCCAGCATTGATAGCTCACTGATGTGTGATTTCAAATGTCCCATGGAGGATAATGAACCACTTACCAGCGAAACCTTTCCATATGACAAGCAATTTAATGTCTTAGACATAAATTAAATCTTGCCTAATATACAGAATAAATAATAATGTTAGTCTAAATATATGGTACATGACGGGAGGCCCTGTTTTATCCATTCCTTCTAACAGATAATTGATCCAGAGGAGAGACAAAAGAAGGGACTCACTCTAAAAAATAAATGCTCCACAAAGCAATCTCATGCCTCACCTAATGCAATATGTTTCTCATGAGTCTTTTGTTACTCTGTAACATATTAAATTATCCTTTCAATTACCTTGGCAACTAAAACAAGAGCTCCTAATATGCTGATGACTTCTGGATGATTACACCAGCTGTCAGTAATAAATGATAATTAAGGTCTTTTAATTATTAAGCATGAGGCGAATATGCAAAGTGTTAATTTTTTTTTTTTTATAAAACTTGTGTCTAAAGCATACAGGAATCTTTGTACTGACAAAATTCTCTTTCTTTACCTTAGATCTGCATTTGTGGCCCTTTTCCTGAGTCCGGTAGATGGCTAAATAAATTGCAGTAACCTTCAAGACATGTAGCACCCCCCTTTGCCCCCCCCCACCCCGCCCCCCAGTTCTTTCCCTGGGTCTCTTTAGTTATCTATGTAGCAGAATGTGATGATTTGAAGCTGCATTTTTAGCCGGCTTACCTTCAGAACAATAGCAACAATAACAAAGAGTCTGTGCACAGTCAGCTTAAGCAATGTAAAGTGTTCCTTTATTCTGCTTATTACTGGCTCCCCCAGAGGTTAACCATCTTAAAAGGCTGGCATTTAGACTGAGAACAGGAACAAAGCATTACTAGAAAGCAGAGAGATCGTTCTCCAGCACCAGCATCTCTGGTGTCCTTAATTCTTAAAACATATAGCAACTCAACGAAAAAGAACCGATACCTTTGAATGAGAACATTCCAGCACAGGAGTATTGTTGTCTTGTCAGCCGCTGTGCAGAATGAGTTTCTTGGGCATGTATCCCACTCTTCTTAGCTACGGGGTCTGCTTGGTGGCTGCTGCCAACATGGGGAGCATTTACGACATGTATGTGGTGTTCGTCTGCAATAAAAGGAGACTAACCAGCTCAGCTTGGTGCTGCTTGCCTGGAGGCATCAGATCTTTAGACCCTCGCCATCTGATTGGCTGCTTCCTTGTCTCACTGTACTCCTCTGCCTTAACCTTCGGCTGTGTTCAATATATTTTCCCTAGGGAAATAGAGAATTGGCAGTTAGGGAATTAGTAGCAGGTTAAATTGAACTGGTTTTAGAAAGCAGTTGGTGTGATTTTCTATGAACATGTCTAATGCTTATTTTTCCAAAGTCCTACATAATCTACCCAGGAGAAACCTAGGAAAATGGATATAATTTAACAGTAGTAGTTCTACGTTTCCTCTCTGAAAATTCCTTGAGTTTAGCGCACACATAACGGAGTGCTGGAGTGTTCAGGTGGCTTCTTGCAGCACAGCATGCCTGTATAATCAACATTAAATCAAAACAGATGGGGATGACAGGCTATATTAAGAGGGTTATTAAAAATGCTGGAAGATGCGGTTCAATAAGGCAACTGAAGCCATCTCAAGAAAGCGTTATAAATCACTTACACAAAATGCTCTTACAATATTTATGGTTGCTTTTATATGGCTATGGTAATGAAAACATAAAGATCAATGACAGACAAATGATAAAGCCTTTGTTGACATCCCTAGAAGAAAAGTAACAGAAAGAAATATCAAACCTTTTGTTCTGTGAAGGCAGGCAAACTAAGAATTTAAAAAAAAAAAAGATAACTTTACCATCTCCTATCCACATATTAGATTGAATTTTATACTTTGCTTAAGGACCTAGTACAGGATATTAAAAAATACCCACTGGTATGTTTTTAAAATGAGAGGCTTCAAATGAAAGATGAATTGACTACGCATATTTAAGGTTTTCTCCCTCATAAAAACTAAAATGACAAATGTACAAGGACAAAAACCAACCAACCAACCAAACAACAACAAACAAACAAAAAAAAAGCAGGGAAAAATCGCAACCACATTTAGAAAACTAAAAGCAGATAGGTAGGTAGTAAGTGAACAGGAAAAGCTGAATCCTAAACTATCAACAGGGCAAGTCAAGAAGTGACACAGAACAAGTAAAATAGAAACAGGCAAATAACAGACAAACTAATGTGGAGAAAAGTAAATTTGGAGGAAACAATGAGTGTACTCATTTAAACAATGAGTTTAAATGCTATCATTAATTAAGAGATGAACAGACAGTTCTCATTTTGCGTGGTTCTGATACCCCTGAATATCAGTTACATCATTTAGTTTATAACAGTCTCCAGGTGATGCAGCTCAAATTTCAGTTACCAGATGTATTAACTGAGGATAATTGCATAGAACACAAGCTTTTCTGTTAGCTCTTCTGCCCACACTCACTAATAATAGATACACATTATGATCAGTGACCAATCATATCACTTCTTTCAAAGTCAGTGATTGATCATTGCACGTCTGTTAGTTCATGCACAGACAGCAAAGTATGTAGTTATATTGCCTCCTTGTCTCCTATTGATAAACTCATGCAGCATTTTCCAGAATAGATAATGAAGAGGGAATTGGCCAACAAACATGTAAGACAGCAATAAAATGAAAGATGGTAAGACAGGAAGTGAAATTGGATATAAGAAAATAGTGATAGCAAAGCAAGTTGGTAGGGTCTGCGGGAACCATACTGAGAAAGTCTAATGAATATAAAAAGTAAGGTAAAGTTGCTTCCACATCTTTTGCTGTAAATTGCACTGGGAGCAGAAAGATGCTTATGCTTGAAGACTGTAATTAAGAAAAAAATTAGTTTGGCTAGCATTCAGGTAATGTTGATGTTAGTTGCTATGTTTTTTTTTTTAAAGTTATTATAAGGAAATGGAAGAATAACTTTTATTGCCAGTAAATGCTAGTTTGATTGTTTCAAAAGTTGGCACGAATTGATTATGTTATGCTATCTTGTGAAGTTGACAGAGCAGAAAAGGATGCTGCCATAAAATTTGCATCTAGATACCAAGGGCTGCTTAAGGCAACTGGATATGATAATTAGCAAATATTTTATATGAATATAAGTGTTTGTTAGAAAAAGGATGAAAATGTCTGAAAGGAAGTGAGACCAGCAAAAAATCACTTTAAAGGCCCATTGGAGAGATTTCATGACACTAAAGGCACAAAAAATAAATAAATGGAAGCTGGTCCAAACTTAGGAGTATGACAGTTCTCCAGGACATGGAGATCTTCATTTAGTATTGTAAGTTATACCATGAAAAGGTAGCAAACATTGATTCCAGGAAGAAAACATTTAAATTTTCAATATTTTTGATACTTTAAATTGCAGTTTCCTAAGGAAGTACTAGTTTTGCTGTTTTTTTTATTTTCCTATATATTTAAAACTTACAGTAAGAGTTTTAGTGTTTTGAAAAAGTTGTTAAAGTTCACAAATCAATTGTGGTTCCCTTCACTGATTAATAAGATTGCTTTGCATGGTTTTTGCTTGCCTGATCATTTTTATAATCCTGTTTTACCATGCAAAGTAAAAACTGCCCATATTGCATCCAAGAAACAAGAACAGGTAGCTATAATAAAGAAATACATGGAACATAAAAAGCTCTTGGAAGGGAATCCCTGGGTGGCTCAGCGGTTTGGCGCCTTTGACCCAGGGCACGATCCTGGAGTCCCAGGATCATGTCCCATGTTGGAATCCTGACATGGAACCTGCTTCTCCCTCTGCTTGTGTCTCTGCCTCTCTCTCTCTCTCTATCATGAATAAATAAATAAATAAATCTTTAAAAAAAAAGCTCTTAGAAAACTTGATAGAAAGATTGGAAGATAATGCTGAGTGAGTGAAAATTGAGTAAAAAGGTGAAAAGAAAAGGTAAAGTTATGTTAAAAGGTAAGGAAATTAATGTATAGTCTAGGAATTCAACATCTAAATAACAGGAAATCTAGCAGGATGGAATAAAGAAAATACCAGGAAGAAAACCATCAAAAAAAATAACTCAAGAAAAATTCCCATGAGTTTCCAGATTTGGAATATGCCATGAAGACACATGATTGGCTCATGATTGTAGATTTTCAGAAAACAAGAGACAAAAAAGATTCCATAAACTTTTAGAAAGAAAAGCATAAATTTCATGAAAGAGATCAAGACCTAGAATGCTATTATTCTTCTCAATTGCAACACTAGAAGCTGAAAAACAATGGGAAATTATCCTTAAAATTCAGAGGAAAAATAATCTCCAACCCTAAATCCCACATCTAGCCAAATTATCTCTAAGAGTACTTGTAGAATAAGATATATATTTTTAAGGTATATTTTTGGATATGAAAGGTCTTTAAGATATCCATATCAAGAATCTTTTCTCAGAAGTTTATTGAAGAATGTACTCCACCAAAATAAGAGAAAAAAAAAAAAAGCAAAACCCACTGAGATCCAGCACAATAAAAAGGTAAAGGAACCACCCATTCCCTAGAATGCTGTTGGAGTTAGATTTCAAAATAAATACTATGCAGCCAAACTAGGGAGCAACCTGTCCCAACTTGGGGAATTTGGGAAGATAAATTGATGAAATATGTATTTAATGTTTTGAGAGAAGATGTATCCAATTGGGGAGTGCCTTGGCTTGTATTCATTCTAAGTACATGAACAATTGAGTAGACAAAATGGAGAATTTTATTTTCTAGGAAAATGAACTATAGTATACTTCATGGTTCAGATTTGAGTATTGTTTACACAGCTATAGTAATAAAAACACTGAGTATTGATATAAGCAAAAGTATGATATTTGATGCCAACTGCAATTGCAGGGCTGTGGCAGGTGCAGGGCGTATGGGTGAAAGAGCAGTTAGTCCTGTCTTCCAAATGGAAAAAAGTCAGTATATAATGCCTTAAATGGAAACATCAAGTGGTAGAAATCTAATCATGTTATTTAGAAATTTTAAAAAATTAAGTATGAAATTTAACTTAGAATTTTTAATGTGACTGTCTCTGATGAACAAGAAATGGCAAAGATTCCATTTTTGTAATTACTTAACCTGATTCTATATACATGCATAAATTTAATGGAAATAAAAACTATAGCAGAATATTGACAAGAGGTAAATTTGTAACTATTTACTCACTGATAGTTTAGTGGGAAAAATGCAAAATTTATAACAAGGTTCAAAGAAGGAATGGTGTTTAAAAAAGGAACTATTAATACCAGAGACACCCATATTCAATGGAATATATATATATATATTTCAATAAAAAAATTTCTTATTAAAAAACTTGGAGGCCAACATTGAAAGCATGGTTTGAACACAACATTTTTAGAAGAACAAAGTGAATATAACCAAGTATATTAAAATGGTTTCAGTTACCAGCATTGAAACAAAATTAGTGCAAAAAAGGCCAAATACAATTGCACAGATAGTGGCTCTTGGATCTTGAAAGTGAACTTGATTTGTGACCTTTCCCATTATCCAAGTGAAAAATGAGAGCTTGGGCTTTTGTCTGTGGTTTAATATGATACATTTGACTCTTCCATCTGAGACAACATCATACTAGCATCATAGCAGAAGTGCCCTGAAATTTCAGCAATTCTGATAAAAGTGAAATTGCAAGTCACAGCATCAAGGAAACTAATAGAGCACAATAGAATACACAATAGGACATTACTATACACAATAGAATATTATTCAGCCCATTAAAAAGAATGAAATCTTGCCATTAGCCAGGTGTGGATGAAACTAGAGAGTATTATGTTAAGAGAAATAAGTCAGGCAAAGAAAGACAAATACCATATGATTTTCTTGGTATGTGGAATTTAAGAAACACTACAGATGAACACATGGGAAGGGGGACGAAAAGAGAGAGAAGGAAACAAACCATAAGAGACTCTTAACTATAGAGAACAAACTGAGCATTGATGGAGGGAGGTGGGTAGGGATGAGCTAGATGGGTGATGGGTATTGAGGACACTTGTGTTGAGAACTGGAGCATTATATGCAAGCAATGAATCACCAAATTCAACTCCTGAAAACAATATTACGCTGTATGTTAACCAACTAGAATTTAAATACAATTTTGAAAAAAAATAAACAACCAAAATATATGGGCAGATAGGTATTCAATCTCAGCAAGAAAAAAATTAATTCAAATTGAAATAATAAATGTTTGGCTACTTATTGAACTGTAGCAAGCAAACAAACTAGAGGGTCCAGGGTGGGGAGGGAAACTTTCTTTTCCTATATATTTTCTGTTCTGCTAAAAAATTAATCAAAATTTTCAATAAAAGTAATTTTTAAATGATGAAATTTCTAAGAGAAAAAAGTATACTTTTGCCATGTAAGTACTTGTACTTCTGTAGTAATTTACTAATTTGGTCTTAATATTGAATTTGTGTTCTAGTTTAAAAAAAACTCAGGCTTTGATAGTAACAAAAATCAGAGTAATATACCAGGCGAAATAGGCATGTATAGTGTTACCTGTATAATGTCAGAAACACAATGTATTTCAAACACATGTAAATCGTCCATCAGATTTCCTTGCATAGAGTGTACTACAGTGTAAGGACCTCACTGAGAACCCTGCACAGCAGGGCTTGTTGGTTGTTAGTCTGAGGAGATGGAGCATGGCAGATGCTGGTGAGCTATCAACCTCTCACACTAAACTTATGTAATATTTTCTAGGAACAGAACTTTCATAGAGAGGTGAAGAAGTTAGGCTTCTCGTCATTGTTATAGAAAGAATAGAAGCAGGTTGTACTGAGAGAGAATCTTGGAGGCAGAGAAAAGAGATTACAGGGATTTAGAGAAATCACTGATGGTGGAATGCTTTTTGATGGTCACCGGTGGTGGCACTGTGTTTGGGGTCAAGGGCTTTTCAGTTGACTCCTGCCTGGATCATGTATAGAAGACATGGAGGTGATAGAATTTGGCATCCCAGAATCTCAAATTCTAATGCTTGTTTCATGGTTTACCAGCTGAGTAACCTTGGTAAGTGATATAAATATTCAGAATCTCAACTGTCTTCAATTTGCCTACCGCACTACCCACATTATAATAATCAAATATCAGTAGATCCTTAAAATCTTTTAGCACTAAACAAGTCTAAGATAATTTTATAGCAGAGCTCTTTACAAAATAAAAAAACTATATCTTTCCCTCATTTCTCAAGCTGTAGCTCTCTCATGCATTTCTTTTTTAATCTCACAGGAGTGTGATAATTCCTCTACAATATCTGTTTTGTAAGATACTTTGCTTAATATTGAGTATTATGGAAGCTATTAAAGTCCCCAGTCTGTAAGCATTTTATTACTGAGTTCCAGCTTAATTCTCAGGATCATCCCTGACTTTGATGGCAAAATATTTCATTCTACTTGGAATCCTCCATTGACTATGTTTGTTGGCATTCTTTTTCAGCCTTATGAATTTCAGTCACCTTTGAGAAAAAAAAAAAACACATCTTAAAATCAATGGTATAACATGCATGCAGTGCTGTTTAAAACTCTGACGTGATGAGGGGCACCTGGTGGCTCAGTAGGTTAAGTGTCAGACTCTTGATTTCAGCCCAGGTTATGATCTCTTCTCAGAGTCATCAGATCGAGCTCTGAGTTTGGCTCCATGCCTGTCATGGAGCCTGCTTAAGATTTTCTCTCTCCCTGACCCACTACGTGAGCACGCTCTCTCTAAAAAAAAATAAAGAACTCTGACTTGATGAAAAAGTGAAATAAAATAAAACAACATTCAAGAGGAATTATAGAAATATGTTCAGCATATTTTTCTCCTAAATACTTATAATTCTTTAAAAATAAATCTTATTTACGAATATGAATGAACCTGTAAAATAAAATGTCCTATTGCCTTTGCTATAGAAGTATTTTATGAAATTACAAGACAGATGTAATTTTATTTCTTAATGACTTTTTAAACAAATGACAGCAAAGGTAATCAAAAAATTTAAAGTACCTATTTGATGCCTATTGAGGAATTCGGAGGTCAAGGGTACTTGTCCTAATTACAGAGATCAACAAAGATTTGATAGCCATAATAAACACCTTTTTGAATCAGCATTTTTGGCTAGCAAATAAAATAAACATTCCTTTAGCATGTATTTTTATCTTGAGGATATAAAGTATAGGACTGACTTATTATAAAAGAGTTTTTCACAACAGATATTTTTATTCAATCATTTACCCATCATTTACTTTTTCATCAAAGATTGAATACCTCCTTCCTGTTGGTACAAGAATTGGTGTGGAACTGTGGATTTCAAAGTATAAGAAGGGAAACTAGGGTGAAGAAACATCGAAGGAAGAGAATGACCCATCCTAGAGTATAATCCATTCCCCACTTTATACGATACACCCAGAGATACTCCCTACATACCCACAGATACCCTTTAAAATTTTCTCTTCCAAGTCTATAGAAGAGGATTCTTGTATTTTCTAGCTTCACTTTCAGTTTTCCATAAGTGATTACAGACTTTTCCTTAAATCGTTGCTTTTAGAAAGTAATTGAATAATAGAGTCACTTCTTATGCTGTGAATCAGCTAAGAAAATGGCAGTCTGCCTATTTAGCTAATTGAATTTGTGCCTTTTTAACAGACTTTCCTATAAAGTAAGGGAATCTCTCAAGCTTTGAAATATAAATGTTAACTGTCAGTTCCAGTTCTGAAAACAGGGATACAAAATACACTTTTGATAATTAACCAGTGGTATAAAAAGGCAGCCTCTTTCCTTCCTCAGCACTGTTTACAGTAGTTTAGTTCTTTTGAGTCTGTCACTGCTTTTGTCTGGACACTTCAAAGCCATATTCAGCTGCAGATCCCAAACACAATGCCACGAGCTGGTGTCTGCTTACTGGAGCTGAAACGCTTTGTTTCAGAACTGCCTTAACAGCTAACCTTATTGGTCTAGATTTACCACCTCGACCTACTTCATTCATTTATTTTCATGTAAACGGAGACGTCTGATTCACGGGAAAGGCATCCATTAGACCAGTGTTGAGATAAAATTAATTATTATTCTGATAAATCATTTCACTCATGTTAGCTCTGCTGGGCAATAAGCAGAGGAAATAAAATACTTATATCTCTTTATGTAATTTTAGGGAGCACAGAGGTTTCTGCTTTAAAACATATCTTAAGGTGCCACTTGAATCCCTGATAAAAATAAATCACCCCTCAACGAAGCTTCTGTAGTCTCTATCTCCTTCAGACACACTTAAATCACAGTTACTTGATGTTGATGCTTGGCCCCAAAGAAAGCAAAGGCAGATGGGGGAACAAAGACAGAAATGGAACTGAACGTATTTTATTCAAAGCATCTTCCTTATTTTTTCTGCTTTGGCTCACGGTAAGGGGGTACAGAGAAGTTTAAGAAAGGCAAAGTCGAGTATTGAGAACCAGGAGAAGAATAAGGAAAATTCAGTGGCATGTATACTCTGGAAGAAAGCTGGTGAAGACCAAAACCCAACAAAAGTGTTATTGCAGATCAGCAGTACCTTATTACCCACCAGCATCCCTCTTATGACTTTCCCTAGATGAACTCCAGATTTGAAGATGTAAAATACCAAATGAATGGCATGTGTTAGATAAAAATCCCTCTCCTTCTTTTCCAAAATGATTTTTATTGAGATATAATCAACATACATTATGTTAGTTTCAGACATGCAACATAATGATTTGATATTTATACATATTACAAAATGATGATCACCTTCAGACTATTAGCATCCATCACCAAACACAGTAACAACACTTGTTTTGTTTTGATGAGAATTTTTATGACTCTTTTTCTTATCTTTCATAGATCAAATACGAATATAATTTTAAAGTATAAATCAGCATGAGATAATTGGGGGTCACTTGGCTAGTTGATACATTTCCAGTCAAAAGCTTAAAGCTTTAAAATTTTGTATAAGCTTTTGCTACTTCATCACAGGAAAATGACCATATTCATTATATTTTTTAACATCTTGAACATTCATGTAGATCCCATTCTTAGTTTCTCAGATTGGAATTCCACAGTGAAAGTCAATTCCCGATAGACACAATGAAGCTATTAAGTTGAGAACTAAAGGCCAACAAAGGCACTGATATTAAGATTGTTGAAAGTAAAACATTAATTTGATGACAATTTATCTATTGTAACTCATCCTAATCTTTTAACCGTTCTTCTGATTATATGACCAAAACCAGTAAAATATAGAACTATTTCTTTTTTAGAACTATTTCTTAATTACTTACGAAGTTTTTGCAAAAGAAGAGAGAAAGAAATGATATTAGGGAGAGAGAGGATGAGTAAAAGAATAGATAAAACTGTTGTCCTCTGAATTGGTGGTTTTTAAACTTCACTGGATCCCTACAAATTCTTCTGGGGAACCAGACACCTGGAGAGGACAGAAGATGTGGACAGTGGGCCTTGACAAACTCAAGCTTTTTGCCAAACCATTCAATCAGATTTGCTATGGTTGTCCCTGTTTCATAAACTGGGGTTCCTGGTGTGATTTCATTTGAAGAAAGGAGTCCGCTGCTAAAAACAAGGTGGAAAACCACAACTCTAAAGTTATAGCAGCTTTGGCATCTAAGTGACAAAATACCTATTCTCCAAGAGTATCAATGTGACATCAAGCCTTATCTTTCCTTCCCTCTAAATATGCTCTGCTAGTTACTGCATTTATCTTTAAAATCAATTCATTTATACACTGAACCACTCCAAAAAATATTTTGAGGCAGCTGACTCATTTCTCCTTTGTGACCTCAGCTGATCTGAATTCACCTTCTCCACTAAATCATAGGCACAATAACAATAGATACCTTCTGTGCTGAATAGGACAATGGAATGCAACCTCTGGAAACCCAGTGAATAATTTCAGATTCATAAATCAGACTTGAGACTTAAAGGCTTAGACTTTAAATCATTGTACACAGTTTGACGGTATAACCTCATTTTTATTAAAAATATGTCAACATATGCATAGGAAATACCAGAAATAAAAAACTGCCTATGAACATTGGTTGTGTCTTGAGGATGGAATAATAAGACTTCTTGCCCTATTATTATTTTTTAATTTTATTTATTTATTTGACAGAGAGAGCACAAGCAGGGGGAAAGGCAGAGGGGGGAGGGAGAAGAAGGCACCGGAATGAGCAGAAAGGCCAACTTGGGGGTCAATTCCAAGACCTTGGAATCACAGCTTGAGTGGAAAGCAGACGCTTAACTAAGCCACCCAGGCGACCCAAGACTTCTACTTTTATACAGTGGTGTCTCTCTGAAGGAATTTGAGTATATTATTTTTTAAAACCTTAAGAGTTTCAATGACATTAGGTGGATATTCACATTAGGTGGACAGTGAGCAGTGAAAAGCTGCTTAAAGAGGATTTTTGTTTTCCTAACCTTTTGCATTTTCCAGGTCTATTTTTTTTTCCTTTTTATTCCCCATGATGTACCTTTCATCCCCATGACTGATTCATTTCATAACTGGAAGCCTGTACCTCCCACTCCTCTTCACCCATTTTGCTCATCCTCTACCCTTCTCCCCTCCAGCAGCCACCAGTTTGTTCTCAGCATTTTGGGATCTATTTCTGCTTTTTGGGGTTTTTGTTTTGTTTTGTTTTTCAGATTCAATGCATAAATGAAATCATGTGGTATTTGTCTTTCTCTGACTTTTTTCACCTAGCATGATACTCTCTAGGTCCATCGATGTTGCAAATGCCAAGAATTCTTTTTCTATGGCTAAGTAATATTCCTTTGTATTATATACCACATCTTCTTTATCCATTCCGCTGTCAATGGACAGGGCTTGCTTCCATTTCTTGGCTATTGTAAATAATGCTGCACATATATTTTTGAATTAGAGTTTTCATTTTCTTTGGGTCAATATCCAGTAGTGGAATTACTGGATCAGATAGTATTTCTTTTTTTTTAAAATTTCAGTAGAGTCAACTTATAGTGTTATATTAGTTTCAGTTGCAAAATATAATGATTCAACAATTCTATACAGTGCTCATCCTGGTAACTATACTCTTAATCTTCTTCCCCTTACCCACCTCCCCTCTGAAAACCATCAGTTTGTTGTCTATAGTTAAGTCTGTTTTGGGGGTTGTCTCGTTTTCCTTTACTCGTTTCTTAAATTCCACAGAGGAGTGAAATCATATGGCATTTGTTCTTCTCTGTATAACTTACTTCACTTAGTATTATACTTTCCTGATCCATCCATGTTATTGCAAATATTTCATTCCTTTTTACGGCTGAGTGATATTCCATTATATATCTCTATATTTCTATTATATGTACATAATTGTATAATAGATATGTGTCTTTTATATAGAGAGATAGAGATACTTGTATATATAAATATATATATCTTTTTGAATTAGGGTTTTCACATTCTTTGGGTAAATATCTGGTAGTGGAATCTGGAATTATTGGATCATATGGTAGCTCTATTTTTAATTTTTTAAGGAACATTCATACTGTTTTCCCTAGTGGCTGCACCAATTTACAATCCCACCAGCTGTGCACAAGGGTTTCTTTTTCTCTACACCCTCACAGACGCTTATTTTTTTTTTTAAGATTTATTTATTTATTTATTCATGGGAGACACAGAGAGAGAGTGAATGAGAGGCAGAGACACAGGCAGAGGGAGAAGCAGGCTCCATGAAGGAGCCTGACGTGGGACTCGATCCGGGGTCTCCAGGATGATGCCCTGGCACTAAACTGCTGCGCTACCGAGGCTGCCCTGACGCTTGTTATTTCTTATGTTTGTGATAGTAGCCATTCTGACAGGTGTGAAGTGATATCTCATTGTGGTTTTGATTTGCATTTCCCTGGTGATTAGTGATATTGCACATCTTTTCATGTCTGTTGGCCATCTGTATGTCTCCTTTGGAAAAATGTCTATCCAGATCCTCTGCCCATTTTAATCAGATTATTTGGGGTTTTGGGGTTGAGTTTTTTTTTTTTTAAGATTTTATTTATTTATTCATGATAGAGAGAGAGAGAGGCAGAGACACAGGCAGAGGGAGAAGCAGGCTCCATGCCAGCAGCCTGATGTGGGACTCGATCCTGAGATGCCAGGATCATGCCCTGGGCCAAAGGCAGGAGTTGAACCGCTGAGCCACCCAGGGATCCCCTGGGGTTGAGTTTTTAAAGTTATTACATATTTTAGGTATTAACCCCTTATCAGATGTATAATTAGCAAATATCTTCTTCCATTCAGTAGGTTGCCTTTTTGTTTTGATGGTTTCCTTTGCTGTGCTTTTTATTTTGATGCAGCCCCAATAGTTTATTTTTCTTTTGGTTACCATGCTTGAGGAGACAAACTAGGAAAATGTTGCTAAGGCCAATGTCAGATGTCTCTCTCTCTCTGTGTGTGTCTCATGAATAAATGAACAAAATCTTTAAAAAAAAAAGCTCAGATCTCAAGTGTACAATATGACGAGTTTTGACAAATATATATAGCTATGTAAACAATCACCAAAATCAAGATATTGAACATTTCTATCACCCATAAAGCACTTTTATTCCTCTTTTCAGTAAACTCTCCTTACCCCAAGGCAGTAATTGTTCTGATTTATGTCACTAAGAATTAGTTTTACCAATTCTTAAACTCATACAGTTGGAATCATACAGCATATACTCTTGTGTCTGGTTTCTTTTATTCAACATGTTTTGGAGAGTCATCCATAATGTTGCATTTATCAGTAATTCATACCTTCTTTATTATTGAGTAGGATTCCATTGTAAGAAATATCAAAACTAATTATTATTTATTATGCCCTGTCGATGGGCATTTGTGTTGATTTCTGTTTATAAATAAAGCTGATGAGAACATTGTTGATTAAATTTTTCCATGACATCTTTCATTTCTCTTGGATAAATATCTAGAAGTGGAATTATTAGGTCAGAGGATGGGTATATATTAGAAATTAATTTAATTTAATTTATTTATTTTTAAATATTTTATTTATTTATTCATTAGAGACACAGAGAGAGAGGAAGAGACACAGGCAGAGGGAGAAGCAGGCTCCATCCAGGTACTCCAGGATTGTGCCCTGGGCAGAAGGCAGGTGATCAACTGCTGAGCCACCCAGGCATCCCAGAAATTAATTTTAAAATGCCAGTTTTCTATAAGTTTTCAAAATTGGTTGTACTATTTTATTTCTCATCAGTGATGCATGAATTTCACTGATCTGTATTCCACCATAAATTGTTTTTCAGTCTAATTAATTTACTTTTGGCCATTTAGCCAAGGTATATATAATTATTAGAGTTTTAATTTGTATTTTCCCAGTGACTAATGATGTTAAATTCCATTTCATGTGCTTATTGGCCAATCATGTATCTTTTACTATGAAGAATGTTCAAGTCTTTTGATCGGTTTTTTAAAATTATGCTTTCTTTTATTATATAGTTGTAGGTATTTGAATATAAATCCCCTATCACGTTTATATCATGAAATTTTTTTCTCCCAGTATATACCTTGGATTTTTATTTTTTAACAATGTATTTTGATGACTGAAGTTTTACATTTTTATGAAACCCAATATAGAGTTTTTTCATCTTTTATAATTGGTGATTTTATGTGTCTATTACAAACATGAAATTTTCTTCTAGATGATTTATAGTTTTTGATTCATTTATAATCAGGAATATTATTAATTTCAACTTATTTTTTGTGAATACTGTGAAATAGTGGTTAATATTTTAGCCCATTTTTCCAGTTGTTCCAGCAACATTTATTCAAAAGACTTTCATATTCTTATTGAATTGCATTAGGGCTGATGTTAGAATTGACTGTAATCTGGATTCTTCTTTCTTGTCCTTAGAAGGTTTATTTATAGTTATGGTAAAACCATGCTGTCATAATATTTTAAAAAATAAAATACTGTTACTCCTTCAATGTTTTCTTTTTAAAAATTGCCTTGGCTATATCAAGTCCTTTAAATTTCTATAACAACTGTAGAATCGGTGTGTCAAATTTTAGAAAAATCTACTGGATTTTTTAAAAAGATTTTATTCATTTATTCATGAAAGACACAGAGAGAGGGGTAGAGAAACAGGCAGAGGGAGAAGCAGGTTCCATGCAGGGAGTCCAATGTGGGACTGGATCCCGGGATTCCAGGTTTAGGCAAGTGCTAAACCGCTGAACCACCCAGGGATCCCCTCTGCTGAGGTTTTTTTATTGTGATTTCTCTAAATCTGTAAAGTTGGGATAATGAATGTTTTAATAATATTGAGTCTTCCAAACCATAAACATAGGATATCTCTCTACTTAGAACTTCTTTGATTTCTCTCAGCAATATTTTGGTCTTTAGGGTACAGGTCTTGCACATCTTTCACTAAATTTATTCCCACATAACAGATGTTTTATAATTTTTCATAAATGGTATTGTATTTTCCAGTTGTTTATTGCTAGTGTATAGATTGACTTCCTTATACTCTGACCTTGCTTGTTCTTATTACTTGTTAGTGGTTTATGGAACTTCTTATTTCTAGTGGTTTATGGAAGCCCCTGGATTTTCTATGTATCCAATCATGGATAGTCTTCAAACAGTTTCATTCTTTTCTCTTATTTGTCAATCCTTATGCCTTTATTTCCTTCCTTCCTTAATTTTAAAAAATTCTTTTCTTTTTTTCCTGTTACACTGTTTAGGATCTTGCATTGCTGAGGTGTGAATTCCATTAATTCATTTCTAAGTATTAAATCAACTTTGCATTCCTGTCATAATGCTGTTTAGCGATAATGTAGTATCAGTTTTATATATTATTGAATTTCATTTTCTAACATATTATTGAAGATTTTTGCATCTATGCTCATGAGAAATAATGGTCTGTAATTTTTTTCTTGTAATGTCCTTCACATTTTGATGTCATTATCATGTTGGCTGACCTCATAAAACTATTTTGTGCATCCTCTTATTTCTAAAAGAATTTATTGAACTTTGATATTTTTCTTTCTTAAATGTTTGATGGAATTTACTAGTGAAACCATCTGGGCTTGAAATTTTCTTCTGATGATGTTTTTAATTTTTTTTTAGCAAATACAGGTATGTTCAAAGTTTCTAGTTTTGTTGTATCAATTTTTTAAAATTACATTTTAATTTTCATCTAATTGAATGTCTTGATACAAAGATGTTCTAATAGCTCTTGTTTTCATTTAATATCTGAAGAATTTATAGTGATATCTCTCCTTTCATTCCTTATATTGGCATCTCAATTAGTCTTGCTAAGGGTATATTCCTTCTATTAATCCTTTTAAATAACAAACGTTTGACTTCGTTAAGTTTCTCTTTTATTTTCTTATTTTATATAGCTGATTTCTGATTTTGTATGATAATATTTTATTCCCTTTCTTTTGCCTAATTTTCCTTCCTTATCTAGCTTGTGCTATTTTGGTAGTTTTGATTACTGATTGCCCTTCCTCAAATGTATGCTTTGAAACTATTTATCTCTCAGCACTGCATTAGCTGTATACCACAAATTTTGATACGCTGTATCTCATTATCATCAGTTCAAAATATTTTCTGATTTTTCTTGGCAGTTTTTTCTTTGGTCCATGGGTTAGTCAGGAGCATGCATTTTAATTTTCAAATATTTAAAGGTTTTTCTAACTATTATTTTACAGTGGATTTCAATTTAATTCTTATAAGGTCTAAAAGCATCTATATGATTTTAGTTTTTTTAAGGCTTAAGGAAAATTATTTTATGATCGCATAGTTCAATCTTGGTGAATGTTCCTCATGCATTTATTAATAATATGTATTTGTAGTTGAATGTGAAAGTCTATAAATATCAATTTGGTCAAGTGGTTAATAATAGAAATAGAACTGCTTAATCTGGGGGCACCAGGGTGGCTCAATCAGTTATACCTCTGACTCTTGATCTCAACTCAGGTCTTGATCTCAGGATCCTGGGTTCAGGCCCTGCATTAGGGGACCTTTAAAAAATGCTTGATTCACTTATATATTACTGATTTTTTTGGTCTACTCTTTCTACCAATTTTTGATCGATGGATATTAAAATTTCCCATATTTGATTTCTTTCTATCAATTTTTGCTTACTGTAATTTGAAGGTTTACTCTTAGTTGCAAATATATCTAGAATTTTTATGTGATGAATTGACTGTTTCATAATTATGAAATGTCCTTCTGTATCTTCTTTAATATCCCCATCATGAAGTCTCCTTTTCTGATAATGTAGTCACACTAGGCTTCTTGTGATTAGTGTTTGCAGGATGTTTTTAACCACTTTTTAAAATTCTCAAGCTATCTGTCTCTTTATAGCTAAAATATCTTCCATTCAATTGGGTTTTGCTCTTTTAGCTGATGTCTCCAACATTATTAGAGTGTTCAGTATTTTTTATTTAATGTAATTATTGATATGGTGAGATTTCATCTCCATTTTAACATTTGTTTTCTACTTCTCCCCTCTTCTTTGTTCCTTTGTGCCATATTTTTTGCCTTCTTTTGGATTAATCGAATAATTGTTAGTATAACATGTTATTGCCTCAACTGGCTTTTGAACTATTTTTGTTTTCTTTTTCTTGTTTGTGCTCTAGGGATTGCAATATGCATCCCAACTTTATTACAGTCTACATAAAATTAATATTGTGCTATTTCATGTGCAATACAAGAACCTTATAACAGTATGATTCCATTTACCATCTATAGCCCTTTCTGGTTGTTTTATCACACATTTAACTTCTGATAATAAATTCTGTGGCACATTATTATTCTTTTGCTTTAAGCAGTCACTTGACTTTTAGAAATTAAGAAACAGTATTTTCCATTTGCCCACATATTTACCATTTCTGGTTTCTTCATTTTTTTGCAGGTTCAAGTTTTCACCAAAACCATTTCCTTCAGCCTGAAATGCATCCCTTAGTATGTTTTATGGTGCAAAACTGCTGATAATGAGTTCTGTTGTGGTCTTTTTTTCTGAAAATATCTTTTCTTTCACATTCATTTTTGAAGGAAAATTCACTGGACATAGAATTCTAGGTTGACACATTTTCTTTTGATACTTCAAAGATGTTATTTCATTGTTTTCTGGCTTCCATTTCTTTACTGAGGAGAATTCAGCCACAATTCTTATTATTGTTTCTCTGATTATACTATGCCTCTGATTATACTATCTGGCTACTTTTAAGATTTCTCTCTTTGTCTTTGAATTTAACTATCTAACTTTGATGTGCCTGGGTGAGATCTTCATTTTTATCCTGCATGAGATTTACTGAGCTTCTTTAATATTGGGTTTGTGTATTTGAAAAGTGTCTCTTATGTGAGACTGTTTTGTCACTAGATTTCTGGGAACTCTGTTCTCCTTTTTTCCCCCTCTCTATACTTCCTTGATTTTCAGTGAGTTCTATTGAACTATCTTCAGGTTCACTGACCCTTTCATCTGTGTGTCCATTCTGCTCTTGAGCCCTTCTAATAAATTTTCTCATTTCAAATATTTTTAATACAAGAGTTTTTATTTGGTTCTATTTTAGAATTTCAGTTTTCTGCTAAAATTCCTCATTAGTTCATCTATTTTGTCCATATTTCCCCAAAAATCTTTAACATAATTCTAATAGCTGTTTTAAAGTCCTTGCTTGTTAATTCCAACATTGGGTAATTGAGACCTTATTTATATTGCCTACTTTTTCTTTTCATTATGAATCAATTTTCCTATATTTATGCAAACTTCATAAGTTTATGTTGGATTTTAAACATCATGAATAATATAGTATAGACACTTGAAAATTTATTTTTTTCCCATAAAAAGTATTCAGTTTCACTCTGGCAGACAGTTAAAACCCAGTGGATATCCTTGACAGATTGAGACTTGATTTTAGGTTTTATTAAGATAGGTCTGTTTCATATTTGTCCTTAAATTTAGGGCATAGTCTGTAGTCTGAGACATAATGATTCTTCCTTCTAAAGCAAGACTCTTTTGGGGTTTCACTGGTAAGTCTGAGACGTTTACAAATTTCCTTTTGTCTTGGCTGGACTTGAACCATGAACTTTGCCTTACCAGAAGTGGGAAGGTTTGAAAATCTCTGATTGACTCCGGTGTTTCATAGGAACCAGGAACCTGGGAACTACATTTCCCAGAATCATGTCAGTAATGTTCTGGCTTAGATTTGGAAAGGCAATAAGGGAGCAGAAGGCATTTGTTTTTCCCCGGCTGCAGAGATAATTGAGGTTTGGTGGTAGCCTCAGGTCACCCCTTTATGAAGGCAGTATGACTAGTGGTGCTGGATTCCTGTCATTCCTGACCAGGCTGGCAGGAGCAACTTCCTAAGTCTCTGAATAACAGTAAACCTGAGAGTTAGCAAGAGCCTTCTTGGACTTGTACTTACAATGGCTTTGACAATGCCAAATGCACATTAAGTTATTTTCCATTTGAAAGAGCTAGAGTGTTTTCTGTTTTCTTGAACAAACTGACCAATGCAGGTGCTATTGGTATTCTTTGTTTGCAGGAACATCCTGTGCTTTGCACCACACTTACCATTCCTAAACACTTGGCAGTTAATATCAGTAGAAACTCCCAGTCATTCTGATAAACAAAGGAAGTCTACATTTTTAGAAACCTCCTGGAGAAGTAGAACTGTTTCTAATTGGGACCCTCTGTAGGGTCCTCTAGTATTCTCAGTTCCCAAATTAGTGCCTTACTCTTATTAAGTGCTTAATATTCATTCAGTAAAATAATAAATAACAATGCAATAAAAGTTACTTTTGAAAAGTATATCAATAGTTGAAGCTTGTCCAAGTCACATCTCACGTTTGGAAAGCCCAGCCTGGTTATCTATATTTTGTTCCACCTTGGAAGACAATCTCTTCCCTTTTAGCCTTCTAAAGATTCTGCTGGGGTTATAACTTTCTGAGCCATGAGTAAAAGGCTTGTGAACTCTCTATTCTCTCACAGATGACCTGGGAACTGCCTGGAACAATTACCTGGCCTAAGGATACACAGCTTACTTTTACCAGTGTCCCAAGTTCTTTCTTGGGACTCAATAATTGACAGGGTCAAGTGATGTTGTGAGGAGCAGGGACCCCTGATGTTGACCCAGCCATAAAACAGTTTTGCATAAGTATGCTTTGCTGTGCTATGATTTGTACCTTGTCTATAAATGTGTCACCTTGTCTATTATGGGACAGCAAAACATGTTTCTCAGCTAACAAGCATTTATTTATTTCCTTTATATAAAGTTAATCCTGGTTTTCAGCTCCCATTCCATTGTGTTGGTGAGGAATGGGAGTTTCAATCCTACTGGCAATCCTTTGCAGAATTGCTTCTGATTCTAGGATATTTTCATGATTTTAAGGAAATAGAGATCAAGGTTACCGTGATCACCACTGACCTCTCTGAGTCCCTTGGATTTCTGTTTCCAAATCTTCAATAGGACAGGTGATCTTTGCTGAAGCTGGGGATCCTTAAACCTAGAGTCTTGTCTTTCAAAAGCATCATCTTTTTAGAGGTCTGGTCTCTGCCTTCCTGTGGGACGCTCTCATCGAGTAGTCTTCAAGTTTCCCACTTACGGGATGCACCATTTCTATCTCCTTGTAAGTCCAGGAAAAGAGCTCCTTCCCAATGACAGTTATTTGTTTATTTGGTTGTTTTTTTTAACAGATAAAAAAACATTCATTGCAAAACAATGAACAAAAAATACAGAACTCTATAAATTTAAAATAGGGTTTACAAACTCAAAAGCTTTGGCAGAGCCATATGGGTCTTATAAGTTAGAAAAATAGTGGAAATGTAGTGAGTGGAGTAATAATGGAGTTGTTTATATGAATAATTCTAAATATAGCTAAAATATTAATTTAAATGAGCAGAAATGAAGTTAGACACCAAAAAGACACCCAGAGCTCAAAGCAGAAATTCATGGCTGTGATGCTAACTATTGAACACCTACAAATTCCATGATCTATATCATTAAAAGCAGTGAATCTTTCAAGAAGTTTTCATTTTAGCTGTCTTTTAACTTTTCTGTATGAATCTATGTCCATAAATAGGCTTTGAGAAAAGTAATATACTAATTATACTTTTTGCTTATAACAACTATTTATTGTTCTAATATACAGTTTTATTTTAAAGCCCTATAAGGTAAGAAACCAGGATTGTGTTATTCATCATTTTATCCCCAATTACTAATACATTGTTTGGCACCTGGTAGGAACTCAGTAAACAATTATGGAATAAATACACTAAAGAGTTGTTTCTCTAAATTTAGGCCATTACAACATTCCTCCCTTATTCCCTGCCCCTCCCTTCTAATCAATATTCTTGAAGTTTAGATAAAATAATCTATGATTCTTAATCTTCCACTTTTTTTGTAGATAATATAGAATTTGTTTAGTCTTAAAGGACTGGAAAATGAAACATTTTTTTTCTCTAGGAAGAAGGAAAATAAATTAAGAAACTGGAAAGAGTTGGAATTAAGAACTCCAGAATATATTTCAATAAGATATATTACATTACTCACACTCCCAATAAACACAGAGGTCTCAAAGTCAGGTTCCTTACAGGGCTAGGCAGGTGATGTGTGCAAAAGTTTGAAAAGGGCAGATAGTTGACAATAGAGGGTACTTTGGTCTATGATAAATACAAGAATAATATATTGAAATCAACTTCCCAAAGTATTATGGATTAGATATTCTGGAAAATAGCTCTAAGAAACAGAAAATACCAGAAAAAATATAATAAATATTTACACAATTAGTTGAACATTTAACTGAAGGATTTGCCTCTACTTCTAAGTGGTTCAACACAGGCTAATGCAGTAAAGCCCTGGAATTATTTGCTGACACTAGGAAATTAGTGTTTTGAGTTTAATACAGGAGGGATAAGAGGCAAGGCTGTAGGTCATGGTAGGGCATTGGAACTGAAATTTTTTTCACAAATCTAAGGTCTTTAAGATATTAGGTTTTTCTTTATAAAAAAGTGGATTGGAAGAAAAATCTACTTGTCAAAGGAAAGACATTTCTGTTTAAAAGCTTCAGAGCTCAGTGGGAAGCAACAAGTAAACACATAAACAAAACTAATGTTATTTTAGGCATGCCTTCATAAGAATTTTTGGTTCCCCATGATCCTTGAAACCCTAAGATGAAACAATTAAGAATAATGGCTCAGGATTGATAACCTCCTGAGGCACATATCAGAAGCAAGTTCTTTCTGGCATAACAGCCCTCAACAAAGGCCTCCTAAAGATCTCTAGGTTTAGGTTAGTCAATTAGGTTGGAAATGGCCCTCTTTCTCTTAAAGTTTCTTCAAGATCCCTAGTCTATCGAATGAAATCCCTGGGCTAAAATAATATCTTTTAGTTCACTTCCAATTAGGGCCCTCTCTCTGTTCCAAGTGGCTTGTGCCACAGATCTAAGATCATTACAGATAATAACACAGTAATCTCAAGTCATTGGAAAACACTAAGTGAATTTTCCTATGTCCCTTGGGGTTTTTATATGTTAATAGAATAGAAATAGGAAATAAAAAATTCAGTGATTTCCAAACTGAATCATCAGCCCTATCCATATTATTGGACATCATCCTATTAAGAAGATGAGCAAAAGCAAAACCAAAGAATTAGCAATCAAATCATTATTACATTTTGCTTGAACCATTTTCTATCAGTAGTCTGTTTCTCAACCCTACAGAAAATGGAAACAAACACGTTTTGTTTTGAATTGAGCAGAATGGAGCTCACACACAACCCTTGCCAAGCTGTTGCCATTCTTGTTAAAGCAATGGAAATCCTCAGTGGTAGAGTTTCTTTTGCTTCAGTTTTATAAGAGTTTTACAGGCAGACAATATTTTCAAATGGATAGAAATTTAGTTAGCAAAGACTACTTTGAGTCCCATGTAGTGTGAAAATCCATATCTAATTGTCTGCAGCATTTCTGGCACTGTTACTAGGCAAACTGTGAGTGAGTCATTAAAAGCCCCAAAATGACTTAAATTAAAAGGTGAAGCTAGGCTGAAAATAAATGAAAGGAACCATAGACATTTTTTTAAGTGAAAAACACACGAGATTCAAATCATTTTTAGAAATTCAAATTTAAAGGGGACGAATCTATACAGAGATAGCAATTGTTGCCACCTATACTAGAAAACACTTGAGCATAATTCTTCACTAATTGCTTTCAACTGGACAGGTCAATCACTCCCTTGATTCATTTAAAAAAATGCCACAAACTTTACAAATCATTCCTGTGGGTACGCTAAGGCATGTTGCTTTGCCACTTACGTCATTCTCTGAGTTCTCATTAGGTGGTAGAATGAGGTCAGGTCTAAAGCTTATTAGGGCCTTGGGAAGGGGAGTGAATGTTTAGGGCACCAAGAGAAAGAACCATTTATTTCCAAACTAATACAATACAAGACTCAAAGAAGGTGGGTTAGGCTGAATTGAGCTGAGTTGAATTGAATTGAAATCAATCTGAATAAATCAATTGGAGGTCATGCTGTTGGTTTTTAAACTAATATTTTTTTTTTTTTCTGAAAGAATCCTTGAAACCATCCTTTAGGGATGCCTAAGTGACTCAGTGGTTAAGCATCTGCTTTCTGCTCAGGGCATGATCTTGGAGTCCCAGGATGAGTCCCTGCAGGGAGCCTGCTTCTCCTGCTTATGTCTCTGCCTCTCTGTGTGTCGCTCATGAATAAAGAAATAAAATCTTTAAAAAAAAAAAAAACTTTAATAAGAACTAAGAAACATCTATCTGTAATTTCTTTTTGGGAGCAGTTAACTTTTATAAGATTTGATTTAAGAATGGTTTCCTCAATATTGCTATTTGGCAATATTAATTATTTGCAAATCCCTTAGTTTATGGTGGAACCACAAATAAAATACTATTTCTTGCTGCTTTTCTTGTTAGCATCTGATTCCACAACTAGACTCTTAAGATCTAGGAGGGCGGACAACATGCCTATTTTGTTCACCCCTCCAACCCTGGACAGGATTAGCTTAGTGCCTGGCATATAAAGCTGCTTCATAACTATTTAACAATGGATTAATTAGTGAATTAAAATAACTAGGAAAATAGGATAGTCATAACTATGTAATTATCATGGCACCTGAAGGAAAAACTTAGACAAAGGAAAATGTTAATTTTTACATTTATGCTTGAAGTTGCAGTAGATGTCACTTCTCTCAATACTAGCCCCTAGTTTTTGGTTTGTAAAAGCAGTTGGTTTCTTTGAAGTGCATGATTTATTATTGACATTGGTATTTAGAACAGGAACAAACTGATTTGAGAATCTGCCAAGGTCAGGGCATCAAATATGTGTACTGGAACAAATGGAATAGAACTGGGTCTATTTAGCCTTGACAGTGGACAAGGTTTTTAGCTTTTAAGGTAGATCTTATTTACCCATTTTACAGTTGAAGAAACTGAAGCCCAGGGCAGTTAAGGAGCTTGTCCAAGGTGAATGGCAGGGCTGATGTGTGGAACTTCTGTGACACATAGTGGCCAGCAAATGTTCTGCTCTGTGGACACTCATGCCATTACTGACTGTTGAGATTGGATATTACCCTGGACCTCAATAGGCTACAAACGAAAACAGGACTCTGAAAATCCCTATTCTCTGAAATCTTCTCTTTTGCCTTTCACAACGTTTTGAGTTAGGAAACCTGAATGCAGTCAGGATCTCCTTTATATTGGCCATATCGTAGTCTATATGACATTTATCTCCTCGGACCTTCTGTTTCTTTATAACATAAAAACAAGGATAAATGTACCTACTTCATTGGATCATTACAAAGATTAAACAGAACCTCTCAAGAAAGGTGACACAATGCCTGGCACCCAGGAAATATCATTGAAATCTGAATCTGGAGGCACCTGGGTGGCTCAGCAATTGAGCGTCTGCCTTCGGCTCAGGTCATGATCCTGGAGACCTGGGATCGAGTCCTGCATTGGGCTCCCCGCAGGGAGCCTGCTTCTCCCTCTGCCTATGTCTTTGCCTCTTTCTCTGTGTCTCCATGAGTAAATAAATAAAACCTTAAAAAAAATCTTCAGGAAGGACACACACAAAAAAAGAAAAAATCTGAATCAGTTGTGAATTCCATATATTCTCTTGTTATCCAAGGTTTGATCCATATTTCCCAAACACCACCCTGAAATTCACTGTCTAGCCCTTTCTTCAACATCAAAACTCTTGGGATCTACGAAGTCAGTTTTCCCTTGTTCACTGTCTCCTCACAGCGCCCTAGTGCCCACTGGGATTGAGCCTCAGTTGCCCAGAGTGAGTGGTAACTGCTAGCCAGCATACCAATAGCATATTGGCTTCTGAGCCATGGATGCTACTTGTCTGGTTCTGGTGAAGGAGAGCCCATATGAAACAGGGCATATCTTCATAAATCACCTCCTCTCTTCCAGCAATTTCAAGCTTCTCTCTCCACAGTGGCCTTCAACTTTCTGTGTCCCAGGGTGGTACGACCGCTGGGAAAGAAGTCTGTCAGAAACCTCTGGGTGTGCCATAGTAGAGCCCCGTGTGGTGCCTCACTTCACAGTTTCTGAACATTTACCTAACTGCTGTCCCTTCCCATATAAATGGGTATCTGCTCTCTGAGTCATGTGTTCCTTGCTTTTTCTCTTGTGATTCCTCTCTTTTTCAATCTTTCATTCCCTTCTTCCTGTGGGGCCCCAGCCCCTGCCTGGGGATCCCTAACTTGCTGCCATTAGAACTCAGACAACAGCTCAGAGGTTGCTCGAGGGAGTAATGAAATTTTGTGCCACAGCAGGCCTCCCCAGTTAAAAGTCATCACAGACAATTCCGACTCTAGGCATGCCATGGAAAGAAGCACCAAATAACTGTCTGGGAAACAAATCCGGAAGGCATCAAGGACCCGGCTGGACACAAGGTGGCATCAAGGTCTAGGCACAATGGAAATCCAGATGAGTGATTCTCCCATATTCCCTGATGGCAATGAGGATTTCAAAGATGAGGCATCTGGTTTCTTGAGTCGTTAGTTCATTCAGCATCATTTATGAAACATTCATGATCTTAAAAGGTAAAATAAGATCCAATGTTAACCAGTACCAATTATAAAAAGTGATGTAATCTTCAGATTAGCAGGCTGCCAAAACAAAGAAAACTGCCTCCCTCTGCTTTTCCTTTGCAAAGAAATAATAAACGTTGTGTAATAAGATTTTAGGTAACCAGGTGGATTTTACCAAGATGAACCAAAGAACATTCCTTCTGAAGTATATTTTCTTAAGTTATGAATGCCTTTTTCTTTACAAAATTTAATATACGTTGGGATATGAAAATAACATATTCGACCCAGGATTCATTACAGTCACGGAATCTTAGAGTTCCAATACACTTGCCTAAAATATTGCTTTACTAAAAATTCAGTTGTAACTTGAAGTATATGGAAATTTCCCAGAACCTAAGCATGTGAATTTAAATTGGCACTGGGCCTATGGTGCCTTTATTTATTTATATAAAAACTCAAGTTATGAAAATATTGGCAAAATGATTTTAACATCTAATAGGAAAGGCAAAATAAACATCTCTGTCAGGTTGGGTTTTTTTTTGTTTTGTTTTGTTTTTGTTTTTGTTTTTTCTAAAGCCCTTACATTCCTGAGAGATCTTGGTTACGTTTGAAAAGTAGTTACAAAATTAAGCAGCTATAAATAGGAAGATAAACAGCTTTAGAGTCAGGAAGTCCTGGGTTCCATTTCCAATTCCACTTACAATGTGTGTGGTTTTACAGGTACTGATAAAAACAGAAGACTACAAACTTGTGAAGGAACCCTGGACCCAGGGACACAGGACTCAGCATGAGGCCTGAGTGATAGGGCAGCGGGGACTGACTGGTGGCCCTGGCAAGCAAGGCTGGAAGTCTAGCACGTGTTCATGGCACATTGCTTTATCGGACAGACAGACAAACCAAATTTATGAATAGCTCTAATTGGTTATGGTCAAGACTTAGCTAAGGTAACAAAGAACCGCCGCCCCCATGGTGATGTAAAAACCTTTATCTGTCTTATATAACAACACTTAGGTGGACAGTGAAGTCTAGCAAGAAACAAGGTGACTTCCATCTTGTCTAGGGCACCCTCTGCAAAATGCAAATTCAGTGATGTTCCTTAAAATCTATTCATGGAGATTTTATGCCCTGACAGTTAAATGTGTGCTTGGCTAGTTCATCCTGCCACAGCTGATCTGCTTCTCCCAGGGTAGCTCTTGCTCATCACCTTCCTTGGCCCCAGCTGTGCCATTTGGGGGATGGTCCTCTTGGTTCATTGTTTGCATGCTGATATCTGAAGTGAACATGGGGCATGTGCTTGCCAGGGTCCAAATAGTCACTGGCATTTGTAAGCCAGGTATGTGATTCCAAAAATTTAGAAGGTTTGTTAATATATATATATTTTTTTCTGAATACAAACTTTATTTAGATTTATCAATTCTTCCATGAATGTCCTTTTTCTATTCCAAGATGTCATCTAGAATCTCACTCTGTGTTTAGTTTTTGTGTCTTCTGAGGCTCCTCCAATTTATGAATATTTTTAAATTCCCTATTGCATATTCTTGGAATGCAGCATTTTTTTGAAGCTTATTTATCTAAGTAATCTCTATACCCAATATGGGCTTGAACTCATAACTCTAAGATCAAGAGTCGCGTGTTCCACCGACTAAGCCAGCCACGTGCCTCATATGAGGCTTCTGATTAGTTGTATTTCTTCTAGTCGGTCCCAGATTTCAGTCACCATTCACAAACCCTCTTTAAAAAAAAATTATTTATTCACGAGAGACACACAGAGAGAGGCAGAGACACAGGCAGAGGGAGAAGCAGGCTCCCTGAGGGGAACCTGATGTGGGACTTGATCCAGGACCCTGAGATCATGACCTGAGCCAAAAGCAGATACTCAACCACTGAGGCAACCAGGTGCCCCCACAAAAGCCTTTTCTGCACTTAGTTCTTAGGCCAGCTTTATTTCTTGGCTTCTGAGATCCATTCTTCTCTTCCTTCTTTTAAAGGCACCTATTTTGAAGACATCTGAAACAGTGAGCTTATGTGTGAAGGTAATATTCTTAACCTCGTCTGTTTTCTCGCATTGGCTTAATGGTAATTCTTTGAGAAACAATAGTTATGAGTCTACTGCTATTTGAAGTATAGAAGCAGGAGGAGGTATTTCCAATCCCATCTGTTCTATCTCATCTCTGCTTTTAAACTTGCCAATTCTTGCCTATATTTCTTTCTTTCTTGCAATACCTTGCTAAATCCTGTAAGGACTAACAAAAACAAATTAGCATTCTGATACTAGAGCTATAGTTTTGGAATGTACACATGGTCTGCCTTGCAAGTTATCACAGGGGACAATTTTATCAAATATTTTACAAGAGCACAGCCAGGGCCTCTAGTCTTCTAACCTGATATACACCCCCCACCACCTCCCACCATATACGGCTGCTAGTCACACATATTTCAGGTTATGTTAGCGAACAAGTTCTGGGTACTGACCCCTATACTGGTCATAGAGGAGGTCAGCTGCTGATATAAAGAGGTAGCTTGGTACACTGAATTAAAATAGAGCTACCACATAATTTATTTGGGTAATGAAAGAGAGTCCTATTTATAACTATGGCAAGACAACAGGCATAAGATGAGAATCTCCTAAGCAAATTGAGACATTTTCACTCAAAGTTTAAATATTTAAAGTTTAAAAATGTGTCTCCCTCTCTTGTGACAGTACCCAAGTGAGTGGTCTGTGCTGGCAGTGTAGCTTCTCTCCCTGCGGGCCTTCAGGGGACCAGATTCTTTCATCTTCTTTCCCTCCTTCCTATAGAGAGTTTTCCTCCTTTGTTCAATGATACCTGGGTGTTTTAGGTTGAGAAAAAGGGAAGAAGTATGGAAGCATGCTTATCCAATGATTTAAGGCTAAAGGTCTCTTCATCGTCTTGTTTCGATGAGAACTTAGTCACATGCTTACACCTATATAGCAAGGGAGATTTGGGAGTGTGGTATCTGCACAGACAGTTATGAGCACAGCAACAATTCTGGTGCTATGAAAAAATGGAAGAGAAATTTTGGCGGATTTCCAGCAGCCTCCACCAAAACAGTAATCTTTCTTGTAAAGAATTATTAGCTCATTTGCAATTTAAGGGTAAAATTTCCAGTGTCTGTAGGCTTTCATAAGTTCTCTGAGGTAGTATCTACTTGTGTTTATTAACTCCAATTCATTTACTAAATATCCTGGTTTGGAGGTATCTTGGAGCTGAAGCCTTAACCAAACTTATTGACATAGGTGGTCTCTTGTCATTATTTTTCATGCTCATGCTTAGTTTTGTAATACTTTGATAGCATATTATCTCCTTTTAATATAAATTGACCCCCCTTTTTGTGGGCATTGATAATACTCTCAATAATTAAATACCAGAATCTTGTCTATTACATTAGTTAAGAGATTCCTGGCTTTGTCTACCAAAGGAAAATCCTTTTTAAAATGCATCCTTCTGGGGATCCCTGGGTGGTTCAGCGGTTTGGCACCTGCCTTTGGCCCAGGCCACGATCCTGGACTCCCGGGATCGAGTCCCGTGTTAGGCTCCTGGCATGGAGTCTGCTTCTCCCTCTGCCTGTATTTCTGCCTCTCTCTCTCTCTCTCTCTCTCTCTGTTTATCGTGAATAAATAAATAAAATCTTTAAAAAAATAAAATGCATCCTTCCCTTCACCCTAATATCTTAAACCTATTTTATATTTTCCCTTATAGTGCATAAGAGTTGAGGAACCATTGTGGGAGAGGATACCTTCCAAGTGTCCTTTGCTGTCTTTTTATTGCTTTCAAAAAATTCCTGAAACTTATCTAGCAATAATAATCATTAGAGTTTTGATTCCATTTAGTGGAGACCGTGAACATTTCTTTTTGTGGAGAACTCTGATCCCTCCAAATGCCCAATGGGGCCAATGTCTGATCAGATTCTTCCCTTTCCCGGGAATGAGAGTTTTCCACCACTTTTCATTACTCACATAATTAACTTTGGGGCTTAGGGATTTACTAATTGGAGCCTTGACAATCACCTACTGTTAGAGAGACTTGTTTTGGCAAAACCACTTAAAGGCAGTTTTCGTGGGAGAAGGATGACTTAACTTTCACCATATTCTGAGAGTGCTGGGTCTGAGTCCTTAGTACTTCTTCAATCTTCAACATCCCTTATTTCATGTCTACTATTAAGAAGAGTAGTGAAATCTTCCTGCATGTAGAACAGTAAGTGTAATCAAGTCCTGCAAGATAATTTCTTTTTCTCCAGTCTTTTAGCTTTTCAGGGCACATTTACCAGCCTTAAAGTCAGTTACCAATTCCAGCAAGCCAGCGTGGCACTCAGACTAGGTCATTGCTGCAGCTGCCTGAAAGAGTCGTTGTACTTTATGAAAGTTAGGAGCTTTAGAAATAGAAGACAGTGGGGGGTGGGGAGGTGGGTGTCTGACTCACTGTCTTGCTAGAGATAAAATCACTTTGCATAAAAACTGCTTAAAGGCAAAAATGCCCATTTATTAATGTATTGGGCAAACGTAAATTTGTGAAATTACTAAGTGTGAAATGAACAATTAAGGAATGAAGGTTGAAAGGTTCCTTTTTGCACATAAGTTATAATTATGGTAAAGGTGACATCAGAGGATACTCTTCTGATCCTGCTGTTTTATTTCCATGAAATATCAGAAGTATGATGGTGTCTTTTTTTTTTCTTTTTGGATTTCCCTAACACGGTATATAAAAATAAAGCCTTTCATGGGAATTAAAATGAAAGAGTCCTTTCAGAGTTCCAAAAATATTACCCAAACTCTGCCAAGATTAATATGGTCAAAGTTTCCATGAAAAGCATAATTTCATGGGAGTTATGCCTGTTCAGATGTGTGCAAAAAATACCAACTTCGTATTCCTTTTTGATATGCACAGCAGTGAAAATTCAATTTGGTTTATCATACTGTGCATATGGCCATGTGTGGTATTAATGCAGTTTTTGTCATTAGAAGATTGAAGCAGGTTTTTTTCCCCTAATTTCACATTAATGATAACAATAATCTACATTTTATAAGTCTTTATCATTTATATGTTTATGTAATACTTCAACATGACTGAGTCCAATTTGGCAGGTACAATTATGATTTCTTTTCCAATTTTTAGCAATGAAGAAAGGCAAGCACAGAGAACTTCAGTGATTTAAGCAAAACCATATAGCAAGCAAATTAAACAAAAATTCAGGTTCCCAGTTCCAAATGCAATTATTTTCTAACTACCGAATACCTCTACAGTAGGCCACAATTGTAGTAAAACTGAATAATATGAAGCAATGGGTTGCATTTCATGGAGTTGGAGTCAGAGACCTCCACTTTATTCTAACGGTATGCCTTAATTTTTAGAACCTGCCCTGGCCAGTTCAAATGGCAAAGAAAACAAAGCTCTTGGAAAACAAGGTCAAATCTAGACTTGGAGTCTCTGGGTCTGCCCAAGAGAGCTTAAAGGGGAGAGGAAGATGACTGGAGCATTTATGGTAACTATGCTGCCTTTGAGAGATAGCATCATTGTAACCAATACCATGGTCTCATTAGCGCAAATTCTAATCTGGCTTTGTGTGAGATTTTCCATTTAGTCCTTGGTTATTGTCCTTCACTGGAGAGATCTGGGTGACCTCATTCCTCTGAAACATGGGCTTAAGCCAGAAATTGAATTCTGCAAAATGGAAATGGCTTAGAAAAAAGGAAATATGGAGACTTCAGTATAAGTCAGAGAGGTTGTGGACTAAACAAAAAAAAAAAAAAAAGATTGTCTTGGGATTAAATCTGGCATCCCATTTCAGGATCAATTAACAGGTGGTGCAGTTCCAAATGGATGGGTTAGGAAAAGAATTCACCAAATAGAGGAGTATTAGATCTGGTGAGCTCTAAGCCCAATTAACTTAACTCTAGTGACAACTGAATTTCCTGTAAAGTGGTCTTTTGGTGTGGCAGGACATACGTAAGACTTGCATCATATTCTACTTGAATATATTTGCAACAAATTTCCACAACATCTGTAGGTAAAGGAAGCTTCAAAAATATCACTAGTATGTTGACTTAATTAAAAGGCAAGAGCAAATTATATCCTAGAGTATCCTACAATTATAATGTCTCAATTGTAATAGGCTTTACCATGTGACGTCTTCTACAGGGCTGGTTCAGAATTGTCACATTTAAAGGGTCAATTTATTTGAATACTTCACCATTGTTAAACACAGACATACACGCATAGAAAAAAAAGTAACACATGAGTCTAAAGTATATATGTATATATACATATATGGAGAAGTCACATATCTGAGGTAAGTTTATACAGTAACATACATCAGCATACAGAAACTGAGCTTACTCCTTGCAAAGAACAATGAAAAACAGTGCTCCATGTTCCTTGCTGGGACCTGGTGTAGCAAAAGGAAATAGGTTGGCAATCCAGCTAGATCTTGGTTCATATCTCAGGTGTATAAATTTCGATTTTTTAAAGATTTTTTCTGAGAGAGAGAGAGAGAAAGAGGCAGAGACACAGGCAGAGGGAGGAGCAGGCTCCTCGAGGGGAGCCGAATATGGGACTCAATCCCGGGACCACAGGATCATGCCCTGAGCCAAAGGCAGATGCTCAACCACTGAGCCACCCAGGGATCCCAAGTGTATAAATTTCTAAATGTAAATTTCTTGATCTTCTTGATCCTCAATTTCCTCATCCATGTAATGGGGTTGATAATAAAATGAGATGAGAAGTTCTTGGCATTTAGTAGGTTATGTTGCCTTTTCTACTCTTGTTATATTTGTTGCATATGGTGGATTAAGCTTTGGCATCCAATACCCATTTTGCTAGCAGGGTAAAACTTTATAAGTCCAACACCATTCATTGGTGTCCTGTAATATTTTTAACAACCATGGTTTTGCCATTTGAAGAAATTTATGGGATGTAAATTTACATTTCTACTGCATGTCACTTTCTACTACTTGTTCACAGATTGACTTCTCAAACTATGAAATTTTCCAATGCTTTGCAAATGACTTAGAAAAAAATACTATTCATAAACATTTTTGCTTGTACTCTAAGTCTCCAACACTTTCAACTAGCTCATTCTGCATTCAGCAAACCAAGCCCTTATTCATTTGCTAAAGATGGATGGGAAGAATGAATGAATGCTACATTATAACTCAGCAGAGTACTCTTATCTGGTAATAATGGGACTGTAACTATTGCTGATTTTAGGATTTTAGAAGCCACATTTGCTGAGCCGACAGCATAATTGCTTAGAGACTGAAAAACAAGGATTCAGATAAACGGGTCACTCATAAACACAAGATTTCATGCTCTGAATTTTTCCCCAGTTGTGGTAATATTGGGGGAGTTTCCAGGTTTCAGAGTCTTGGTCACTCACATTCCATTTTATCAGAATAACCAACTCCACAGAAACTTTAAGGTTGAATTGCATTTAGCATTTTACCAACCCAATCAAGCACTGAAGGGATGTTCTAATGGATAAGGTTCCTTGTGATGGCTTGTGTTCAAGATTTACAAAGCTGTTTCATTTGCACTGATGTATAAACCCTAGGAGCCATTTCTCAACCACTTTTCTTCATGCCCATAAAAATCTTAAATATGTTTTCCCTTCTTCTCTAGGTCAGTCACACATTCAAACTTCCAATTAAATATGTTGACTTTTTAGCTTCATTACTTACAATGTTATAATATTGACTTTGGCCTATAAAATCTGCCTTTATGTATCATTGTAGAAAACAAAGTAGTATACGGTGATTTATAAGACATTTTGAGTTTTCTGTTAAGTTTAGAGTAGCATATTAGTATGATTAATTGTGGGTGAAGTGAGTCTAAATCCAAATAGCCTAGAAAAGAATGACTTCTCAGTGGTTGGAAAAAAATTCAAGTTGGGTTGAAAAAATGTTTGTTTTGCTGCCCACTGTTCAATCACCTTCCTTTGATAACAGTGTCTCAATTTTCTTTTGGAAATCCTTGACATTCCTCTTTACTCTCATTCTCCATGGTTTGGAGGTTCCTTGTATGATCTCCAGGCTTTGAATATGGGGGTTAATCCTGGTCTGGGCCATTGGCATATCCCACACTTCTGGCTACAATGATTGCATTAAGGGTGGTCACATGACATAAGCTGTTCTAAAGAGAGTTGACCTCAGGACTTTTTTTGAACTTTTGGGGAAAAAGAAGCTCTTTTTCTTGTGGGGATGCTGAACTGCTAGACTGTACATCTGGGGATGAAAAAGACATCTTGCCATCATGTCAACAGAACCTTCCCTTGAATGAAGCCCACATCTTAAAAACCAGAGCTAAGATATAAAGACAGGCTGCTTGCAACACTTTAATCTGGGTTGGCCTAAAGAAATATTTACTCTTGGAATTTATAAATATGTGAGACAATGTTTTCCTTTTATATTTGGTTGGTTTGTATACCAATTTCTAATTGGATTTCTGCAACCAAAATCATCTAGGTCATATTTATTCTTTGCACTCCATGAAACACCCCTATCTCCTGGATTTGATTAGGTTCTTTGGTAGCAATCACATACCTAGCACCACCCTTTCTCAGTACTTTACATATTCACAATTAATTTGTAAATATTCATTTAGTGCTTTTCTCCTCTGCTAGACAGTATACTCCATGAAGTCAGGGAATTCTGGTTTGCTTACCACTGCCTCTCCAGCATCTAGCCCCCATTCTTGGAACACAAAAACATACTCAGTTATAAATTCCCTGTAAAATTCACAACCTGGGGTGCCCTCAGTGGTTGAGTGATCCACTCTTAATTTTAGCTCAGATCATGATCTGAGGATCAAGCCCACATTGAGCAGCATGTCTGGCTCCATGCTCAGTAGAGAGTCGGCTTGAGATTCTCTCTCTCTCTCTCTCTCCTTCTCCCTCTGCCCCTCCACCTAGACTCATACACATGAGCATTTTCTCTCTCTCAAATTAATAAATAAAACTTAAAAAAATTACCCAACCTAAGGGTGGAGTGAGTTTGAGTGCAGCAGGATGTCCACCATTCAGCTCTGTCCCTGACCCGGTTCTGCAGGCTTGATTCTTGGAGAGGAAGACTTTAAAGGAAAAACAAACAAGGGAACAGCTATTTCCGGTTGTACCATGCAACAGAACAAAACACGGAACAATGAGAAGGACATTCTCCCCACTTCTCCACAGATGACCGTTTATTGGGCTTTTGCACAAGGAAGCCATCAGAGCACTGCAGTGGTGTCTGGGTGAGAAAATGGCCACAGCTCTTCAAATGTTGTAGAATTAGCAAATTATGCCTGGTGGAAGTCTCCCGAGTACTCTACAAAACAAATGCCTCCCGAGTTGATGGTTAACCAGAAATGCCTTCTCTCCTAAGTAAACTGTGACAAGGCATGATGGTCCCAAAGTGTGGTGAGAAAAGACACTTCACTGTTAAATACTTCCTGAAAGTTTCTCTCCCATTGCAGGAGATGTTGATGGTGTGTTTCTTCCTAAATTGCACTATCAGAGACCTTGGTCTTCCAATTTTTGTTTTGCTGTTTATAAATGCGGGTTATAAATGCAGAAAGGATTCAGAGTTAAATGTGTACCTCCTTTGCAACGTTTTTAGAATTAAATTCTGTAAGAAGCTTTAAAATTTTATAACTTAAAACATCAAGTTCATAATTTAACACATTTGGGATTAATCACTCCAGATATGTGGGTCTGGTGTTGAGCTTGTTTCTAAGCCCTCTGGGAAAAACGTGCCACACACTCACATATTTTATCATGAGATTTTCTTTATTAAGGAAAAAAACCAAAGCACTTAGAAAATTAGAAAAAATGATTTCAAACAACAATGAAAACAGATTGCTTTGTTTCTTATTAACTGACAACCCTTCCTTTCCCATTCTTACCACAAGAATTTGGTATCAATCGCATGCCCTGCTAAAAGTCATTAAAAAACGTTTTTTCAGAGTTCATGAAGATGGCTCACTAGCTCTTCAGGTCTTAAGGCCCACTAATATTTTCACCATCTATGAGTTCATATGGATTCCACACAGATTTGCCAACACTTTCATTGCTATTTCTTTCTAAAGTTACATGTGAATATTCCATGTGTCAACCAACTGGGAAAACACGAGAACTTAATGTTCTTCAACTTTTTTTTTTTTTTTTTTAAGAATTCAGGGACTAGAACTTGCTAGTTTGGATGGCTGTGGGTTAGATCAATTCCAAGGTTTAAAAAAATACTTTTATTTTCTCCTCTCTCTCTCTCTCTTTCTCTCTCTCTCTCTCTCACACACACACACACACACACACACGCACGCACACCCCTTTAGCTCCATTTTTTTTCTGTGTGTAAAGATAAAAGAAATAGATCAAATGATGTTTAGAACTATGAGACTAATTCTGAGTCTATGATTTTATGAAGTGTACCACTGATCACTGATAATGACCAGATGTACAATTCCACCCTATTGGAAATAATAGAATGTAGCACAGTAAAACTTAATGGGGATCAGACTACTGAATTTACTAAATACCCAGAATTTTTGCTCTTCACTTATTGATTAAAAGAATCATGATTGTGAATGATGAGGGATTTCTTTAAAGAATTTTTAAACCCACTATTTCCCAGTTATTCGATAGCATATTGATCAGCATGTAAAAATCCTTTCTTCCCTCATTCTATATTTAAACTGTTGCAGAATAATAGCCTGTTAAAATCTGATGAAAGGTGACTTAGTTCTGCACCCTTATTTAGAGGTAAAATAATAGAGGCCAGAATAAAATGATATAGAAAAGGTAACTGTCAGCTAGATGGGGTCAAATGAAGAAAACAAAGGAAGATCTTCAAGACAGTCATTTCTTCCATATTATGTGATCTGACCACAGTTAATTTTCATTAATCCTTTTTTAAAAAGATTTTATTTATTCATGAGAGACACAGAGAGACACAGAGGCACAGGCAGAGGGAGAAGCTGGCTCCCTGCAGTGAGCTGGATGCTGGGGGCTCAATACCAGGACCCCAGGATCAGGACCTGAGTGGAGGGCAGGCACTCAACCACAGAGCCACCTAGGTGCCCAATTTTCATCAATCCTAATGAAAACTATCATATTATCCAAATATAAATTAATCATATTCTACATATTATTCTTTTGAGGAAAGAAGTCTACTTAGGTATTTTAAAACTTTTTAAAAGAGATTTATTTATTTTAAAGAGAGAGAGAGGGAGAGACAGAATGCACATGCACAGGGAGGCAGGGCAAAGGCAGAAGGAGAGAAAGAGAATTCTCAGCAGACTCTCCACTGAGCTCTAAAGCCAATGCAAGGCTCAAACCTAAGACTTCAAGATCATTACCAGAGCCAAAATCAAGAGTCGGCTGCTCAATCGACTGAGCCACCCAGGCACCCCTAAACCATTTATTAACAAGGGAGTAATTAAAACAGATTTTCTGGCAATCCTCTGCTAAGTAAAAAAATCAATTAACCTGAACATTTGCCTCTAAACTATTCCTATTATTTAAAGTTTGATTCATCACAGGCAAGACAACAGGTATTAACCTACTACGTCTAATTCATGGATGTTTCCGATAAAAAAGCAGCTGGAAACTGATTGTTTTGTTTTGTTTCTGTGTTTTCCCTCTTGCCATCTCTCCAGCTCACCTATATGCAATACCACAACAGCAGTGCTAAATGGCCATCATCATTCTTCCTCTTCAGACTCACCCTAGCTACTATGTTGGGCTTGCGGAGCCGCACAGAGATCAGTGTGGGGAACTGTTTGACTCACCCTCTTAGCGCCATCTCTTCCTTTCTGTACTTTCAGAGAGATCACACAGTATTTCTATTTTTCTCAACTATTAATTGGTAACAGCTGTGTTAACTCCACACTAGTCAGTCCTTTCTCAGCAGATATTCATTCAATAGAGTTTTTGGATGCTCTACTGTGTGCTGAGCACTTACTTCTCTATTCTAGTGTCATAGCAGTGAATCAAATAGAGAGATATTCCTGCCCCTAGGCACTTGCCTTCCAGGGACAGGGGACAGAGAAACACAAGACTAAAAATCTACAAAAAAAACACTTTGGAAGAAAAGAAATATAATCACAGTACATGACTTATTTCTGCAATAACCCAAAGCTACAGTCATGATAATATAAACAATGTTTATAGAGTTAATAAATAATAGATACATATTATGAAGGTGGAGGTGGGATGCTAAGGGCATAGTGTGGCATTAGACAGGTAATCCACATCTAGCACCTAAATCCTCATCTCCTATAAAAGTAAGGTGATATATATTGTCTAAATTGATTAATCAGAGGCACCTGGGTGGCTCAGTCAGTTGAGCGTCTGCCTTTGGCTCAGGTCATGATCCCGGGGTCCTGGGATCAAGTCCCAAGTCAGGCTCCCTGCTCAGTGGGGAGTCTCTGCTTCTCCCTCTCCCCTGCTAGTTCTCTCTATATATCTCTTTCGTTCAAATAAATAAATACCATCTTTTAAAAAATAAAATAAAATTGATTAATCAAAACAAATAGCATAGACATATCATCTAAAAAAGTAAAAAGTGTTTGCCCCTGGGGAGTAGATTGATGGTCATTAAGAGTAAGCTAGGGATTGGTATTTTTGCATTATAAGCCTTTAGGACTATTCTCCTTCCAAAACAAAACAAAACAAAACAAAACAAAAAAACACCACTTTTTTCGTCTATTGCTTTAATAAGTTTTAAAGACAAAATGTAAAAAAAAATCAATAGAATGAAAAACATCTTAATGAAATTGACTTATGACCTAGAGAGAGATGAAATATTTTGCTACTGAGTAGCAAAATCAGAATTAGCACAGTCTACATGAATTCAGAGTCTATGTGCTTCAGTTTGCGCTATGCTGCAGTATGTAATTGGGTGGATAAAATAAGATAGCATCATTAGCATTTATAAGCTTGTCCTATAGAAGGCGACTAATAAATGACAGACATTGTGATTATACTTCAATACCATAAATTTGATAATCGTGTGGTCTTAATCTCTTTAAATCTCATTTTTCCGTAAATTAAGAGCTACCTTAAAGAATTCTTGTGTGTATCAGGGAGATGTCTGAAGATTGCCAAACACTAGAACTCCAGAGAGGAAGTCAAATAAAGGTTTGTGTCAGTTTTGCTTCCCCAAACCTATCCTTCAGCTATTAACCCCTCAGTCAGGGTGAGCCCCACAGAGGGGAAAGTGGGCTACTGGAAAGGCATAGTCTGTGACCCTCCTCTGAGTCCCACATCTCTGTTATGATCTATTGCTCTTCTTTTCCTCTTTTCTGCTTTTTTTTTTTTTTTTTTTAAATTTTTTTTTTTTTTAATTTATTTAATTATGTATTCATTGGAGACACAGAGAGAAGGAGAGGCAGAGACACAGGCGGAGGGAGAAGCAGGCTCCATGCAGGGAGCCTGATGTGGGACTTGATCCCAGGTCTCCAGGATCGTGCCCTGGGCCAAAGGCAGGCCCTAAACCTCTGAGCCACCCAGGGATCCCCTCTTTTCTGCTTTTTAAAAAGATTTTATTTATTTATTCATGAGAGACTTTGAGAGAGAGGCAGAGACATAGGCAGAGGGAGAAGCAGACTCCCTGCGGGGAACCCTATATGGGATTCGATCCCAGGCTCCTAGGATTATGCCCTGAGCTGAAGGCAGATGCTCAACCACTGAGCCACCCAGGTGTCCCTCCTCTTTTCTAAATTACAGAACTTCCTTCCTTTCAAACCTGTTTTGTTGTTAGTATAGTAGTTTATTTACATCCCAGAACCAGAGATAGAGAAGCCCTTAAAAACCACAGATGAGGAGCACCTGGGTGGCTCAGTGGTTGAGCATCTGCCTTCAGCTCAGGGCATAAACCTAGGAGCCTGGGATCGAGTCCCACATCGGGCTTCCAATAGGGAGCCTGCTTCTCCCTCTGCCTGTGTCTCTGCCTCTCTATGTCTCTCATGAATAAATAAAATTTTTTTTAAAAAGACCCACACATTACCTTTATTCTCTACTGTTTTGAAATACAGGTTCTGTAACTACTTTGGTACAGCAAGACCAACAGGCCAGGAAATAATTGCCATTGAAAAGGTAGTTTCCGGGATCCCTGGGTGGCGCAGCGGTTTGGCGCCTGCCTTTGGCCCAGGGCGCGATCCTGGAGACCCGGGATCGAGTCCCACGTCAGGCTCCCGGTGCATGGAGCCTGCTTCTCCCTCTGCCTGTGTCTCTGCCTCTCTCTCTCTCTGTGACTATCATAAATAAATAAAATTAAAAAAAAAAATTTAAAAAGAAAAGGTAGTTTCCAAGTCACAGTTTCCGAGGGGAGAGGACACACCACACTGCAGGGTGCACATAGGGAAACAGGGTCAGTCAGGAGGCAGAGGGAGCAAGGGAAGATGTGGGCAAGAGCCTTTGTAGCCTTCATGGGAGGGAGCCCCCTAGGCAGGGTCAACAGGACCAAGGGTGGCTAGTTTGAATAATATCAGCAGGCTTCCCTGTGTGGGGTTGTTCCAAAGTTTCTGGAAGTCTGGGGTAATTAGGGCAGGAAATAATGGCCTTGAGTTTGAGGACCCAATAAAGAAGGTGGCTGGGGGTGGGGTGGGGTCTGAAATGATTTTCTTTTTGAAAAAAGAGGTTTCTGATAGGCTGAAGGCAAGTCATTTACTATCTGTGGGAACTGGCTAGCCCTGGGAGGGGATGTCCCTCTAGGGTCAAGAAGCCTCCAGGTGTCCAGATACTTGGGGGCTCAGTGGTTGAGCATCTGCCTTTGACTCAGGGCATGGTCCCCGAATCCCAGGACTGAGTCCTTCATTGGAATCCCCGCGGGGAGCCTGCTTTTCCCTCTGCTATGTCTCTCTCTGTCTCTCATGAATAAATAAATAACATCCTGAAAAAAAAAGAAGCCTCCAGTTGTAAAACATCAAAATGCAGAAAATACAAAAGGTGTAAATTTCCCTTTATTGGATGAATAAGTTCTGGGCACCCCATGTACAACATGGTGACTAGGGTAAACAATATTATACACTTGCAAGTTGCTGAGAGAGTAAATCTTAAATGTTCTCACCACCACCACCACAACAAAATAATAATTATGTGAAGAATGTGTTAATCAACCTTATTGTGGTAATCATTTTGCAATATATACACATATCTAATCATCACATTGCACACTGTAAATTCACATAATGTAAATGTGTACATCAATTATAACTCAATAAAGCTGGGGCACCTGGGAGGCTCAGTCAGTGAAGCATCTGCCTTCAGCTCAGGTCATGATCCCAGGGTCCTGGGATCGAGCCCTGCATTGGGCTCCCTGCTCAGCAGAGAGCCTGCTTCTCCCTCTCACTCTGCTGCTCCCCTTGCTTGTGCGCACGCTCTCTCTCTCTCTCTCTGTCAGATAAAATCTTCTAAAATAATAAAAAAATAATAAAACTTAAAAATGGAAAAAAGACTTAGGTGAGTACACCTACATTCAACAGTATCAAATAACACTTGGAGCAATGGAAAATTCATTTCTAGTCTCCCTAAGTGGAAGAAAATGGGAAATATTAGGAATGGTTAATATTGCAAAGTGTTATCCACTAAATACTCTCCATATTCTGTAACACAGAGCCTTGCCAATCACATTATCAATGGAAAGAGTACAGCTGTGCAAATTGTTCTGAAATCCTGAACTGAACATCCTAGAAGCTTAACCAGTTCCAGGGACTTCATGATTTTAGTCCCGAAGTCTTCATATCAAAGCATGCTTTGCTTATTTTGCTACCAAAGGAAACCACATTGAAACAGTGTCTGGAAATTTTAACAGCCGGTAAGCTTCCTCAGGCTCTTGTGGCACCATCTGTAAGTGACCCTTGAACTTTCATTTTCCTAAACTGATGAAAACAGACCTGTGTTAACATAAACAAACAAGTATTTCCTAACTGCCCACTCTGGGAAAATGCTGTGGTAAATCCTTGATTTATCAATTTATCGAACACATATTTATGGAGTGTTGATTATGTGCCAGACACTTTTGCAGGCATTGAGGCTCCGGGGGTGAACAAAATATACAAAAGCACCTTTGTGGAGTTTCTTTTCCTCTTGGGGGGCTGGCAATTACCAAAGCAAAAATTGATGGCATATCCTTGGTGATAGGTGCCCTGGAGTAAAATGAAGCAGAGAAGGGAGAGGAGGTTTGAGATTTTGAGTAAGGGGTGAGAAGCGGTTGGTCTCTGGAGGTGATATTTCAACAAAGATTTGAAGGAGGTGTTTGACAGAGGTGTGGTGATGAGGGGCTAGAGGGAATGAGCTGGAATTAGAAGAGGTGGCCGTCGGGACTGGGGATGCTGGGCATAAAGATTATGGAGACAGTATGTGACAGTGATGAAAAGAAAAAAGGAAAAATATAGGATCAATACCCTGACCTCTCAAACGTTACAGTCTCACTGGGGAGATAAGGTTTATTAAGATGAAATCCTTGGACTTAGGGAATTAAAGATAGATTGTGTTGTATGGTTCACAAAAGCAAGTCAATTTGGTGTTAAATACTAAAGACAGGGATCCCTGGGTGGCGCAGCGGTTTAGCGCCTGCCTTTGGCCCAGGGCGTGATCCTGGAGACCCGGGATCAAATCTCACGTCGGGCTCCCGGTGCATGAAGCCTCCTTCTGCCTCTCTCTCTCTCTCTCTCTCTCTCTGTGTGTGTGTGTGACTATCATAAATAAAAAAAAAATAAAAAAAAAACTAAAGACAGCTATTTTAGGGCTTGCCAGAAAAACATTAACTGGGTGACAGGCCTGGTAACCCCTACAACTAGAGCAAATTCCCACACTCATCATCACAGCTCTCACTTGGCCTCTGCTATGTGCAGTTCACTCTGCTGAGTGTCAGGAATAGGCCGAGCCATGAATGTGAGCTTCCTGAGGGTGAAGCTCTGTTCATCCGTCCCCTTTTAAGCCACAGGAGAATTAAGCAGTACCTGAGATGACCACCAGGGAGGAGGTTTGTGGCTGAAGGAGGATGACTCAGGGGTGGTCACAGATAAATAAGGCGAATAGGAGAAGGGAGGAGGGGAGGTTAGTTGTGATTTGTTGGCTCCTCAGCCTGGATCTATGGAGGAGTGTTTGGAAGGCATGGGAGAGGATGACCCTGGCTTATTGAAGACCCCAGGGAGGGTCAGCAGATCCCCCTTGGCACTGTCCTCTTCTGTAATGTGGACAGCAGCCATGCAAGGAGGTCTTGCTGTCACGGGCCTTTGAGGATAATGCACGCGAACAGGGTGGGTGTGTAAGACAGAACACAGGAGGGTGTTGGTGAGACGGCCCAAGGATTCCCAGCAATCTGATCAGAGCAGGAGCTGCTTGGAGAGTGTGTTTCTTCTGGAAGAAGCAAGGACCCCCCCCCCAAAAAAAAACAGATCAGCGTGAACGGGGTGTTGGCGGAATTCACAGTCTGGTTAGCTCTACAGAAACCAGCGTCATGTGTAAATGTATTTTAGTACATAGCACAGCACTGTCTAAGACATCTGTAGTACATCTTCATTGCGTGGAAATGAACGATCAGTCAACTCTCTGGAGATTGACTTAAAACACAAGGTAGCAGAAGGCAAGCGCTGGAGGGATCCAGATATTTAGTTCAGAAGAGGGAGAAACTTTGAAACCCAAAATATGAGGGAAGTGGTCACCTATGAGATGAGGTGTGTGGCTTCACCTTGCCACCGAGATTTTATAGGACCAGTAGCTATTATCTTTCCGTCAGCGTTGTAAAGAGCCCAAGTCGTATTGGGTATGAAGCCATACAAAGTTAGGGGATCATTATTTTGCACAGTAAAAACTTTTACAGGCTATTTCTATATTCCCCTAGAAACACTTGAGTGTCATGTACCAGAAACATCTTTCCAGCTGCACATACTCATGGAAGCATTTTCAACATCAGTGAAAGTACATAATACTTTAGGTTATGCAATATATATTTTTATGTAGTATTTTATATAGTTGTTTTCTATCTAATAGTTAATCATAGGGGCAGAGGTTTCTTTTTTTTTTTTTCCTCTCCTCCTCCTGGCCCCTTTATAATTTTTGATTCCTAATGCCATGATCAAGCAATTCATTCACTGTTTTCCTTTCTCTAGGAAATGAATCAGGCTGAAAATATATGAAACTGTGATAACTATTGCTCATTGATAGCTTAACACTTAGGAAGAGCCCCCTGGGTTCTACATTTTTAGCTAGAGCCCCAAGTCAGAGTGGTTAATCGAAGAGAAGACGGTCTCCTTGCCTCCATCCAAACCATGCTATCGAGTATAGAGGCCCATATCAATGCTTAGAGCTGGAAAACAGAGACATTATCTAGAACTGGAAATTCAAAGTCACACCCCTGATATTTTTGGCTTAGGTACACCCTGTGACGATGTGGAATACATTGATTTCAAGGTTCCAATCTTTTCTGTTGGAATAGATGCTGGACCATCCATGCAGAGAACAATACTACCCTCTCGTGGTTAGAAGTCAGAAATGGAAGTCAAGATGCTTGATTTTTACTTTTTTTTTTTTTTTTTTTTGCCTGAAACTGTCAGTAATTTCCAGAGCAATCTACTGCTATCAAAGCAAAAGGAACAACGGATACAATTTAGTGGATAATATCCAGGCCTAAATAATCCTGGTTTTGTCTGACTTTGTCTGAGTAATGATGGCTGCATGGTCTGATCCAGCCTTTGGGGCAGTGAGTCATGCATCCATGCTATTCATAATTCAGCTTCTCTAGTGGCAAATTCATGATGTTTCTATCTCCATTAAATATGTATCTAGTTTTCCATCACTTAAATGAGGAAATAATGTCTCCTTGTCCACCTCATAGGCTTATAGTGGGGGTCAAGTAACCGTATATGAAAACAATTTAGAAGTATAGAGCTCTGAACAAATGTTTTCATTGAGGAAAATGCGTGTCCATCTGTTATCATTTAAAACACTTCCTTGGGAAAAAAAATAATAAAACACTTCCTTGGGGCGCCTGAGTGGCTCATTTGATAAAGCGTCTGACTCTTGGTATCAACTTAGGTCTTGATCTCAGGGTTGTGAGTTCAAGCTCCACCTTGGGCTCTACACTGGGCATGGAGCATACTTAAAAAAAAAAAATAAAGTACTGCCTCAATTCAATTTGGTGTTTTAGAATTTTCACCTAGAAATACAACATAATGTTATATTACATATCATTTATATATTTGTGTATATACATTTATATATGCCAATATAAATAAATATATATAATAAAAATATATATGCTAATAGAAAACTAATTTATATTCTGTGCAGTCAGCTCTCTTTTAGCCCCACTGTTGAACATCTTACCTTGAAGAAAATGCCTTTTTTGGTGACTTTAAACTTTGGGAGATATATGTCCTTATCCTTTTATGATTCACTCACAGGGACTTTCTTTAAGGATTTTGTAACCCACATTCCCAGAGCACCCACACAATATAGTGCCCTTGCACAGCTCTTATTATAAGCATGCATGTATGTGCTCTGGAAGGAAATGGACGGTGGAGAGAGTAACTCTAAGTCGAAAAAAAAAATTCTCAGGGAAATCTCAGACTCAAACCAAACAATAGGAAACATTCTCATAGATGATGCTGGAAAGGTGGAATGTGAGGGCACATTTCCAATAAGGCAAACCATGACTTAGAATCTTTTTTTTTTTTTTTTTTTTTTGTCCTCTTGTAATGACCCTCGGGATATCTAAGATCATGTCTGGCAAATGTTGACAACTATTTTAAATACAGACTTATTTGAAAGTTCAAAATAACAACATAAGCAGTCAAAGGGATGCCGAGACAACTAAGAATGGGTTAGCTGTTTAATCCACAATGTGGAATTAATTTTCCCAGTGCAGGGCTCAGCCACCACCCCTCCCTGAAATACCAAGAAATGAGGACATTGATGTGTGAGCATGTACAGTGCCAAACTTTGGGATTTTCTGCAACATCAGACTTTTGTCCTCTTCTGTAGTCTGATACTCTCTCTTCATCACTCAGTAGTGAAAGAAAAGGGAAACTTTGCAACCACTGAAACATTCTTCTCTACCTCTTAGAAAATAATTTGTGCCTTTTGTATACATTTTTAAGTCTATTTCAAGTTCCCTTTAGTGTATTGCTGTCAAGCTTAACATTTTGAAGCAAACCCTCTAGCATCACACGCACACAGACCCACCTGTACATTGCCTATACCTTTTTTGCTCTATATCGTCCTACTTTGGAAGTTACGGCCTGCATATTTTGGGGTATATATTGTGAATATCTTTCAGAAATTGATATTCAAGTGGTACTGGAGACTCAACAATAGGGCTGAGTCCAAGGGCATCCAGGGAGGCTGTGACACACTTGCTAAGCAGCCTAAGCTCCTGTCCTGCTTCCTGACCCTGTTTTGTCTATGTCACCACCTTTTGATCTTGGATTTGTCTACAGACTCATCACCACACTCACATGCCTGGGAGCTGACATCCTTTGCTCTTCTAATACTCTGTCTAAACCCAGCCTGCCACCAACTCAGCTTTCATGTCGAGAATTAAATATTGGCCTACACCCCATGCTCCTGTGGGCATCTGACTCTAGCAAGTCCCTATCTGGCTCCACGTTTCCTGTGTTGGCGCTAACATTTTGTGCCATCCTTGCTGGGCTAACGGCCCCAAATCGGAGAGCTTTGTTGACTACATGGCCTCACTTTTCTTTTTAGAACCATGCTGACATCAGCCCCCACTGGTCCAAATACACCAACTGCCAGACATCCACCCACTCAGGGTACAACATATCTAGAGGTAAATAAAAATATAAAGAGGGCAAGTGTAGAAGAGAGTATCTTAGACATTGGTATCAAATTTCTGTGTTTTTCTGGAAGAAAATCCTGGTTTTAGTCAAATAAAATCCACTAGAGTTTCTGTTATTCATCCTGTTGCCCTGGAAACCGCTGACCTTGCAGAAATGCTGAGTTCACCTGGAGGGCATAGGCACAGGGCTGACCATGGTTGAGAGTGGGTTGACCCATCAGACCTCAGAAAGAGAATTCTGATCCTAACATTGCCAGGAAATGGAGTTTTTTTTTTTTTTTTAAGTTTTGTTTTTTGTTTTGCTTTACTTATTTTACTTTAGTGAGAAACAGAGAGCATGCAGGAATGCACGGGAGCAGGGGGAGGGGCAGAGGGAGAGGGAGAGAACCTCAAGCAGACTCCAAGCTGAGCACAGAGCCCAACACAGGGCTCAATCCCACAACCCTGAGATCCTGTCGTGAGCCGAAATCAAGAGTTGGATGCTTAGCCGACTGAGCCCTACCCAGATGAGCCCCCAGGAAATGGAGTTCTTATAAGTGAATGAGGAATTGAAAGAATCATCTTGTGTGGATGTCTCCTCACCTTTCTGTCTGGAAAACTCTTACTGAAAATTCCAGAAATGAATCAATTATACTTCTTCAGTGCCCTGTGTCCTATTTATTCCCACAGTGTTTTGTTCCACTCCTATTAGGGCATTCATCACCCCACTTTATAACATTTGTTTGTGTGCACTCACTCTCTCTGGATGGTGAGCAACCGTGGGTAGGACAGAAATTTTCTTCATTGTTTTGTATCCTCAGCTCCTTATTAGTGATGAGCAAATAGGAGACAATACCCAGTGAATTATCAAATGTTCCCTATCTGCAGGTTTTAGCAGTGTGGGTGCTTTGATCACTTGCTGGGGAAAGGCCCAAACTCCACACCCCCCAATGTTTATCTCTTAACAGAAAGAGAATCATGCTTCTGCTTAAGATGTGGATAGCTTCAAGAAGATGTCACTCCTGCTTCACCATGAGAAGAAGCCAGGTGACCTACAAATTTATAGCTTTTCTTGAGCACATCAGAGAGCCTAGGCTGTAGTGCAACCAAGTAGAATCAGTTCTGGGGGGGTTGGTGGCTCCATCAATTAAGTACCTGCCTTCAGCTCCGGTCATGATCCCAGGGTCCTGGGATCGAGCCCTACATCAGGCTTCCTGCTCAGCGGGGAGTCTGCTCCTCCCTCTCCCTCCGCCTCTTCCCTGCTCACCCACCCCCCAAATAATAAATAAAAAATAAATAAATCAACTCAGTTCTGAAGAGCAACAGATCTATCGAGGGGAAGTAGGTAACACAGGCTGCTTCACATTTGGCCATGGTTGGGAGAAGGACGGAGCCACCATAAAGTCAGGTTGGAAGAAAACAGCTAAAATGAATGAATTCATAATGGTGGAGGGCAGGCAGGTAGGTCACCTGGACCACCTGGGAGGCTCAGACACAAGAGCAAGGTGAGCTCACTCACCACCTTTCTCCCAGTTTTCCACTGCATGCATGTGAGGAAGGTTTGCACAGAGCAGGAAACAGCCCCTGACAAAGGTGCACTGCTGCCAAGGGAGGAGGAGAAGCAGATCTGTTATCCTTGGCAGGTGGGCTGGAAACTGCCCAGGTCTGCCCTTGATGGTTCTGCCCTGGATAAAAAGGAGTGTTATTACAGGGAAAGGCGGGGAGGCTACTGTCCTGCCTAGGGCTTCTGGAAGCTTTGCAGTCAGGAGCAGCAGCAGCTGGGAGATCTGACACCCCATAGCTGTGCCTCTGTGGAAGTCTTGCTGCCACCACCTGCTTCTCAGCACCGACAAGTCTGGAGATCAGGCAAAGGGTTTCCGGCCAAGCCCTGGGTGACCCTAAGGCTCCCCCCAGCAGACTGGCCCCCAAACTCACCTTCTCACAAGTGCCCACTGCCTGGCGCTGCTCGTTGCCTCCTTCTGGGCCGCAGCCAGACCCCAAGGACGAGGGGGCCTTGGAAGCATCAGTTTAATTAAAAACAAAGTTTTGGCTTTTCTGCTTTGGCAGTTGAAGCAGGCATCCAAGCTGCAGTTCAGGAAGCAGTGCTTCAAGTGGGAGGGAATTGGAGTTGGAAAAGCCAGTCCAATATCTACTGCACCTACCACCCAGCCAGACACCATGACATCACCCTGCTTATTTCCTTCATAGTGCCAGAGCATCTTGTTGTAAAACAAGACAAAACACACATGGTTGTTTGTTCACTTTTATTTTCTCAATGTCTCCCTCCACTGCCTTCATCTATAAGGGATCCTATCCACCTTGTTCTTTGCTGTATCCTCCTATAATTACAATGCCCAGCATACACCTGGCACTCAGTAAACATCGCTGAATAAATCAACAGACCCTCTGAGAATTGAACACAACACAAACACAAAAATGATCACCTTTTCCGTGGAAAAATACTTACAGGCACAACCTTACATTCAACCTTCTGTGATGCCTGGAAGATAGTGCAGTAAGGAGACTGAGATCACATATGCCTTCGCTATCTTGCTTTAAACGCAGCAATTTGGGGACGCCTGGGTGGCTCAGTGGTTTAAGTGTCCCCCTCAGGCTCAGGTCATGATCATGATCCCAGGGTCTTGGGATCAAGCCCCACATTGGGCTCCCTGCTCAGCGGGGAGCCTGCTTCTCCCCCTCCCTCTGCTTGCTGCTCCTCCTGCTTGTGCTCACTCTTGCTCTTGCTCACTCTCTCTCTCTCAAATAAATAAATAAAATCTTTAAAAAAGGAAAAAAATAAACGCAGCAGCTTGGATTATGGAATTATTAAAATGCATGTCCTCCCCAACCCCCAAGAAATAGAAAGGAAATATTGAAACGTTTCAAGTCTCTCTGCAGGTAGAAAAACATGTGTCACTGGCAGCTCACTCCCCTAAAAGTGCAGGTCATCAGTTAGAACCATGTTTGGAGATGCCTGCACAGCCCGCAGCAACTGTGTGGTATCTCTCCATTAGGCATTTACACAAATTCCTGGAACCTGCGCCAGCTCGCTTTTCAAATCGATTCGCTGGCAACAGAAGAGGAAGAAAAAAGATCCAGGGTCTTAGGGTGCACTTTTTTTCATCCTCTTTCTACAAGCCTAAAGCTGGCTAAAAGCCTGAGAAAGGATTCAGTTATTGAATAATAGCCAGAAAGGGAGATTAACAAGAAGGGAAGGTATGCGGATTTCAGAGAGCGCGGGCATTTTTCTGGGTTTTAGTATGAGAAGAATTTGGTGCTCGGTCTGTGCATTCAACTTCCTAGTTCTTATGCTATCACCCACTGCTTAGTTCAGGAACCCCCTTCTGGCTTTCTTTTTCTTTTACTAGGAAGGGATCGAAATTAAGGTCAGTCACATTCAGGGGGCCTCCCAGCCCCACCCCAAAATAATTAGGCCAGGGGTCTGATGCAAGCCACCTAGCGCTGCTATTGGAGAATAAAGGAGAGGCCTGTTTGCTCTCATCTGGCTACCCTGGGACAGCAGGCAATGTTCTGGAGAAATCTGCACTTGGCATGGAGACATTCTCCTTTCAAGTGGTTAATTTCTCAGACATCCATATTTCAAGAGCAAATCAGCAACGAATAAGCAAAAAATATGCAGGAAAGAATAAAAATGTTCTAACCTTCTTGGTGACTGTCAGCTTTTGGAATTAGTTTTCATTTTTCAAAGGGAACTCTTCCTTATGGCCTGCCCTCCTGCAGCTGTATAGTTGGCCAACTTAACCATCCTTACGCAAATTTTTTCCTCATATGAAATATGATGATATTCATGATAGAAGGAAAGGATAGTGAAAAGAAAGTTCCTTGCACTCATCCCCCTTCCTCTGAGGGATGGTTCATAATGAACACAATGTTTTTTGAAATGTATTTTCTGATGTATGTCCCTTCAGATAAATCCATTTCTGGTAAATCTTAATGTCTGGGCATCACAGACATTGAAGCAAAGGGTTGCAAAGGAAAAAATGGATTCATACTGGAGCTATAAGGTTTTAATAATCAAGTGTGATTTTCATTGCTGTCAGCAACAAGACAATAAAACCAAAGGCCAGACTTTGGAGAGAAGAGAGTGAGAAAGAGAAAACAAACAAGAGTGAGTGAGAAAGATGGAAAGACAGGAGAGACTGGGGGGAGAGGGAGTTAGAGAGAGAATTTTCTGAATCTCTTAAGAATATAGAGAAGCCAGCTGGATGTCTAAAATCACAGGGTTTCTGCCATAATGGTGGGGAAGTTACTTTGCACCTAGGAAGGCATGGACCAGAGCTCCATCCTGATCCAGAGTAAGAGGATGTAACAGATATGAGGAGTTTTGAAGGAAAGGAGTAAAGGGCTGTGTCTGTTCCCTTTGTGTTAGGAGGGTGGGGAAGAGAGATAGGAAATCTAGGAAACTGAGCATCTAGTGAAGAGGAGGATTTTAAATTAATAAATCAAGTTGAACAAAATCTTGGTTTATAATCCTGCCCCATCATTAGCCCCAGCAGGCTGATGCTCAGGAGTGAGATATGATCAGTTACAGAGAAATTGAAAAGCTACATTTTCTTTACATATCTGAATGCAATATGAATAATTGTGTTGCCTAGTCACATAGTTAAACTGCATGTCTATTTTTGGGAGGCAAAAGGGGACCTTTGAAAAAAAATAATAAAATGACAGCAGAAGTCATACTGATGACATAGTCCTTTCTTTGTGCTATTGTTACAAGGCACTGAGGCAGTAAACTTAAAAAAAAAAAAAAGATATTGTATGCATCAATTTCTCCCTTACCCATAATCCCCCATGAAGAGGAGAGCTTTTTATTGGTCTGAACTCCAATCAATCCATGGCATTTTAGCATCGAGTTATTTCTGGCCAGGATCTAAAATGACTTTCCTTTGGAAGAGCAGCTGGTGAACTTCAATTTCTCTTTTTTGAGAACCCCTAATCTTCTTATATTAACCAAAAGAAGAATCCACAATCAATTCATAATTGACTTCTTTGCTGTGACTTGCAGGCTACTACAAAGACTAGAAAAAACTCAAGAAAACAAGAATGAGAAATTCAAAAGGAATTAAAGTACTCTGAGGGAAATCAAGTAACCACCCAAAGCAAAACTTCTAGCAATCTCTAAAGAACATAGATACTTAGTGAAGAAAGCCAGTGAAATTGTCTCTACTTGAACAAGCAAATAGCAAACAAACAAAAAAACCCCAAACTATCATTCTTCTTAAACAAATTTTATCTTATTCATTAAAACAGTATCTATATACATAAAGATTGTAACGTACATTCAAGAGTTATTACATATTCAGTGTACAGATAGATAATTCTGGATTTACATATGGATTCCCAGTCCCCTTGCTGTAACATTGTGGTACATTTCCCCTTTCGCTCCCCACCCCCAGAGATAGGTAAATACTTCTAAAGGTTTATGACGATACTTTGAAAACAATAATTTCTGGTTATGTTTCCTAATTAACACTTAAGCATCTACCCATTTGTCTGTTGAGGAGGAAAAATTTCCCTAAACTATTTAAAGTGCTTATAACTGGTATAAGAATGAAATTGATGTGAGACAGATAAACAGGAGAAAATCAAATTTAATTACAAACATGAAAAATTCATAGAAACATGAGACCTTCTAAAGACAGTCAGGCAAAATGAGGTATATATGTCATCCTGAACTAAAGAGAAGAGGGGAGGAGCCTGGGACTTCAAAGAGGAGAAAAAGAGTTCATAAGAAGATGAAAAAGAGCAACTGTTTAGTAACCAAATGTTTGCTGGCCATACAGAAACAACAGAAGGTAGAGAGAAATTATAACAGACTTTGCTCCTCCCTGTCTACACACCTAGTTCATATCATACTGTAGTTATCTATGATGATAGCTCCCTATCTGGAGCAGGTCCTGTACTTAAATTCTTTTAGGTAGTTAGGGAGAAGGTCAGTGTTTGTTCTGGAGTGTTTGATCCTTGGTTGTTTTTAGTTCAAAATAGTCCACATGCCAAAGTAGCACACTTTGGGGCAATTTGTTCTGAACCCCTATACATGTTATTACAATTAAAATTAAATTGTTATGAAATACTTTATGGTGTTAGAAAAACCTTATTTCATATGTATCAACTTTTTGATAAATAATTCTTAAATATACACTTACCTATCAAGACCTCAGTCATTTTTCATTTCAAATATAAAGAGTAAATATGTTTTGGTACATATTCAATGGTTATTTTAATGGACTGACGTGTGCTGGGAGAAACTTTGCTCCTGACAGTAATGTAAATAATGGAAAATAGGTAGATAATTGTGTTCTCTGCATTACAGGAAGTCAGTTATCTGTTGGTAAAGACTGGGAATTGCCTAAGTAGATATGAGCAGAATTCTCAAGTCTGTAAATATTTTTATTTGCATCTAAGACTTTTGACTATCCTCCAAAGAATTAATACTAATTTGTTTCTTATATTTAGCAGATACTCTCTAGCTATTCATGTAACCAATTCAGTTTTGATTTTATATTCTTTCTGCTCAGATTCAAATTCCATTTGCAAGCTGAGGTGAATCCAAATCTGCCATTTCAGTAAATATCTGTCTATTTTAGTGAGCAGAAATCTAATGCATGTAAGCCAGAATAAACGTAGAAAACAAAACACAAAACACTATCAATTGAAATGACACAGCAGGGAAGCAATTGGAAAGCAACAGAAAAGACTACAATGAATGAATTCACTTTGAAAGGGAGGAATTGGAACAGGGGCTCTAAATCCGATTACCAACAAAGGACAATTGAATGATAAGGACTGGTAAATAGAATGGGAGGTAGTGGGTGGTGTGGGGCAGAGAATAGGAAAGGAAGTGCTGGAGATAGATGGATGAGGTCAAGGGAGGTAGTCATTCATTCACTTTTCAATTCACTCATTGACTGAACAAATGCTTATTTAGAAAAATTTAGTGGAAGGTCATGCAAGGGATGAAATACAGGAAACAGGAGGGAAGAAGAATGAAGGAATAAACTCATCATGGTCAAGCATTATAAACTATATTGGGAAAGTGGCTATAGTATAATCTGGTACAATTGGTTTATTGCACACATTGGACTGATGTGCAACTGATGAAAATCTGGTCTTGTTAGCAGGGATGTAGAGAAGAGAGATGAAGTTGTAGAAAAGGGAGAGATGTTACAGGGAAGGCTGGGAAATTATAGGTGGGAGCCATGACTATTATACATACAGGTAAGCACACTGTTGAGCTTGACCAGATGAGAGGGTGGAGGACTAAGGACAGAGTGCTTCATGCCCAACATATGAGCCTTCCAGAATCTAGAGGTTAAGCAGCACGACATGTGGATGTAACACAAACACTGATGCCACTCCCCTGTGTTTGCAAAGACAGGAAAATTGGGCCTGTGCATCCTTTATCTACATCTAGATAACCAGAGGGAAAGCCCTCCCCCTTCTCTAACCACTGCAAGGGAATGGAATTCTCTACCCATGTTGCACATCCAAGCAAGGAAACAGAGAAGACAAAGAACAGGAAAGGGAAGAACAAAGAGCAAACCCAAGGGTCTAATTGATCTCTGAGTAGTCTGTTTAGTCACCTAATTTTAAAATTGAATTATATTTTGCTAGAATTTAGAATTTCAGGACATAAATGAACAAAAATTGATCTTTTTGCTCCATCTAGTGTTATCTCTTGAAATGACATGCTCCTTGACACCTCTTATAACGTGAAGGAACTGTGGTGTTACATTAAAGGAAATTTAATGAGGGACAAGGTAAGAAGAGCCTCTTCTGTTGCATAACCCTGTGAAGATTATGGCAGAAGATTATGCATTTTTGGCACCAAATGCATTTTCTCAAAGATCTCCGAGGAAATCTCTAGATCCAAGGTGAGGCAATAATTATGACCCAATTACCGACTTGGAAGTTCAGATTTAGGACACCACTCTGCCTCCCAGTACAGAGAATAAACATAGCCAAGAATGTAACCTCTGTGGATTAACTTGAACATCAGCTCTTTTGACAATTACATCATAGATTACAAAAGTTTATGTGCAATTCTAGAAGGAAAGGAAGGAGGGAGGGAGGGAGGCGACAGAGCATATCAGAACTATATAATCATATCTGGTGAAAATAAATGAATACTGAAAGTAAAATACATTGTCATAAGGCTATTTGATCGTAATAAGCATATTGATAAAATGCATTAAATAGGAAAAGTTAGACGATTAGTGAAAAATACCAGTAAGAACCATTAATTGAGTGTTGAGTATATGCCAGATGTATGCCTGTATTTTTCATTTAATCCTTACAATCGTCCTCTAAGGTAGGTGACTGTTTTTCAGATGTGGAAATTGAGGCCACTTGAGGTCACATGCAGTAGTTATGGGGCAGAACAATGATGTGAAGCTTGGTGTTTCTGAAGATGAAACCCTGCTTTTCCCTGCTGTGCCACATTACCCCTTCCTGTCAGAAAGGCTTTAAATTCATGACCAGCGATCCAGCTAAAAGCTGAATTCTTTCTTTGTGACTCCTAATCAATCAGTTTCCTGTCATTTTCATTAGAATAGTTTTGAACTATATCCGGAAATAACCATTTGATATTGCAAAATGTGCATCATGGATGAAATGATCGTTTGAAACTTGGGATATACCCAAATTAGGAGGCAAAAGAAGAGAACTTTGAACTCCTAATGCATTCCCACATGCCAAGGTGCAGTTATCTCCAACTGATTGGCTCATAGTATCAAGACCCAACATTGATGATCTTGTGATCTTGTGAGAAGCAAGGACAATGCAAATGACAGTCTTTTCAGCAGAGATCTTGCCTCCATGGCTTAATGAAGTAATAGCAGATTTGCAGTCTTGAGAACTGTCAAACTCTCTCCTGACTTAGCAAATAAACCAGCTCCTAAGAGTCTTGTACTACTTGCTAGGTCATGTCAAGAGCTTTCCAAAACATAAAACAAAAATGAAGGGGCGGGGGTGGGGGGGCAGAGTGATCTCTTGAGTTGCATTTGTTTGTTTTGTTTTTTTCATAGCACTCTTCGAACTGCCCTAAAGTTGGTTAATTATGTTCCTGATGAGAATTCTGTTTCATACAAGCACCAAGCCATCCCATAATGCTCTGGGTCATCAAACTTTACAAGTCTGGAACAAAAAAGAAGAATTTCTTTTATGAATAGACGTGAAGGAATGTTAGGCCAAGGTAGGATTTTTTCAGTCTCCAAAGCATCTTAGAATAATCTGATTTAGGACTAAAGGATGTTTTATTTCTAAAGTAGTTAAGCTTGATAGTAAAATAATAATGTGGGGAAATGTAAAAGTTATCACCTACCTCTTCTCAGACTTGTAGTTGATTTTTCTCATACTTCAAACATGATGTCATTGATAATTTGAAGTCACCCTGAAAACAAAAGTTTATTTCTTTAATACTACAGAATTTTTATGAGGGAGAATTTGGGCGATCTGGCTGGATATAAATGTGTACATTCAAAGGCCAAAACTGCAACAAGAGATATAGCACAATGGCCCTCTTTCCGGGAAGATTCTTATTGGCATAGTGATGTTGCATGAGGCTGACACTAGGCCAACTAAAGTCCAGAAGGTGCTTTCTGGAAGTACCACCCCAGGTTGCCTATGCAAGAGGCTGGGGCAAAGGAGTCTCTCTTCAAGCAGAGTGCTAGTACAGGAGGTTTGGAAGGATCAGCTGTGAACGCCACATAAGCCGGCTGGAGAGAAAAGAGAAGTAACCTAATATTTAAAATGAAGAAAGTGGGGCACCTGGGTGGGTTAAGTAGGTTAAGCATCTGCCTTTGGCTCAGGTTGTGATCCCAGGGTTCTGGGATCAAGCCCCACATCAGGTTCCTTGTTTGTCAGGCTGCTTGCTTGGAGAGCCTGCTTCTCCCTCTCCTTCTGCCGTTCCCCCTGCTTATGCACTCACTCTCTCTCTCCATCTCTCTTTCTGTCAAATGAATAAATGGAATCTTTAAAAACAAATAATAAAACAAAAAAAAATGAAGAAAGTATTTGAACAGATCTCACACACACACACAAAAAAGACATACTCATGGTCATATGGAAAAGTACTCAACAATATCAGTTATCAGGGAAATGCAAATTAAAGCCTTAATGAGTGTTTACTGTACAACTTTTTCAACTTGTCCGTGTTTGGAATGTTGGAAGATGGTCAATATAGAGAATCTCAATGACTATTCTGAAGGAAAGTGGATTTGTTTGTAATTGGATGTGTAGTTTAGACCGTCACTAATAGCATCTGACTATACTCAAAGGTAAAAGAGAGGAGAATTTTTTTAAAAAAGAATGATGAGGTTGGTTGTTAAGTTTATTCTGAGGAGCAGTTTATTTTTTTTTAAGGTTTCAACTGAAAATTTTTCTTTAAAAACATAAACATTTAACAGATCTATGATAGCACTTGCCATATGGGAAGCAGATGTCTATAAGCATACATGTGCATACAGAATTCATATTAATATTCCCAATCCAAATTTAGGACTACATAGCTTTACTTAACTCTTTCATAGTACATCTGTATCTTCTTCCTTTCACAACAAGATTTTAGTTCTCAAGGGTACAGAGGATGATATGATTGGAATTCCAACAGTTATTGATATGAATTAACCCATATTATATACAGTATACACACTATTCTGAATATGGACATATGAGTATATATATGTATATGAACGCCTACTACATCCAATTTTAGAAGTTGACATCGCCTTACAACTTTCACATTTGGTGACCAGACATAAAAAAAAACGAAAGCATTGAAAACTCCACTCTTCTTTTGGGAGACAGAAGCTCAGGACAGCCCCCTTTCTGTTAACCTGCCACTCTTAGATTCCTGTTGTGTGGAGATAGAGAAGGATAATTGTCTTCTGTACTGGGGCTACCATCCTATATTGACCTGAGGCTTTCCATAAAAAAAACAGAGATAACGGCAGTGTAAAAAATGTGAGACTAAGAGTCTCATGGTTTGTCTCCCTCTCTAATTTTCCCCCCTCAGTTTTCCCATTTTCCCTTATAATCCTTTTCATTATTTCTTATATTCCACATATGAGTGAAACCATATGATGACTGTCTTTCTCCAATTGACTTATTTCACTCAGCATAATACCCTCCAGTTCCATCCATGTCGAAGCAAATGGTGGGTATTCGTCCTTTCTGATGGCTGAGGAATATTCCATTGTGTATATGCACCACATTTTCTTTATCCATTCATCTGTCAAAGGACATCATGGCTCCTTCCACCGTTTGGCTATTGCGGACATTGCTGCTATGAACATTGGGGTGCAGGTGTCCTGTCGTTTTTTCTCTAGTATTTTTGATGGATTCATGTATCACATTTAGATATTTCAACCATTTTGAGTTTATCTTTGTGTATGATGTAAGAGATTGGTCCAGTTTCATTCTTCTGCAGGTGGCTGTCCAATTTTCCCAACACCACTTATTGAAGAGACTGTCCTTTTTCCAGTGGATAGTCTTTCCTGCTTTGTCAAAGATGAGTTGACCATGAAGTTGAGGGCCCATTTCTGGGTTCTCTGTTCTGTTCCATTGATCTATGGTCTGTTTTTGTGCCAGTACCATACTGTCTTGATGATCACAGCTTCCTAATATAGTTTGAAATCAGGCATTGTGATGTCCCCAGCATTGGTTTTCTTTTTCAATATTCTTCTGGCTATTCAGGGTCTTTTCTGATTCCATACAAATCCTAGGATTATTTGTTCAACTCTGTGAAGAAAGTCCATGGTATTTTGTTATGGATTGCATTGAAGGTGTAAATTGCCCTGGATAGCATAGGCATTTTCACAGTATTTATTCTTCCAATCCATGAGCATGGAATGTTTTTTCCATCTCTTTACATCTTCCTCAAGTTCTTTCATAAGTGTTCTGTAGTTTTTAGAGTATAGATCCTTTACCTCTTTGGTTAGGTTTATTCCTAGGTATCTTATGGTTTTTGGTGCAAGTATGAATGGAATTGACTCCTTAATTTCTCTTTCTTCAGTCTCATTGTTAGTGTATAGAAATGCCACTGATTTCTAGGCATTGATTTTGTATCCTGCCACACTGCCGAATTGCTGTATGAGTTCTAGCAATCTTGGGGTGGAGTCTTTTGGGTTTTCTATATACAGTATCATGTCATTTGCGAAGAGGGAAAGTTTGACTTCTTCTTTGCCAATTTGACTGCCTTTTATTTCTTTTTGTTGTCTGATTGCTGAGGTTAGGACTTCTAGTACTGTGTTGAATAGCAGTGGTGAGAGTGGACATCCCTGCCATGCTCCTGATCTTAGGGGAAAGGCTCTCAGTTTTTCCCCATTGAGAATGATATTTGCTGTGAGCTTTTCATAAATGGTTTTTATGATATTGAGGAATGTTCCCTCTATCCCTACTCTTTGAAGAGTTTTGATCAGAAATGGATGCTGTATTTTGTCAAATGCTTTCTCTGCATCCATTAAGAGGATTAGATGGTTCTTGTTTTTTATCTTATTGATATGATCTATCACATTGATTGTTTTGTGATTGTTGAATCACCCTTGCATCCCAGGGATAAATCCCACTTGGTCATGGTGAATAATCCCCTTAATGTACTGTTGGATCCTATTGGCTAGTATCTTGTTGAGAATTTTTGCATCCATGTTCATCAGGGATATTGGTCTATGATTCTCATTTTTAGTGAGGTCTTTGGTTTTGGGATCAAAGTAATGCTGGCCTCATAGAATGAGTTTGGAAGTAGTCCCTCCCTTTCTATCCTTTGAAACAGCTATAGTAGAATAGGTATTATTTCTTCTTTAAATGTTTAGTAGAATTCCCCTGGGAAGCCATCTGGCCCTGGACTTTTGTGTCTTGGGAGGTTTTTGATGACTACTTCAATTTCTTTGCTGGTTATTGGCCTGTTCAGATTTTCTATTTCTCCCTGTTCCAGTTTTGGCAATTTGTAGGTTTCCAGAAGTGCATCCATTTCTTCTAGCTCACCTAATTTGTTGGCATATAGTTACTCATAATACATTTTAAAAATCATTTTATTTCCTTGGTATTGGTTGTGATCTCTTCTCTTTCATTTGCAATTTTATTAATCTGAGTCTTTTTTCTTTTTAATAAGACTGGGAGAGGTTTATCTAATTAAATCTTTCAAAGAAAGAATTGATCAGTTTTGCTGATCTGTTCTATGTTCTTCTAGTCTCTATTTCATTGAGTTCTTCCCTAATCTTTATTATCTCTCTTCTTCTGCTTGGTTTAGGCTTAATTTGCTATTCTTTCTCCAATTCCTTTAGGTGCGAAGTTAGCTTGTATATTTGAGTTTTTCCAGTTTCTTGAGGGAGTCTTGTATTGTGATGTGTTTCCCTCTGAGGACCATTTTTGCTATATCCCAAAGATTTTGAGTGGTTGTATTTTCATTTTCATTAGTTTCCATGAATCTTTTTAATTCTTCTCTAATTTTCTTGTTGACTCGTTCATCTTTTAGTAGGATGTTCTTTAACTCTTATGTGTTTGAGTTTCTTCCAAATATTTTCCTGTGATTGAGTTCTAGTTTCAAAGTATTGTGGTCTAAAAATATGCAGGGGACAGTCCTAATCTTTTGGTATTGGTTGAGACCTGATTTGGACCCAGTATGTGGTCTGTTCTGGAGAAAGTTCCATGTGCACTTGAGAAAAATGTGCATTCATTTGCATTAGGAGGGAATGTTCTGTATATATCTGTGAAATCTATTTGGCCCAGTGTATCATTCAAGTCCATTGTTTCTTTGGTGATGTTCTACTTAGAAGACCTGTCTTTTGCTGAGAATGTTGTGTTAAAGTCTCCTACTATTAATGCATTATTATCCATGTTATCTCTTTACTATGGATTGATTGATATACTTGGGTGCTCCCACATTAGAGGCATAAACATTCATAATCATTAGGTCTTCTTGCTGGATAGCCCCTTTAAGTATGATATAGTGTCTCTCTTCATTTCTTATTACAGTCTTTAACATAAACTCTAATGCATCTGATATGGGGATTGCTACCCCAGCTTTCATTTGAGGACCATTTGAATGGTAAATGGTTCACTCCCTCATTTTTAGTCTGGAGGTGTCCTTAGGTCTAAAATGAGTCTCTTGTAGACAGCATATAGATGGATCTTGCTTTTGTGCCCAGTCTAATACCCTGTGTCTTTTGATGGTATCATTTAGCCCATTTACATTCAGAGTAACTATTGAAAGTTATGAATTTAGTGTCATAGTATTACCTACTCAGTCCCTGTTCTTGCGAATTATTTCCTTGGGCTTCCTCTTTATATTAATATTTATTAATATTATTAATTATATTTCTTAATATTTCTTGCAGAGCCCCTGTAATATTTCTTGCAGAGCCAGTTTGGTGGTCACATATTCTTTCAGTTTCTGTCTATCCTGGAAGTTCTTTATCTCTCCTTCTATAGTGAATGACAGCCTTGACAGCCTTGCTGGATAAAGTATTCTCGGCTGCATGTTTTTCTCATTTAGTACCCTGTATATCATGCCAGCCCTCTCTGGCCTGCCAGGTCTCTCTGAATAGGTCTGCTGTTAATCTGATATTTCTCCCCATAGAAGTTAAGACTCTCTTGTCTTGAGCTGCTTTAAGAATTTTCTCTTTATCTTTGAAATTTGCAAGTTTCACTATTAATTGTTGAGGTGTTGAACGGTTTTTGTTGATTTGCGGTGGGGCAAATCTTTTCTGTCTCTTGGATCTGAATGCCTGTTTCTTTCCCCAGGTTAGGAAAGTTTTCAGCTATATTTGTTCAAATATACTTTGGGGTTCTCTCTCTCTCTCTCTCTCCCTCCCTCCCTCCCTCCCTCTTCGGGAATCCCAATAAGATGAATATTATTCCTTTTTGAGCTATCATTTATTTTCCTAAGCCTTTGCTCATGTATTCCTAATTGCTTTTTTTTTCTCAGCTTCCTTCCTTTCCATCAACTTGTCTTCTATGCCACTCATTCTCTCTTCCACCTCATTAACCCTACCAGTTAGAGCATTCAGTTTAGACTGTATCTCAGTTAAATTATTTTTAATTTTGGCCTGATTAAATCACAATTCCACAGTAAGAGAATCTCTAAAGTCCTTTATGCTTTTTTTCCCAGAGCCACCAGTAATTTTATAATTCTATTTGTGAATTGTATCTCTGACATGGTATTTAAATCCACATCCAGAAATTCTGTGGCAGAGAGTATTACTTCCAGTTCTTTCTTTTGTAGTGAATTCTTCCTTCTAGTCATTTTGTCCAGTGCAGAGTGGCTGTATGAGCGAGCAGAGTCAAAAATATCAACCATGACCTAAGTAAAATACACCCTAGACGATTCTGAAGAGGTCAGAAACCAGAAAATAAAAGAAAAAGAAGAACATAACAAAATAAAAGGACCACTAAAGTGAAAAACAAATTTTAAAACAAAATAGTAAGAATTAAAAGAAAAACAGAAAACAAAGCAAAAAAGGGGGTGGTGGTGGTGAGGAAGTGGTGGCAGAAAGAGAATATAGCCTCCCCAAGGAGATGTAGAGGGTGATCTTCTTGGTTCTGAGTGTATTTTGTCCTATATGTTAGCAGATGCTCAATTCCAAATTTATATAAACCAGCAAAACCTATACAGAGACCCAACATCAACCACAAAAACAGGAACAAGATAAAAGAGGTGGGGCAGAAGGGGAAGGAAGAGAGAATATAGTCTCACAGAATGAACTAACACAGTGTTCCTGTTGATTCTGGGTGTATTTTGGTCCATGTGTTAGAAGATACTAATTTCCACCATTATAAAACAAAAGAAAACAGAAAGAAAAACAAACAAACAAACAAACAAACAAGCAAAGCACAAAACCCCCAAACCCATGATTCCTATATCTACCAAAATTAAATTGAATACAGTGAAGAGAATCCAAAAATGAAGACTATATCTAAGAATATATCTACTAGTAGAAATAGGAAGTTAAAAAGGAAAAAGCTTGAAAACGAAGAGTGGGTAAAATATTGTAGTTAAGGCAGGAAAAGAGAAGCAATATTGGAAATTTTTAACCTGAGATAAAAATGAATTGTAGTGAAAAAAACCTCTAGATCTTGGGGATCCCCGGGTGGCTCAGCGGTGTGGCGCCTGCCTTTAGCCCAGGGCGTGACCCTGGAGGCCCGGGATCGAGGCCCACGTCGGGCTCCCTGCATGGAGCCTGCTTCTCCCTCTGCCTGGGTCTCTGCCTCTTTTTCTCTCTGTGTCTCTCATGAATAAATAAATGCAATCTTTAAAAAAATAAACCAACCCTCTAGCTGTGCATTATATTGGCTCAGTCCGGCCTTGAAGCGCTGCCGCTCCGCGCACCTGCCGTTCCGCGCTCTCCCGGGGCGGGGCCTGCAGCACCGCAGGTGTCTCTACCTGGGGACACGCCCTGCCCCCCCCGCCGCGGTCTGCCCTCCCCCCCCCCCCCGGCCGAGGTGCTCCGGGGTCCGCACACCCGCAGGGCGCCCCCCCGCCCGCGCCCCAGGTGCGCCCCCAGGTGCGCCCCCCCCCCCCCGGAGCGAGGGTTTCCCTCCCCCCGCCCTCCCGCCTGCTCGGGGCCGCCGCGCGCCTCTGCCGCCTGCCAGCTCTTCTCTCGGACGTCGCAGCTCCAATCCGCAGGTGTTCAGGGTGCCCGGAGAGCGACCCGGGTGAGCCGGGGCAGGTGGCCTGAGGACCCTGCTCCTGCCCCCCCCACCCCCCTCCTGTGATCTGTCCTGTCCGCTGGTCCCGAGCGGGGCTCCGCATCCCCGATGCCCGGGGCCTTGCAAGCGACCCAGGTGAGCCGGGGCAGGTGGCCTGAGGACCCCACTCCTCCACCATCTCATCTCCTCGGCCTCAGGGCTCAGTTTTAACTGAAATTAATTTTCCTGAACTTTTTTTGTAAGGAAGCATTGTTCTGGAAAGTCTTTTAAAACTCTGTGAGTTTTTTCTCAGCTTCCTCCCTTTCCATCAACTTGTCTTCTATACCACTCATTCTCTCTTCCACCTCATTAACCCTACCAGTTAGAGCATGTTTTCATGTAGGATTCAAAAACCTCAAGGTTTTGGTTTTTGAGATTTCTTGTGTCTGCCCTTCTTTTTTCACTTTTATCTCGACCTTCTGCTTTCATCATCTCTATTTTAGTTCCACTTCTAAGAATTTGTCTTCAGTGTAAGGACCTGTTCTGGACTTGAGCCCTCACTGGTCAGTTTTGAGAATTCTTAGTTTTGTTTTAAGATTTTATTTATTTATTCATGAAAGACACAGAGGAGAGAGAGAGGCAGAGACACAGGCAGAGGGAGAAGCAGGCTCCATGCAGGGAGGCCGATGTGGGACTCGATCCTGGACCCAGTATCAGGCCCTGGGCCAAAGGTAGGCGCTAAACCGCTGAGCCACCCAGGGATTCCCGAGAATTCTTAGTTTTAAATTTCTCAGCCTCTTCAGATCTTATGGTTGACCTCTTCTATTTACCAACTATTGGCTTGACCAGACTCTTCTCTAATTGTTTTTTTTTTTAAGGTTTTATTTATTTATTTACTTATTTGAGAGAGACAGAGAACAGGGGAGGAGCAGAGGGAGAAGGATACGCAGACTCCATACTGAGCAGAGAGCCAGATGCGGGGCTCAATTTCACAGCCCTGAGATCATGACCTGAGCCAAAATCAAGAGTCTGTCACTTAACCAACTGAGCCACCCAAGTGCCCCTTCTGCTGCTGTTCATAGAACACCTGTTAACTGTTTTGGTGTTCTCTTATACTTAGGTTTGTCAAATGTCATGTCATACACAGATGCTGATATGATGCTGGTCTTTTATGGATGTTGACAGCTTATCCACACTCTGATATTTTGAAGTTCGTGAGAATACCTTGCCAACTTGTTTTATTTTTGATGTGGTCTATGGATTTTGGTTTTTATGTCTAGTTGGTCTGCTTTTAATGTGATGACTCAGGGAGATTCAGAGACTATCTGCTGCTACTGTTATATCTCCAAAGTGTATATATCTTAATATTCATTCCTTATTATAAAAACACATGGGCAAGATACAAATTCAAACAACGTAGAAGAATTTACTGTGAAAATTAAATCCTCTTGCCCACACGGACCTAGAGTTTTCCAGACCAGCATTTTGGAAGTAACCATTGTTCACACATTTCTATGTAACTTTCTAGACCATTCCTAAGAATATGAAAGAATATGATTTAGATTTAGGTCCTTTTGTTCTCTTTACACAAATAGGATCATACTATATTTTGTCTTATAATTCAATTATATGTTTAACAATATAACTTGAAAATTGTTCCAAAATTATGTGTGTGTATATTCATTTTTAAGCTACATGTCTTTCTGTTTATTGAATTAGCATAAGTTATTGACCAATCCCCTATTGGTACAGTAAGTTTTATTTTCTTTAAAGATGAAACCATTGACAATAGTTTTTATTTTATTTTTTAAAGATTTTATTTATTTATTCATGAGAGACACACAGAGAAGAGAGAGAGGCAGAGACACAGGCAGAGGGAGAAGGAGGCTCCATGCAGGGAGCCCGATGTGGGACTCGATTCCGGGTCTCCAGGATCACGCCCTGGGCTGAAGGCGGCGCTAAACCACTGAGCCACCCGGGCTGCCCAGTACAGTAAGTTTTTAAACATAATTTTCAATCCATTTTGGAGACTATATTTATGAGACAAATGCCCTGAAATGGATTTACTAAATTAAAGAGTGTAGGTTTGGAAAGGCTTTCTAAACTAGAAACAAAATTTAGACATTATGGGCAGATGGGTAAAACATGATCATATTAAACTTTTTCATTGTTAAAAACAACACTCAAAAAAAAAAAAAAAAAAGAACAAACAAACCAGGCATAAATGGCAGTTTATATGATGAAAGTTTAATTTTCTTAATATCCAAAAAGTTTTTACAACTTCTAAAAAAAATATAAAAACAAAAAACTGGAAAATGGCATATTCAGGCACTTCAGTAAAAATGAAATACAAATGAACCAACATAATATGAACAAAAGCTCATCTTCACTCAGTATTTAAAATAGACCATCAGACAGCAAGATACCTTTTTCCACTGATCCAATTTGATAATTCTCAAACTTTAAGTATCCCCTCAAGAACTATTTGGTGGGAATATAGTTTGGTAATTGGCATAAAATTTGGGTAAAATTGAAAAAGCTATCACCATTTTTTAAATGCATCCTTATTTTTAAAGCATCTACTTTTTTAAAGTCTCTTATATCTTCATATAAAGTCTTTATCAGTGATCTCTCTTTAACCAGTCTTCCCTTTTGTTGTGTTGGCAGTGTGTCCTGGGACATATGGGCACCAAGCTGTAACAGGATCTAAGTGCCACCAGATGGTGATTTTTACAGATAAAATCAGGTACTATTTTCCTAGACTGTATCTATGGTTACTCCTTGAGGAGTACATTGTTAATCTGAATGCAGTTCTTCTTACATACTAACAAACTACTGTACACAATTTGAGTGTTCAAAACTCAGAAGTACTGCCTATCTAGTTTTCTTATAAGAATTTCTCAATTTGTCTTAAGAGTAAAAGCAATACTTTATTAAGTACATTCTGTGCTTAAACATTTAGTTTATTTATTTTTAAACATTTAGTTTCATTATTTCTAATCCTCACAGCAATTCTGCAAGTTGGGTACATTATCTCCAATTAACAGAGGAGGAAATTCATGCTCAGAGAGATTAAGTAATTTACCAAAGGTCAAACAGATAGTAAGTGGCTGAGTCATGATTTGAATTTGTTTGATTAGCTCCAAAGTTCACTCTAGTTATAACATTGGATCTGTCTTTCTCAATAGTTCAGAATCATATTTTAGATCTCAAAGTTGTTTTAGAACAGAAAGATAATCTGCTTTTACCATCAGGAAATTGCAAATTTATTCTTGTAATAAATATTGTTGAAGAAAGCTAAACATGATATTCTACAAATTGAATTTCAAAATGAGCTAATGAACATTCAAGTTCATGTAAATAGCAAGGATATTTGGAGACTATACCATAAAACCTTTGATAATGTGGCCTCAATTCTGTTAAGATCAGTACTGTAGGGTTATCATTTTCAGAATGAAGCACCATTATTTGATAAGTTTTTTCTAACTTGAAAAAATTGTGGTAAATATATATTATATATACATTGTATGCATATATATATAATATTTACTCTTTTATCCATTTTTAAGTATATAAGTTAGTTATATTAAAATTACATTCAAATTTTTGTGCAACCATCACCGTTGTTTTATTATCTCAAACTGAAACTCTACCAATTAATTCCTCCTTTACCCCTGTTTCTCAGGCCTTTAGTAACCACTTTCTGTCTCTATGGCTCTGACTATTCTAGTGAATAAGTGGACTCAAACAATATTTGTCCTTTTGGGTCTGGTTCATTTCACTGAGCATAATGTTTTCAAGATTCATCCATGTTGTACCGTGTGTCAGAATTTCCTTTTAAGGCTTACTAATATTTCACTGGGTGTATGTACCCCACATTTTGTTTACGTATTCTTCTGTCAATGGACAAATGAGCTGTTTCTATTTTTTGGCTGCAATCAAGAATGCTGCCATTAACATGGGTATACAAGTATTTCTTTAAGTCCCTGCTTTAAATTTTTTTGGACATATATCTAGAAGTGGAATTGCTGGATCACATATTTCTGTGTTTAATTTTTTGAGAAATCACCATATTGTTTTCCAGAGCAATTGTGCCATTTTACTTCCAGGTATGCATGAGGATTTCAGGTATGCTGAGGATTTCAATATCTCCATATTCTCACTAAAACTTATTATTTTCTGGGATTTTTTCATATAATTTTTTATAGCAGTCATCTTAATTGCTGTGAAGTGGTATCGTATTGTGAGTTTGATTTTCATTTCCCTAATTAATGATGTTGAGTATCTTTTCATGTGATTATTGGACATTTAAATATCTTCTTTTTTTTTTTTTTTAAATATCTTCTTTAGAAAGATATCTATTCAAGTTCTTTGTCTATTTCTTACCTTTTTTTCTTGTAGTTGAACTGTAGTTCTTTATATATTCTGGATATTAATCCCTTATTAAATATATTTTTTAAAATATTTTATTTATTTATTCATGAGAGACACACAGAGAGAGAGGCAGAGACACAGGCAGAGGGAGAAGCAGGCTCCATTCAGGGAGCCTGATGTGGAACTTGATCCCAGGACTTCAGGATCACGCCCCCGGCCAAAGGCAGGTGCTAAAGCAGCTGAGCCACCCAGGGATTCCCCAAATATTTTTGAATGTTTTCTCCCATTCTGTGGGTTACTCTTTTACTCTCTTGATAGTTTTCTGTGAGGCACAAAAGTTTTAATTTTCAATACTTCCAATTTATTTATTTTTCCTTTGGTTGCCTTTGCTTTTGGTGTCATATGCAAGAAATCACTGCCAAATCCGATGTCGTGAAGATTATTCTTTATATTTTCTTCTAAGAGTTTTGCAGTGTAGCTCTTACATTTAGGTCTTTGATCCCTTTTGAGTTAATTTTTGGATATAGGGTAAGTACAGGGTCCAACTTTATTCTTTTGCATATGGATATCCAGTTTTCCAAGCACTGTTGGTCAGAAAACTGTTCTTTCTCCATTTCATGATCTTGACACCCTTGTCAAAAACCAGTTGAACATATATGTGGTTTTATATATGTGTTTATTTCTGGGCCAATCTATTTCTTTGTTCTATATGTCTATCTTTTTGCCAGCAACACACGGTTTTGATTACTTTGTAATAACTTCTTAAATCTGGAAGTGTGAATCCTCCAACTTTGTTCTTTTGCAAGATTAATTTGGCTTTGAGATCTCTTGAGATTCCATTTGAATTTTAGGATGAGTTTTTCTATTTTCACAAAAGAAATAGTTGGGATTTTGGCAGAGATACAGTGAATCTGTAGATTGTTTGAGGTACTATTGTAAATGCAATTATTTTCTTTATTTCTTTTCAGATTGTTTATTCTTAGTGTATGGAAACACAACTGATTTTTGTGTGTGGGCTTTGTATCCTGCAACTTTGCTGAATTAGTTTCTCAGTTCTAATGGGCTTTTCACCCCTGTGTTGGGATCTTTGGGCTATATGAGCAGAGATTATTTCATTTCTTCCTATTTGGATGCCCTTTGTTCATTTTTCTTTCCTAGTTGTCCTGGCTAGAACTTCCAATACTATATTAAATAGAAGTGGCAAAAGTGGGCATTCTTGTCTCCTTCCTGATCTTTTTTTTTTTTTTTTAAGATTTTATTTATTTATTCATGACACACACACACACACACACACACACAGAGAGAGAGAGAGAGAGAGAGAGGCAGAGACACAGGCAGAGGGAGAAGCAGGTTCCATGCAGGGAGCCTGAAGGCGGCGCTAAACTGCTGAGCCACCCAGGCTTCCTTCCTTCCTGATCTTAAGGTAAAAGCTTTCAGTCTTTCACCCTTGAGTGTGATGTTAGCTGTGGGGTTCTCATAATAGCTTTTACAATGTTAAGAAGGTTTTCTCTATTCCCAGTTTGTTAGTGTAATATAGTGGTGTTTATCTTAATATTGTCTTGACCCAGTTTTGGGGAACTAGCTAGAGACCAGTCAGTACCTCTTCTAGAGCAGCTGATTACAAGCACAATCCCAGCCACTTCCACTATCAGACTTTCACACTTCAGGCACTATATATCTGCCTAATTGGCCCAGGGCCAGGTACCAGGCAACCGAGGAGAGTCCCTATGTCTCAGAGCCCACTGAAATTATTTAAATTAGTCAGTCCACAGGGAGCTCCCTCAAACTGGCTAACTCCACCCAGCTTGCCATACATAAACTGCCCCCTGCAGCCCAGCTTGCTGTTACTCCTGTCCCCAGTTGCTACTCTCTGGGTGAGTCAGCCTGGAAGCCTTCTTTTATTGGGAGCTACCTTTCATCCATCTGAGTATCACTGTGTTCCAACCTATGATCAAAAGAATCTTTAGGGGCACCTGGGTGACTCAGTCAGTTAAGGGGTAAAGTGTCTAACTCTTGATTTTGGCTCAGGTCATGATCTCAGGGTCGTGAGATGGAGCCCCACTTCAAGCTCCCCACTGAGTGTGGGGCCTGCTTAAGATTCTCTGTCTCCCTCGCCACCCCACCCCACCCCTCGCCCCCGCCCCACTCGAGCTCTTCTAGGCAGTATGGTATGACCATGACTGCTGATTCTGGAGTAGTTTTGTGAACAGACTGATCTTGTCTTCCTAGTTGATTCCAAATGACTGTGAAAGCAGCTTAGGACAGAACTGCCACCCATTGAGCTTTAGGCTCACTACTTGCTGCTGTGTCAGTCAGTGATCACCATGGCTCTGTTTATCCAAATTTCTGCAGTGTGAGAATATTAAAAACAAACAGTGCCAATCGGCTAAAGTGGGGTGCTAAATATTAGCCCAAGTGGGAACCCACTTTAGGGCAATAGAAGCTACACTTCCCAGGGTCAGAGGTTCTGGTGTGTTTAGGATCAAGGCTGCGTCTGGGCAGAGATCTGTTCTAAAGACTCATCACGTTTTTGACTGGTGTTTCTTTATTATTATACCCTGGTTTGTCCCTGTATTTCTTGTGACCCTCATGGAGGAAAGTGTTGGTGCCCTAGTTTTGGGGATCCTGTCCCCCACCGCTGCGGGGCTCTGGATCCGGGGTGCTCTGAGTGGGGGGCAGGTGTCCTGGGGACTGTGCTCCTTCACCATGTCATCTCCTCAGCCTCAGGATCCATCATACATGATGGAGCTCAGTGGAATGTTGCTACTTCCCATCTCCTAACTAGAATGTTACTGATAAAGGATGGGATCCGATGATCAGCACAATTAGCCAAACCTTAGGCAGTCATCTTAGCATCGGATACTCTAGTCAGTAAATGGCTCCATCTGCATGTTTTTACAAACTCTTGGACTATTGCCTAATTTGTGCTTTTTAGGGTAAAGAATTTTTGAAATCTCTTTTCTCTTAATACCCAAAATATAAATAAAAATTATACATGTCTTTATGTATGCAAAGGCCACAATTTCAAGCTATACCAGGACACTCCTTATTCCCTTTGGTATTCCAGATATTACTGCTATTGACTGAGACACGCACTGTCTATTTTGAGAAGTGAAATAAAGGGAGATGGGAAAGATTATTAAAGTAGGTGTCAGTGTGAGTAGGCCAAGGGGCCTTGAATTAAGACAGATTAAGACCTGGGAAAGTTATAGATCCATTTAATGATTCATTTGTCATTTTATAATTGAAATAGCAGTTCTTTGAGGAGCTGTTTAGGCTTCTCAATTACACCTATTGCCAGGAGGCTAAAAGTTCTATTAAATACCTTCTATAGGAACCTATACTTTAATATTATTATATTATATTTTGGGTATTAAGAGAAAAGAGATTTCAAAAATTCTTTACCCTAAAAGACACATGCACTCAAATCAGACCACAGGATTTAAATCCTATTTGTAATAAAACGCCTCTCATCATCCATCTGGGCAAAAGCTTGAAGTGCTGGGAGCTTTTAGGTTTTGCTACCCTTAAGTAGACCATTAGTTGTGCTAGTCGGGTTCCAGAGCTTTGGTCCAGTTACAACACTATTGTGGATGCTGGCATCACTTCTGCTAGCTGTGCCCCAGAAAGCACCTTGACTTAAAAGATATTAACAAGCCCCCAGGCCCAGTATTGTCTTCAACTTCTTCAAGGGTTAAATCTTGTAGTAGTTTGGCCATATGATCACAAATCATGACCCACATCAACCCCAGTGGGTATCCCTTGAGAAGGCTATCCCAGTCTCACAACACAGAAAACATTACCCTGGTCCAGGACTTACTGCTAAAAATGACATTGCTTTTTTCATCAGAGATAACGTCATTCCTGATTCTCAGACCACGACCTTAGTAATGCCCAGAGGCTGCCTCTCCTAAGGTACTAACAAATTGGACGTGGGACATTTATAGCTTTTCTTTCTTTGATATTAGAGATTATACTATACTTCCTGAGCTTACTGTCTGCTTAGTCCATGAATCTTGTATATACCTTGCTCTTGGTCAAAACCCCTATACTCCTTTGCCTCAAGGGAAATCACATAGAGGTTGCTAACTATCTGTGCCATCCTAAAAATTAATGACAATGATTATTCCAGCCCCTAACTCTTTGAAGAAAGAACCGTTCACTTTCCAGTGCCTTCTCTTATTCCCTTACTTCAATTTTCCATCACAATTCCCCACTGTGTACTCTGATCATGTCCCCCACAACCACCCCTTCTCCCTGGTTATGACCAAGTACTATTAACCTTTATATACATACACCTTACTAAACAATTAACTTATATCCTCCAACAATATAACTGCTAGACCTCTCAGCTTGACCTAAGAAAAACATCAAGATATTATTTTTACGAAAAAATATAATTCATTCTTTTAACCCACTTTTCAGCTCCACCAAAATATCGTTAGAAGCCCCAGAAATTTCAGATCTGGCTAATACCACATAAATGAGGAACTCAGTTGTGGGAGGGCCTGCAAAGACTTATACTTCTCCTTTTTCTCTTTTCTGCTCTTTTGATAACTCACTCACTTCCTTTATCAGGTTCTCACACTCTAGGCCACTCTATACCCATACAAACTGCTCTGGGGGCAGGTCCCAGACCACTAGAGAAAGGCCCTATACACTAGAGCCCACTGAAATTACTCAAATTAGTCATCCAGAGGGAGCCTGCAAATCCTAGCTAGCCACACTCAGCTTGCCACACATAAGCTGCCAACTACAGCTCCTGTATGCTGTTTTGAGGTAATCCTTTGTGGTGGCAAGGTCTGGAAACTTTCTCTCATCTAGAGCTGTAAGTTACAAAGAGTTTAGCTTTCCTCTGAGTGTCATTGTGTTGTCTCTTGTCATCAAAGGATTTTTTTAAGATGTACTTATTATAGAGAGGAAAAAAGAGTGGGAAGGAGAGGGAGAGAGAGTTAGAAGCAGACTCTGTGCTGAGCAAGGAGCCCAACCTGGGGCACAATCTGACAACCCTGAGATCAAGACTTGAACTGGAACCAAGAACCAGATGCTTAAGTGACTGTCACCCAGATGCCCCTCAAAAGAATCCTTAAATCTTATAAAACAGTTGAGTGTTTTATCTTGAAAATGTGTTTAGTTTTGTTAAATGCTTTTTCCTGCAACAGTGGAGATGATCGTATGATTTTCTCCTTTCAGTCTGCTAATGTGATCTGTTACATTATTTGATTTCTGTATGTTGAGCGATTCTCGAATTCTAAGAATAAATCCTACTAGGTCATGGTGGATCATACTTTTAATATGCTATTGACTTCAGTTTGCTAGTATTTTATTGAAGATTTTTGCATCGATATTCATGAGGGATTTTGGCACGTAGTTTTCTTATAGTGTCTTCATCTGACTTTGGTATCAAGAGTAATGCTGGCCTCAGTTAATGAGTTGAAGTGCTCTCTCCTCTTTAATTTTTTTGGAAGAGCTTGATTAGGATTGGTGTTAATTCTTCCTTTTTTTTTTTTTCTTTTTTTGTAATCGATGTTGATTTTCTTTTTTTCCCTTTTTTCCCCTTAAATTCAATTTGCCAACATAGAGTACACCATTAGTTTCAGATATAGTTTTCAATCATTCATCAGTTGTGTATAACACCGTGTTCATCACATCATGTGCCCTCATTAATGCCCAGATTGGAGTTAATTCTTTAAAATTTGGTAGAATTCCTTAGTGATGCCATCTGGTACAGAGATTTTTATTTTGTTGAGAGGTTTTTGAGTACTGATTAAATCCTTATTACCATTCATAGGTCTATTTATTTCTATTTCTTTATGATTCTGTCTTGATGGTTGTGTTTCTAGGAATTTGGCCATTTCATCGTGTTATCCAATTTGATTAGTGTGCAGTTATTCATAATATTCTGTTATGATTTGTTTCATTTTTGTGAAGTTGGTAGTGATGTCCCCACTTTCATTTCTGATTTTAATAATTTGAGTATTTTTTTTCTTAATCAGTGTGGCTAAAGGTTTGCCAATTTTTTTTTATCTTTTCAAAGACCCAACTGTTGGTTTCATTGAATTTTATTGATTGTTTTCTTATTCTCTATTTCATTTATCTCCACTCTAATCTTTATAATTTCCTTCCTTTTCCTAGCTGTGGGTTTAACTTGGTCTTCTTTTTCTAGTTCCTTAAAGTGTAAAGTTAGACTTTGATTTGAGAACTTTCTTCTTCCTTAGTGTAAGTGTTACTATAAATTTGCATAGCACTTCTTTTACTATATCTCATATCTTTTGGTATGTTGTGTTTTCATTTTTATTTGTCTCAAGATATTTCCTTATTTTCCTTTTGATTTCTTATCTGACCAATTGATTGCTCTAGGAGTGTGTTAATTTCTATATATAATTCCCAGTTTTCTTTTGTTATTGATTTCTAATTTCATTCAATTGTGGTCAGAAAAGATATTTTGTATGATTTCAGTCTCTTTCAGTTTATTAAGATTTGTCTTGGGGCCTTACATATGGTCTATCCTGGAAAGTGTTCCAGGTGACTTGAAAAAAATGTATTATGCTTTTGTTGGGTGGAGGGTTCTGTATATGCCTGTTAGATCTAATTGGTTCACAGTATTGTTCAAATTCACTATTTCCTTATGGATCTTCTGTCTGGTTGCCTTATCAGTTATTGAAAGTGAGTATTGAAGTCTTTAACCATTATTGTATACTATCTATTTGTCCCTTCAAGTCTGCCAATGTTTGCTTCATATTTTGAAGCTCTCATGTTTGGTGGATATATATTTAAAATTCTTCATAGGTTCTTGGTGGACACTTTTATCAAAATATAATATTCTTCATATCATAACAGTTTTTGATTTAAAGTCAATTTTGTCTGATATTAGTAAAAACATCTCAACCCTCTTTCCGTTATTATTTGATATGAAATATATCTTTCCATTCTTTCACTTTCATAGTATTTGTGTCTTTAGATTTAAAGTGAATTTCCTGTAACTAGCATATAGTTAGATTATGCTTTTTTAATCCATTCTGCCAATCTATGCCTTTTGACTTGGGAATTGAATATATACAACTAACGAAACTACTGTTAAGGAAGGACTAACTTGTGCCATTTTGTTGTTTGTTTTCTGTATGCCTTGTAGCTTCTTCATACTTCATTTCCTCCATTACTGCATTCTTTTGTGTTTAGTTGATTTTTATAATAACATATTTTTTATTCCCTTCTCATTTTATTTTATGTAATTTTATAGTTATATTCTTTATGATGAAAGAAATTGAAGAGGGTGCAAAGAAATGGAAAGACATTCCATGCTCATGGATTGGAAGAAGAAATATTGTTAGATCTATACTACCCAAAGCAATCTCCACATTTAATGCAATCCTTATCAAAACACCAACACATTTTTCACAGGTGTAGAACAAATAATTCTAAAATTTGCATGGAACCACAAAAGACCCTGAATAGCCAAAGAAACCTTGAAAAAGAAAAGAAAAGCAGGAGGTGTCACAATTCTGGACTTCAAGCTATATTACAAAACTATAGTCATCAAAACACTATAGTCCTAGCCCAAAAATCAACACATACATCAAGAGAACAGAATAGAAAACCCAGAAATGAACCCAAACTGTATGATCAATTAATCTTCAACAAAGCAGGAAAGAATATTCAATGGGAAAATGATAGTCTTTTCAACAAATGGTGTTGGAAAACTGGACAGCAACATGCAAAAAATGAAACCGGACCACTTTCTTATACCATACACAAAAATAAATCCAAAATGGACTAAAAACCTAAATGTGAGACCTGAAACCATAAAATCCTAGTGAAAGACACAGGCAGTAACTTCTCTGATATCAGCCTTTAGGGAACTTCTTTCTAGATATGTCTCCAGAGGCAAGGGAAACAAAAGTAAATTATAAAAAGTAAACTATATAACCTATATAAAGCTTCTCCACAGCCAAGGAGACAATCGACAAAACTAAAAGGCACTCTACAGAATGGGAGAAGATATTGGCATTTTTTTTTTTTGGAGAATTTAAAAGACAAAAGTATAAAATAATTACAAATCTATGTTAGTGAGTATATAATTGCCACTGAGCCAGAGTAGTCAGAGACAACGATATTAAAAAAGATTCGCTGAAGTCTCACTGAATTTTAATCTGGGGAGCAGGGGGACTGAAACTCAGACTCAGACTCAAGCTGAGTGCAGAGCCCAATATGGGGCTCAATCCCACAAGTTCAAGATCACAACCTGAGCAAAAACCAAGAGTTGGACACTTAACTGACTGTGCCACCCAGGTGCCCCTAGAAATGTAACAGATTTCTGTACATTGATTTTGTATTCTGCAACTTCACTGAATTCATTTAGTGAGGTTGATTCTAGCAGAGGTGTTTTCTCTGATTCTAGCAGAGGTGTTTTTTGATGAATTTGTTCAGGTTTCCTATATATAGTATCATATCATCTGTAAAAAGTGAAAGTTTCACTGCTTCCTTGCTCATCTGGATGCCTTTTATTTCTTTTTCTTGTCTGATTGCTGTGGTGAGGACTTCCAGTACTATGTTGAAAAAAAGTGCTAAAAGTAGACATCCCTATCTTGTTCCTCACTATAGAAGAAAAGCTCTCTGTTTTTCCCCATTGAGGATGATATTAGCTCTGGGATTTTCATATATGGACTTTATAATATTGAGGTATATTCCCTCTAAACCTACTGTGTTGAGGGGTTTTATCATGAATGGATGTCATACTTCCTTAAATGCTTTTTCTACATCTATTGAAATGATCATATGGCTCTAATCCTTTCTTTTATTAATGTGGTGTGTCACATTGATTGATTTGCAAATATTGAATCACCTTGCAACCCAGGAAGAAATTCCACTTGATTGTGGTGAATGATTTTTTTTTAAATATATCTGGTTTGCAGTATTTTATTGAGAATTTTTGCACCCCATATTCATCAGGGATTTTGGCTTGCAGTTCTCTTTTTTAGTGGAGGCTCTATCTGGTTTTGATGTCAGAGTAATGCTGGCCCCATAGAATGAATTTGGAAGTTTTCCTTCCTTTTCTATTTTTTAAAACAGTTTGAGAAGAAAAAATATTGACTCTTTAATTTAAATTCTTTAAATGTTTGTTAGAATTCGCCTGTGAAGGCATTAGGTTCTGGACTTTTGTTTGTTGGGAGTTTCTTGATTACTGATTCCATTTCTTTGCTGATTATCAGTTTGTCCAAGTTTTATATTTATTTCTGTTTCAGTTTTGGTGTTTATATGTGTCTAGAAATTTGTCCATTTCTTCCAGGTTGTCCAATTTTTTGGCATAGTTTTTCATAATATCTTATTGATATTTGCATTCCTGTGGTGTTGGTTGTAGCTCCTCCTCTCTCATTTGTGATCTTATTTATTTGGATCGTTTCTCTTTTGATGAGTCGGGCTAAAGGTTTATCATTTTGTTACTTTAGAAGCAGCTCCTGGTTTCATTGATCTGTTCTATTGTTTTTGTTTGTTTGTCTGATTTTGATTTCTATATCTTTTATTTCTGCTTTACTCTTTATTATTTCATTTATTCCACTGGGTTTGGGCTTCATTTATTGCTCTTTTTCCAGCTGCTTTAGGTGTATGGCTAGGTTGTTCATTTGAGATTTTTTTTTGTTTTTGCTTCTGAGGTCGGCCTGTATTACCATATACTTCTCTCTTAGGAACACTTTTGCTTCATCCCAAAGGCTTTGGACTGTTCTGTTTTCATTTTCAGTTGTTTCCATGTATTTTTAAATTTCTTCTTTGATTTCCTGGTTGACCCATTCATTGTTTAGTAGCATGTTGTTTAGTCCTCATTTATTTGTGCTCTTTCCCATATTTTTCTTGTGATTTATTTCTAGTTTCATAGTTCTGTGGTCAAAAATGGTGCACAGTATGGCTTCAGTCTTTTTGTAACTGTCGAGGCCTGTTTTGTGGCCTAATGTGTGACCTGTTCTGGAGAATGTTCCATTTGCACTTGAAAAGAATGTGTAGTCTACCATCATAGGATGGAAGGTTCTGAATATATCTGTTAAGTCTATCTGGTCCAGTGTGTCACCCAAAGCCATTGTTTCCTTGTTAATTTTCTGTTTGAATGATCTGTCCTTTGACCTACTCTTATGGTATTATTCTTAATTAGTTCCTTTATGTTGTTATTATTTTATATATTTAGGTGCTTCTAAGTTGGGTGCATAAATATTCGCAATTGTTATATGTTCTTGTTGGATTGTCTTCTTTATGGTTATATAATGCCCTTCTTTGTCTCTTTTTACAATCTTTGTTTTAAAGCCTAGTTTAGGGCAGCTGGGGTGGCTCAGTGGTTTAGCGCCGCCTTCAGCCCAGGGTGTGATCTTGGAGGCCCGGGATCAAGTCCCACATCGGGGTCCCTGCATGGAGCCTGCTTCTCCCTTGCCTGTGTCTGTCCCTCTCTCTCTGTGTGTCTCTCATGAATAAATAAAATCTTTAAGAAAAATAAAGTCTAGTTTATCTGATATAAATATTGCTACTTCCACTTTCTTTGGGGATCCATTTGCATAATATATGTTTCTCTGTCCCTTCACTTTCAATCTGCAGGTACCTTTAGGTCTAAAATTAGTCTCTTGCAGGCAGCATATAGATAGGTCTTTTTTTTTTTTTAATCCATTCTGACACCCTATCTCTTTTGATTGGAGCATTAAATCCATTTACATTCAAAGTAATTATTGACATATTATTTATTGCAATTTTACTACTTGTTTTGTGGTTGTTTCTGGAGCTTTTCTCTGATCCTTTCTTGTCTTTACCACTTTTGGTCTCTGCTTTGCACTCAATGAGTTCCCTTTAATATTTCCTGCAGGGCTAGTTTAGTCACACATTCTTTTAGTTTTTGTTTCTCTGGGAAACTCTTTACTTCACCTTCTATTCTAAATGATAGTGTTCTTGGCTGAAGGTTTTTCCCTTTCAGCACTTTGAATATATCATGCCACTCCCTTCTGGCTTGCTTTGTTTCTGTTGAGAAATCTCCAGCTAACCTTATGGTTTTTTTCTCTTGTATGTTACTGTCTTCTTTTGTGTTGCTATTTTTAAGATTTTTTTCTTTATTATTATATTTTGCAAATTTAATTACAATATGTCTTGTCATTGGTCTGCTTTTGTTGATTTTGATGGGAGTTCTCTGGATGTGTGTTTCCTTCCCAAAATTAGGGAAGTTTTCTGCTATTATTTCATGAAATAAAATTTCTCCCCCTTTTGTAACTTCTTCTGAGACTCCTATAATACAATTGTTATCACATTTGATGGAATCACTGAGTTCCCTAAGTCTATTTTCATGTTCCATTATTCTTTCTTTTGTTCAGCTTCATTATTTTCCATTATTTTGTCTTCCATCTCACAAATTCATTCCTCTGCTTCTTCCAGGCAGCTCTTCATTGTTTTAAGTCTGTTTCTAATCTCATCTATTGCATTTTTCATTTATGACTGATTTTTTTAACTCTTTTATCTCTGTGGTAAAAGATGTCTTCTATTCTTTTCTCAAGCCCAGGATGTATCCTTACAATTGTTGCTTTAACTTCTCTATCTTGCACGTTACTTCTATCTGTCTCTTTTAGATCTCTGGCAGTGGCTTTATTTTGTTCTTTCTTGGGGATAAATTCCTGCATCTTGGCATTTTATTCAGTCTCCGCCTTATTCTCTGTATTATAAAAGTTAGTTATGTCTTCTGCTTCTGAAAATGATGGCCTTATTAAGAGGAAATCATGTAGTTCCCAGGGCCTGGCACTTCAGGGAGTGTCTCAGTGTGTGTTGTGTGCACTCTGCTATTGTGTGCTGGCTGCTCTATCATTCAGAGCAATCATCTACAGAGGCTCACCTTTGCCCACAGTGGGCAGTGTTTGGTCCTTGGCTGGTTTTAACAAGATGTACTCTGGTCTGCTTGTTAAATGAGTCCTGACACTAACTCCACCAGAACTGAAACCTTGAGAACCCTCTGGTTGGGAGAGGTGGTGTGGATAGGGGTTTGTGCTAGTCTTCTAGGGAAGAGGACTGCCACACTGGGAATAATGAGACAAGATTGCCTGAGAAGAGCAGTTCTACCAAAGCACCGGGGGTTGGAGCTTGGTGTAACCAAGTTAGGCAGCCAGTGTTGGCATACTGAGCTGCTTCTGTCATGTGGATCTGTGTTTATGCTGGGGATCAGGGGAGGGGATTGGCACCAGCCACCTCCTTTGTTCCTGGGGCTGGGTCTCTGTGAATGCTGCCTCTCAGGGAAGCACTCTGAGAATAGTGAATAATCTCCCTCTTGTGTGCCTCAGGTGTCTCTCAGTTCACTGTTTCCAAGCCATATGCCCCTGGGTTGTTTGTCTGCCTTCTCTCCAGGAGCAGTGCAGTGCCATCAGGGCTCCATCCAAGCCAAGCCCACTGACATTGAAAACTTAAGGCTTTAAGCTCTGTTGTTTGCAAGAACTCATGAAATTCAGCCCCTCTCCTTTCCCAAGACAATAGTTTTGGGAACATATTCTCCTTGTGCATTCTCCTGTATGTTCCTTTCTCTCTCATTCTTCTCTGACCATCACTTCCTCCCCTCTGCAGCACCTCTGATCTGTTTACCCCCTAAACTGCATCTCTGCATTTTCTACCTTCTTCAGTGTAGCTCTTCTCTCCCTTTAGTTATGGAGTTAGTTTTGTCAGTCTTTAGGTTGATTCATGGTGTATTTAGGATGATGTGATAGTTATCTAGTTGTGTTTGCTGGATGAGGCACAGCCTTCCTCCTACTGTGCCACAATCTTCCTCTCCTCCCCTCCCGTTAGCATTTTGAGCATGTTTAAGAAAGATGGTTTAAAGTCTTTGTCTAGTAAATCCAGTGTCTGTGCTTTCTCAAGGAGAATGTCTGGAGATTTATATTGTTCCTTTGAATGGGCCATGATTTCTTATTTCTTTATTTGCCTTATGATTTTTTACTTGAAAATTGGATACCCGTCCCAATCCTTGCAAACCAGCTCTGTGCTAAGGCACTGCTTCATCAACTGGCTTGGTGTGTTCCAAGCTTAGGGATAAGCCTGAGATAAAAGCTTAAGGTCCATTAAGGTCTTTTCTGAGAATGCCTCTTGCCTGGGCTTGTGTGTGACTCTCTCAATTCTTCCACATACGTGGCTATTTTTGAATGTCTTAATAGCCCAAAGAATCCCATTCCAACTTCTCCCCAGGGACCTCGATGGTCAGTTATATGTACCCATCTGTCCTCTTTTGCCTCACGTGCCTCTGTATATGTAATCTTCCTGAAGCTTTCACAAACAGTGACTACTGCTTTTCCCTAAGTCTGAGATTCAAGTTAGATGAGACTACTAGTCCTTTATGAAGCCTCCAGAAAGGGTAGAACATTGCCAGTTAGTTTAATCCATAGCTGGGACTTTGGCTGCTGCATCTTCTATATGAAGACTGTGCTGAGCCAAGAGGGAGTAGGGAAATGGTGAGTAAAATTTCCACGAAATTTCCTATCATTTTTAAGGTAAATTTTTCTTGATTGGGAATTCACTTGTTGATCTTTGGCTATAAGGTTAGTTCAGCCAGTTTATTAGTTTTTGATGTTTTCACAGGATAAAACATTTTCCAAATGTCATTTTACAAATGATAGTCTGACATTTTGCAAATATCACATCTGTTATGAACTTTTGTGTAGTTAAAACAATCATTATTAAAAATTAAAAGGAAACATATTAGGCAAAAAATTTTCAATACATTTAGATGAAAGCCACTTCTGTAATATCCCAGAAACCTCTTACAGTAAATCAATTATAAGAATATGAAACCAAGTAGCAATTTGAACAAACACATACAGGTAATTTAAACACATACAGGTAAAAAAGAAATGTTACCATTTTTTGGATGCTGTTAAAGTATGTATTCAACTCTTATATTGGTTTATTTCTAGATAAAGAAAAGAATAAGACTAGCATTTTATATAGCCTACAAACTCTGTATTGAGGTTTTCTGAACTTTATTAGGTTTATGTATTTTAGCTCTATATCCTTATCATAGGAAACTTTTCCTTGCCCCACCTTTATTCCACTTTTACTTCATACTTTTTAAGGACTGGTTCCCATATTCTTATTATAAACCATCTCATGAAACAGATTGAGCTTCCTCCTAGGTAAAAATCAAGAAGTGTGGTCAAAAGCAAGTGTCCAGCCTTTCCAACTCTGGGCTTTCTTTTTAACTTCCCCTGTTGATTTAAAATTTGCATTATAAAATAGAGACCAATTTTGTGAGCATTAGTTCTCACCAAAGACCAGTTCAATATGATTATACTAAGTTATTAGTTGCTTTTGACACTTTAAACTTTCTTGTGTTAAGTGTGATTGGCTTTGTCTGCCATTTATGACTCCATTCTTTGGATGCCCGGTGGACAGCAGCTTACCAAATTTAATTAAGATGTTTAAAGTGTAGAATCATAGTGAATTTGGGTCTAGAATTTTATTTTTTATTTTAATAAATGAATATTAAGTTCAAGGCATACGGTTTAAAGAGCCCTTAGCCATACCATGGGACTGTCCGTAAAGGACAGTGAAATCCTATTCGTATTAACGCATTTCACAGGTTTATAAGAGACTGAAAGATATCACCATTTTCAACTACCTTGAAAAATTACTAAATAAATAAGTAAGCAAGTTTAGGTTAAACCAGAAGCTCTGTGTGTCATATGTTGGTTTCTTTTTCAGAAGGGAAGTTCAAGTTTCATTTTGCTCAGTACTTGTTAGAGTAGTAGGAAGAACATAGCATTATTTCCTCTCTTGTTAAAATTCTTGCTGAGTTGTCTGGATGAGCTTAATTTAAAACAACTGAAGTCATTGAGCAGACATGGAAATGACACTGGTAAGAGGAACTGTACTTTTACATTAGAAAAAGAGTTTAGATACCAAAGAGGAGAGAGAGAGAGAGAAATGCCTGCAGAAATTTCAGATGGTACAGAGTAGGATCATGTCTGTTTCCAAAGGTGGCTATGAAGGGAGACCAGTGAGCACGATTTAAAATGCCTACCTAGCTAGTGCTCTGAGGCAAACTTAACTCTTTACCTAGGTCCATAGTACATTAATCACATTACAAACCCATGAGAAGTTTTAATGATGAAAAGGTATGCCCTTACTTGGGCTTCCTGTTAACACAGGGATTAGTTAGTCCAGTAGATTGGTTAGTCCAATTTATTGTGGAGATTCTTAAGAACCATGTTAAATTAAACCTGTGCATGATATTGACTCTTAAATACCCAAATACCAGCAGCTCCCTGACAATTGGATATTCAGTGCTGACCCAAGTTTAAATATTCCTCAATAACCAGTTCTCTATTTGGACCTCATCAGATCCGGCAATAGTATAATTATTTTGTCTGATATTAACCTGTTTTTTCACATAGTCTGTTCTCTGCACAATATCAACTTGTATATATGTTGTCAGAAATTACAACAATGCAATCTTCATGTTTAAGTTAATTTATATGAGAAATTGTAAACATTGTCTCATATAGCCTTCAGTAGTCTAGTTTTATAGATATTGTTGATGATGAAAACAATAATTAAGCCTTCCTTTACAAATCCTATGATGAAATAAATAGACTTCCTAGTGATTATACATTGTATTCAATCATCAAAAAATTCTTTGCCTAGCATTAAAAAGGCTGTAATTGCCCTTTAAAAACAATGTCTAATGTATCAATAATTATTATTAGGAGCAGGCAGAGAAGGGCAGAGGGTCTTTGGTTCCATAAATATACAAATAGTAAGTTACCAATTACATTCAGCTTATAGCTGCCGGACTCTGAAATTTGCTGTTTTTATCAAACCATTCTTTCAGATTCTTTGCATATACATCTTACTCAATTTTCATTAACAAGTACTTGCTCAAGTTGAAGGAGGAAACTATAAAATTTATAAATTTTAGTAAAATCACTAAAATTTAATAAATTTAAGGGATTTTGGCTTCTAGAAAGCTATAGATCTTGTCTGCCCTGGGGATAATGCAGCTTCATTTTTATCCTGAGATTGGCTTATCTATCATACTGCAAAATACCAAAAAATATTGGACTTGTAATTTTACATTTATGGAGATATATCACAAACAACTTTGATTTAATTCTTTTAAAAAGGGAAAAAAATGAGTCTTGTCATTGTAGCACCTACTGCCATAATAGCTAAATAAGTTAATGCATGATTAAGGAATCTACAGTGGAGGGAAACTGACCTGTGATGTATTCAGAAACTAGCAAGAATTGAGGACATTAATATCTCTATGTAAACTGATTGTTGCATTATGAACTAATCGATAAAAAGCATTTGGAAAAAGCCATTCATTAGTTCAATCAACGTTATGGAAAGCCTAATATACACAAGGAGTCATAAAGCATAAAAGATGGGTGTGTTGGACTGTAGAGGGAATGTTTTTCATTTATCTATGCATGTATGATGCATAACATACCACTCAGGTTGTTTTTTTTTTTGTTTTTTGTTTTTGTCTTTTTTTTTTTTTTTTTTTTTGTGGTTTAAAACAATGCCAGTTATTTACTTGTTTACGTCTCCTGTAGTTTTGGCAGGACCTGGGGACAACTCATCTCTACTCCATGTGGCACCTGCCCATGTGACTTAATTGGGATCAGAAGATCCACTCCCATTATGACTTACTCATATGGACAGCAAGTTGAGGCTGGCTGTCTTCTAGGTGCTCAGTGGAGTTGTTGACCAGACTTTCAGTTCTCTTCCATGTTGCCTTTGCAGAAGGCTGGGTTGGGCTTCTAACCACACAGCAGCTGAGTTCAGAAAGAAAGATGGTAAGTGCCAATGTGCAAAAGCTTATCAAGTCTTGGCTTACATCATGCTTAATAATATCCTATTGGCCAACTCTAGTCACATGGCCAAACCCAGAGTCAATGTGGGAAAAAATAATGTAAAAGTCTGAATACTGAAGAGGAGCCTGGTTCCTTGGAGGCCAAAGTACCAGCCTTCCATGGAAGAGTGGCTAGAGAGTCATAATACAAAGAATATACCCTGTTCTGCTTCAAGGAGCTCATGGAGAAGAAACTTTTGAATACTGTTCATGTTTTACTGCATATCACAATGGTAGACGTGGGAGACAATTGTTTACTCAGTACAATGGTTTGCTTATGGTATTATATTATAGATAGGACAAATGAAAAATCAGGAAAGCATGACCATGAGCCCAGTGACCACAATGTGGTCCAATTAAGCTGAGGCCCAAGGGAAGACATGTTGCATCACGATACAAACCTATTTCTTGCTGTCAGTTCTGCAATCAAGTCAAGCTAGTGACATGTTTTAAATATTCCAGGCTGTTTTATTACTCTTCTTGTCTGAGTAGTGAAGCACTGTGGTAACTTGTGGTATATTCTTAGGCAAACCCTTCACCATGCTAGGTTTCCTCATTTCTCAAACAAGGGAGTTGAAATTAGGTGATCTCTACAGCTCCTTCTAAGTGTTATATTTTACTATATAAAATATAGCTAGTAACATTAAATCCTCTGATATCAATAATGGGAAGTGTGTTCGTTTCCTGATAAGCACATTCCTTTAACTAGTCAATAAAGTTTACTGAAAACTACCGGGTGAATCTGGACTTCTGTGTGCAGATCTGTTTACCCCCTAGCAGACTCTGACTGTGGAAGCTGGAGTGGCATGAATTAGGGCTGGCTTTTGGATTTGCCATAGCCAGCAATTCCTCTATTGTGAACTCGGTGTCTTCTTGGATCAAAAGGTTAATTTCTGCATTACTTACCTTCCCGGGTTGCTAAGAAGATAAGAGAAGTGAAAGTACTTAGCTTTGATTAAGGATTGAGGTTTTTTTTTCTGTCACTCTGACCACACTCTGGAGGTTCTGACAGTTTTGCACAGCCTTTGGGAAAAAAAAAAAAAAACAGAGGAATTCACTCTCAGGTATCTACTAACATCTGGAGCACTAGCCCTGCCCACACCAAGAAGGGAGGTTCCACTTTTTCAACTTCTCTGTTACTAAATCTAAATCTGTGACCCTTTTAAGGGACTGCCTGAAGAAAAAAAAGCAAGACATTTTTAAGAAGCAATTTAATAGTTCTCTTGCTGATATTGTGTTTTTTTTTTTTCCCTTTGCCTTTCTTAGAATCCAAGAACTTGAAGTTTTTTTCCCTTTTCTTTTTTTAGTTTCACTTTCGAGATCGCAGGAAATCTTCCATTCTTCCCTGGTGAAAATAACTGGATTTGGACTAATGAAAAAAAGGAATGGTCAGCCGTTATCAGAGCAAATGAAGGTATATTTTTAAAATTCTTACTAGGAGAGGATCCCTCGTTAGCTCGAGCTGGGACTGCACGTTGGTTTTAGCATTCTTTGGTCTTTCTTTGATCTGGTGCTTGAAATCTAGTCAGAATCAACAAGGAGAATAGAAGAGAGCTGATAGAGGTGTAGAGAGAAGTGTATCCTAACCCAGAATATACATAATAGCAAGAATTTATAATTAACATTCTGAAATATCTTATGCAGTAATTAATTTTTTTTTCCTATGTGGAGTTCTGTACCTGGAAAAGCTCATTAGGAAATCCATGGAAATTATTTCGTAACAACCTTTGAAACAAATCATATCTTTGTCTTACATTAGCTACAGAGCCTTGTGAGCTTGAAAGAGTTTATCTCCTTCCCTCAGTTTTGTTGTCTGGAGAGGAGATAGGAGCTGGCCTTTTGTGATCATGTGCTTGAAAAAAGAGAAAACACTTCAAGTGTTCCTGGGAGTACCAAAGTGGCTTTCTTTGACCTCATAAAGGAAAAGTGGAGAAGGTGACAAGTAGAAAGGCATTTAGGTGTACAGGAAGATGAGAAAGTAACACTGGCAAATGCAGGCGAGTCAGACGAAATCCAAGTCAGCCTCAGGCCATGCTGGTTCAGTAAGTTACCTCCCATTTTTACAGTAGGATTGTGTGTCCGCGGTTAACTGTATCTGTATACATTCAGGGGGAAAAATTATTGCGAAGTGCTCAAACCAAACTGGAGAAGCCAAACTAAATAGTAGCTGGCTCTAAGTAGCCTGGATCCAGACTCCATGACTTTCTCATGATACAATATTATCTCCCACTTGGACAGAGACTTGGAATTCTATGCACCTTTGTAAAATTGCAAGGCCCACTCGATATCTATTTTTCCATCTTTTCAGCTTTCTTTGCTTCTACTACGTCACACTCAATAGCAGTTTTTTCCCTTCTATTTCATCCTCTATTTTCATTTGTTTCACTGAAGCAAATTCCAGAATAATTTTTTCATACAGTTTGCATAGTTATAAACTTCCTGAATCTTTGCATATTCTCCTTATCTTGAGCTGTTCAGCTGGAAATGAAATTTTTGGATCAAAATTATCTCCCCTGATCATTTCGAAAGCTAATCACTATTGCTTTCTAGTGGCTAGGGTTGCTGATGAAAGTTTTCTATCAATCAGGACCTTTTTCTTCTGGAAGTATTTGATTGTATGCTCTCCTTTGAAAGTTTTGGGACTTTTTTCTTGTGAATGGCTACAATCCTGAAATTTCATAAGATTCTCTCTGTGGATTTTCCTTTTTCACTCCCCCTGCCTGTAATTTGGTACGTCTTTTCCATGTGATGAATATATTTTCAGATCTGGGAATGTTTTACAGTCCTTCAGGGATATTCTTAGTAAAGAGATTAGTCCTTTTCAGTAATTCTGATCTCTATTTATAGCCCTACCAGAAGAGATAAATGTCCCCAGACAAGGAGGAGAATATATTGCAGGGACTGTAGGTTTGAGTTGGTAAGGAAAAGTAGAAGCACTCATGGTACAGGGAAGAGAGATTTGGGAGGATCTCAGAGAGGTGAGGTTTGGGGAGTTGGTTCCAGATTTCCAGAATGTACCGTTTCCAGCCCCACATGTTTCATGTACCTGAGCAATTTGGTGAGGGGCATCCTAGCTGGCCTGCACTGGTGATGTTTGTCATAGCCTATAAATATAAAAACTGTATCTAGCTTTAATGATACTCAGTACCAGTATTATAAAGAAACTGACTTTTTTTTCTATTTCTGAGAACTAGATTAGAATTAAAAGTAAAACTACTATTTTTAAAAAGCCTACTAGAACAATTATAAATACACTGGCTCTATTTTCCTACAATTAATCATCAAAAATGACTTTATTCTTTAAAACTTATCTGGAATTTTTCTTGTGACATGACTTTTAGAAATTATGGAAAAACTTAAATTATTTAAATATCATTTTTATTGATCTATCTCCATACATTGACAATCTATTTGATTTTTTTAAATATCTGAAAATGAAATTAAGTAAATGATCATACCAAAGAATATCACATTAGGAACCTATCCCACCAAAATAAAGTTGTGACTATTTACAGAGATAAGAGTTTTTCTTGAGTTAATTAATTGCCCATGGAAAGCTATTCATTCAACATGTATTTATTCAATATTTGCTATGTTCCAGTCATTTTCCTAGATACAGGCAAAGCAGTACAGTGTAAAAACAACCACGTCCTCTACTATTATAGCTTTATACTCCACTCAGGTGGAATAATGAATTAAATAAGTAAAATTATTTCAGATAATTCCTATTAACCATGGCATGGGAAAGGCAATCTAGGAAAAGAATAACAAATGGGAGGATTTACACTTCTGACTTCAATGTTTACTATAAAGCCATAGTAATCAAAACAATGTGATGGTGGCCTAAGAACTGACAGGTATTTCTGTGTAGGAGAGTTGAGAGCCCAGATATAGACCCACACTTAAATCCACCCACATTTATTTGGTTTTTAAGAAGGATCCTGAAGCAATCCAGTGGGGAAAGGAAAAAAAAGTGACAAACTGGATGTGCAACTGAAAAAAAAATGAACCTTGACTCCTCCTTCACATCATACACAAAATTTTATTACAGAGAGACCACAGGCCTTAACCTAACATCTAAAACCATACTTTTATTTTTTTTAAAAAAGAACAATTTGGGAGTAGGCTAAGTTTCTTAGACAGAACACAGAAAGTAGTAATAATTAAAAAATGATAAATTAGACTTTACCATGATTCTGAAGATACAATCACTCATTAAGAAAATGAGTAGATAGGCCACAAAATAGGAGAAAACACTCACAAATATAAATCTGACAATGGACTAATACATATGTATATAAAAAATTCCTGTAATGCAATAATAAATAAGAAACAACCTAATTTAAAAAATAAGTGAAATCTTCAAATATATAAGGGAAGATATACAAATGGATAATCAGCAAATAAAAATTGTTAAATAGGGACACTTGGGTGGCTCAGCGGTTGAGCATCTGCCTTTGACTAGGGCATGATCCTGGGTCCTGGGATCGAGTCCCATCAGGCTCCCTGCATGGAGCCTGCTTCTCCCTCTGCCTGTGTCTCTGCCTCTCTCTGTGTGTCTCTCATGAATAAATAAACACAATCTTTAAAAAAAATAGTTAAATATCACTAGCCAGCAAGGAAATGAAAATTAAAACCATAATGAGATATTACAGCACACTCACCAGGATGACTGAAAAATAATAGTACCAAATGTTGGTAAAGATGTAAAATGGTACAAACTTCATTAAAAGATCTGGCAGTTTCTTATAAAAGTAACTATATCCTATCTTACCAAATACCCAGCAATTCCAGTCACAAGTAATTATCCCAAAGAAATCAAGTATATATATGTCCATAAAAACATATCTAAAGATATTTATAGTAAATTAATTCATACTAGTGAAAAACTTCACACAATTCATGTGTCTAATAATATCAGCCTGGATAAAATATATTTATACAATGGAATACCATTTAGTTTAAAAAAAAACTCCCAATATGCAACACGGATGAACTTCAAAAAGTTCACTTGAGTGAAAGAAGCCTCATTTAAGAGAGTGAATGTGATTCCATTGATAGGAGGTTATAAGTCACTTAACAATATAGTAGAAGAGAGTCAGAGTTATGATGGTCTTTGGGAGACAGGGATTAGAATGAACCAGAAGGGGATGAGGGATCTCTTTAGGGTATGGGTTACACGGATGTATACATGTGTCAAAAATCAGAGAATTTTGTATGTACACCAAAGATTTGTACATTTCAGTGTATGCAAATTTTATATCAAAAGAAAAACTCTATTAAAAAAACTTTTAAATACTGAACTGGAGGTAGCAATGCACACTCTTTAGACGGAAAGGTACTGATGTTGCAGTATACTTCGGTGAACTGGTAGATAGAGGATGGATAGATGGGTAGATATATGATAACACTAGCGTGTTCACTGTAAAATTCTGTGAGTTGTGCTGTTGTCTAGGGTTTTTCATTAGAAATGCTGAAAAAAAAGATAACATGGTATATAGCCATATTCTGCTTGAATGGAAATGAGCAAATCCTGCTAAAGGACAAGATGTGGATCAATCTCACAAACCTAAATTGGAGTTTTTAAAAAAAGGCATACAATGATACATGGTGCACAATGCTGTTAACACATGTAATACAAATGCAAGTTAATTTAATCTTTCTGTATATGAAATAATGAAGTGCTTGTCTGGGGAAGGAGGAGGTGGTGTCTGGGCAGGAGCATAAGGGAGGTTTCTGGGGGGCTCATTGTGCTCTATTTCTCAAAATGAGTGGCGAATGTACTGACATGCTCTTTATGAAAATTCAAAAAGCTGTTCATTCATCATCTGTGTACTGTTCTGTATGTATTTAAAATATAATTACTAGAATTTAAAAAGTATATATAATGCAAATCCTGATACAAAAAGCTGAGCTTATATCTAGAAATAGAGAATTAAAAGATAAAAAGGTGGAATATAAAAGGAAATTTTTTTACTGTTTATTTATTTATTAGAGAGAGAGAGCAAGAGTGCAAGTGAGGGGGAGAGGGGCAGAGGGAGAAAATCCTTAAGCAGATTCCCCACTGAGCATGGAGCCTGACGTGGGGCTGGATACCACAACCCTGACCTGAGCTGAAACCAAGAGTTGGATGCTTAACTGACTGAGTCATCCAAGTGGCCCTGAAGAGGGAACTTTAAATACAAATAAGATCACACAGAAGGGTCAATGTCTGCCTAAAAGTGGTTCCAAAGGAGAGAACACAGGAAAAGAAAGAGTGGAAATGATCCAAAGAATAATAGAAAAAGAAATCTAAAAATTTAAGGAAGACATGAGTCCTCAGATTGAAAATGCCTGAGAGTGTATAGCTACATTTTGGAGGAAAGATTTAGCATGAAATATCCTTGTGAATCTTACAATACCAAGGAAAAAGAAAAGATACTTACAAAGAGGAGAAGGAGAGTAAAATAAAGGTATCTTTCATATAAAGGAAAGAAAACCAGATGGGCATGCTTTCTTTTTAGCAACAATGAATACTAGAAGACAGTGGAATAATGCCTTCAGGATTTTGCATAAAAAGTATTTTGAACCTCAAATAGCCTACACATCAAAATCATATGACAAGAGAACAAAAACAGATATTCAAGAACTTGAAAGATAAAACTTCCTATAAATATTTTGGAGAGGGATCCCTCAGTGGTGCAGGGGTTTGGTGCCTGCCTTTGGCCCAGGGCGCGATCCTGGAGACTCGGGATCGAATCCCACGTTGGGCTCCCGGTGCATGGAGCCTGCTTCTCCCTCTGCCTATGTCTCTGCCTCTCTCTCTGTGTGACTATCATAAATTTAAAAAAAAAAAATCTTTAAAAAATATTTTGGAGAGAGAGGGGGAAGGGCTATTCAAGGAGATACTTGAGTAAAAAAAAAAAAAAATTCAAGAAAGAAGGTACTAAAAACCATGATAGTGGCATTCACCCAGGAATACAACAGTGGAATGGATTCCAAGATGATAACCAAATAACCGGTGTTAGACATATCCCTCCAAATTGGCCATTCACCCAAAAGTATGATTAAAAAACTAATTTATCTTGGTTTATAGAAATCACATATAGTGCTTCTTTCAATAAGACGCGTTGAAACTGAATTGGGGGTGAAGAGTGAAGAGGGAGTTGTATGCCCCATTTTTTTTTACTTTTCTGTGCTATTTGACTTATTTCTATTTGATGTATTGCTTGTATAATACATGCTTGTATTATCATAGAAGTTGCGAGTAAAAAGATGATACGTCGTCACTTTTGGTTATCTATTTTATAAGAAATATACCAATGCGTATGAAAGCCTATGTTATTAATATTATCTCTTACCTGTTGACATTTCTTTTAGAGGGGAGGAGAATCATGAGCCAGAGTTTGCTTTATCATATCTACTCCTTTTTGGGACTGTTGCCTTTTTGGATACTGTGTACATCCTCTACCAATAAATGTGTTGTTAGACATGAAGTAGCTGACTGTAGTCACCTGAAGTTGACTCAAGTGCCTGATGACCTCCCAGCAAACATAACAGTGTTGAATCTCACCCATAATCAGCTCAGAAGATTACCACCTGCCAATTTTACAAGATATAGTCAACTTACTATCTTGGATGGAGGTTTTAACTCCATCTCAAAACTGGAGCCAGAATTGTGCCAAAAACTACCCTTGTTGGAAATTTTGAACCTCCAACACAATGAGCTATCTCACCTTTCAGATCAAACTTTTGTCTTCTGCGTGAATTTGACTGAACTCCATCTAATGTCCAATTCAATCAAGATCATTCAAAATAATCCTTTTCGAAGCCTGAAGGTAAGATGACAATGTTCATCTCCATATAAGAAATTAAAAATACGTTACCTCATGGTAAGTCTTCAAGTCATTTATGCATGTTTAAACTTCATATCTAAATATCAAGGTGAGGAAATAGAAAACTAATCTTCAGTGGGAAGAGGGGGACCCACATACAAATATGGCCATTTATGTTTGAAAATGTTTGCAAAAGAGGAAATAGCATCTTAAATCAATTTCAGTATTAATTGTAAAGAACTTTGCCTCTCTTGCTCCCTCCCATTAAAAATACAACTTAGAGACAAGAGGTAGGGATCAAAGAATCTGTTCTGTCATAACCGGGAGAATCAGAATATCCCACAAGGAACAGCATAAACTCTTAATGCTGCTGATTTAGTACCTGAAGTAATTTAAAAAAAATGCCACATCCAAATTCTGACTTAAATAAAGTTAACAAACTGATGCATGATAAAGCAAATTTTTTAATTAAAAATTCTGTAATCTTGATTTAATATCTTTACAATACTGCTTTACCAATGGCTGCCATCTTTTTTTTTCAAAACTTTGCTTGAATTTTACATCTGTGAAAATATATGTTCTTGTGTCTCAATTTGAGACAATTATTGAATACTTTTCTTAAACCAAAGCCACTTTAAAACTTTGTTTTCTTCATTTTATAGACCTAGAAAAAATTTGGCATTTCTATGACCTCATATGCCAAGAATAGTGTACGAACTTAAATAGTTTAGAAATATTTATAAAATGATTTTGCTCCCTAGTGATTTGAAAATTCTTTCTTGTGCCTCCTTAGATTCTGAAGTGGGTGAAATGTCTTTGGACTCAAAAACCTCAAAATTTGGTTAGAGTAATCCTTAGCAAAATATTCTTTTTAAAAAAAAAAATAAAAAGCAAAGTAAAAGTCTTACTCTCTTTAATATGCATTACATAAGACTTTGCCCAAATATATATCAACTGGTCATTACCTTTTACCTGAGTGGAAGTTTATGTGTTAAAAATAGCACAAGGGTGATAAAATGTCCCACAGCACTGACAAAACAAACAAAAATAAATATTCTGTACTAGTTATCATGCAAAACTTATATAACTGTCAATCGTTCTCAATATAAAAATCATTTTAGGACTTCATGGACAGCAAAGTTCTAGTCATACTTTTTTTAAAGGACAGTTTTTTCTTTTTTTTCCAGTCGTTTAGTTTCAAGGCTAATGCATGATACTCTATGTTTGTTAAGCCACGTGAATATTCCTTACATGATAAAGAAATGCCTATTATAAATAAATGCTTATTATGAATAGTCCTTATATCATGAATAATAAGTTTACATCCTTTTACTTTGGTAAGAGAAATAAAATGATTCTTTTTTATTTTTATTTTTTTCAAGATTTTATTTATTTATTCATGAGAGATGTAGAGAGAGAGGCAGAGACATAGGCAGAGGGAGAAGCAGGCTTTCTTTGGGGAGCCTGATGTGGGACTTGATCCCAGGACCCTGGGACCATGTCCTGAGCCACCCAGGCATCCCTGATTCTTTCTTTCTTTCTTTCTTTCTTCTTTCTTTCTTTCTTTCTTTCTTTCTTTCTTTCTTTCTTTCTTTCTTTCTTTCTTATGATTCTTGACATAAGAAACAAAGCCCTTGCTGCAATGGTATTTTCAATCACAACAAAGATTTTTATTACCCCTACTTTCAGTTTTCTATAGAATAATAGAGAGGTGACATTTCTGCTGTTATTTCTAAGTCATTTCTAAGACTCCAGTATATTTAAAGGAACTATTTTTGGAAACAAGACTCTAACTTCCATATGTCTTTTTTCTTTCTCAGAATTTAGTCAAATTAGATCTATCTCATAATGGTTTGTCATCTACTAAATTAGGAAGTCAGCTCCAATTGGAAAATCTCCAAGACCTTCTGTTATCAAATAATAAAATTAATGTACTGAGGCGTGAAGAACTTGATTTCCTTGGTAATTCTTCTTTAGAAAAATTGGAGTTGTCATCAAATCCAATTAAAGAGGTAAGAAGCAAGGTAAATTTTTTTTTGTGTTCTACCTTTAAGTGTGGGCAGCCCCTGTGTCACATGGGTAAGAATCTAAAGATTCCCTAGAGAAAGGGGTTACCACCTCATGCTTGCCCCATGTTCCAGAAATCCTTCATACTTCCTGCTTGGGACCATTCATTTCATCCTTACAAGATGGGAGAGTCTGGTAGCAATTAGGAGCTTAGGCTCTGCTGTCTGATAGAAGTGGGTTGAAATTCCCCTTCCAATTCTAGGCCAGTACTTTGACCTTGGGGAACTTACATAACCTCCCCGGGTCTTAGTTTCCTCACCTGTAAAGTGAAACAATACTATTTATCACACAAAATCTCTGAAAGAATAAAAAAGCATGATACTTAAGAGCACAGGCTTTAGAGTTGGGTTAGCTAGCTCTGCATCTGGTCTTGCTCTCTCTCTTTTTTAAGATTGATATTCATTCATTCATTCATTCATCCATTCATTCATTTGACAGAGGGAGAGACAGAGCATAAACAGGGGAAGCAGCAGGCAGAGTGAGAGGGAGAAGCAGGCTCCCCAACAAGCAGGGAGCCCAACAAGGGGCTCGATCCCAGGACCCTGAGATCATGACACAAGTTGAAGGCAGAGACTTAACAGACTGAGCCACCCAGGCACCCCTGGGCTTTCTCTCCTAATAATTATATAATCAGGCAAATTATTCAAGTTCTTTACTCTAGTTCCCCACTCATAAAATTGGCATAATGATAAAACTACTTCCTAGGCTGTATGGTAAAGAATTTAGCACAGTGTCTGGCATGTAAGTGCTCCATAAATGAAAACTAGTATTAGATTATTATAAAAATCCTCTTACAATGGAATATATGTAACTAACCTTCTCTTTGGATCATGATATTCAGTTCATTAATCACTTTTATATATGGGTATGTGTATATTCTTTTTCCTTTACAGGCTGAGAATAAGAATATTGGCAAGCATAAACTAAATCAGATTTTTACAAGCTGTATTGGTTTTCAGAATAAAAATAGACTGTGTATTGGTCCTGAGATAATAAAATATAAACAAACAACAAATGAACATTTTATGCAATACTCATGCTAAGATTTGAATAGCATTTTTTAAAATTTAGAACACTTATTGCAGAAGTGTTATAAAATATGTAAGTAATGAGGGGGGAGATTAAAATCATCCAAAAGCCCACAGTCCAGAGACAACCAATGTTAGCATTTGGGTATTTTCATCTCCAGCTTTACTCCAAGTGATAATTGGAAAAAAACAATAGCAGGTGACATTCAGAGTATAAATTCAAATTACACTGTGCGTCAGGCTCTATGATAAGCTATATATGCATAGTCTTGTAACTAACTTATTCTTACCATCATTTTACACAAGGGTAAATTGAGATGAAGTAGGGTTGAGGAACCAAGGTCTCACAAGTGATTTTTCTGGTGACGGAATTGGGTTTCTGGCAGTGTTAGATCAGAGCCCATGCTCCTAACAGCTACACCACGTTGCCTCCTGCTGTCTAAAAATAATACAACATCATGAACATTCTCCATATCATTGAGAATTATTCAAAAACTCAACTTCAATTACTGTAATATAGTGCTGTCATGTAAGTCCGTCCTAATTAATTTAACAATTGTCTGTTTTGTAGTCCAATTCACTTTACTTATGAAAAAGTACATCTTCCTCCTAATTTTTGCCTTTTCTTCCATGAACCCTAACGTCATGGAAGGCACCGTAGGAGGCAGATCCTCTTTGTGCTCCTGGTGTTTAACCACTGCCCAGGACTGGCTACCAGTCCTCTCTGGATTCCTTCTCTCCTGCCTTCCATTCTCTTGCCCTGGTGCTGAATCACACAGCAGCCAAGGCTTCCGGTGCGGGGAGCAGGGGGGGAGTGGGGGCAGAGCAGAAAGGAGCTGGAGGTGGTGTCATGAAATAAAGTCAGAAGAAAACCTTGGTGGAAAGACAAAGAGAAAGGCTGGAACTCAGAGTCACAGAAGGGAAAGTGTGAATCGCTGCTTTTAATAAGATCCACCCATCCATTCCATGTTATTCACTGAGAACAGGGGTGATGAGGACAGAAACAGGATCTGCCCCAGGGGTGACTTTACAAATAGTTTATTAATTACAATTATACTCAGTGTGATCAAGTAAAAGCACCAGGGACTTAACCTAGACTGAGGTTTCAGGGGAGGCCCCCTGAAGAGGAGGCCTTAAATGATGAGTGGAAGGTAAGCAGTGGCCAGAAAAGGTGAGGGGCTGGAGCACGAGGTAGGTGTGGCAGGCACAGAGTAAGGAGCTGTGCAGTGAGAGGTGGGGAGAAAACACAGAGAAGATGGTGAAGGGGCAAGGGACTGAGTAAAGAATTGTTTCAACATTTCAAGAGTCATGAGGACACCACTGTGCTTTGGTTATTAACTTCCTTTTCTCCCCACCTTTAGTTCTCTCCAGGGTGTTTCCATGCAATTGGAAAATTATTTGGCCTCTCTCTGAACAACGTTCAGCTGAACCCCAGTCTCACAGAGAACCTTTGTTTGGAACTGTCAAATACAAGCATCCAGAATCTATCCTTAAGCAACACCCAGCTACACAGAACAAGCAATATGACGTTCCTTGGACTAAAGCATACAAATCTCACCATGCTCGATCTTTCCCACAACAACTTGAATGTGATTGAGAACAATTCCTTTGTCTGGCTTCCACATCTAGAATATTTCTTACTGGAGTATAATAATATAGAGCATTTGTTTTCCCACTCCTTTTATGGGCTTCTCAATGTAAGATACCTGGATTTGAAACGATCTTTTGCTAAACAAAGCACTTCCCTTGCTTCGCATCCCAGGATTGATGATTTTTCCTTTCAGTGGCTAAAATGTTTGCAGTATCTGAACATGGAAGACAACTACTTTGCAGGCATAAAAAGCAATATGTTCACAGGATTGATAAAGTTGAAACACTTGAGTCTCTCCAACTCCTTCACAAGTTTGCAAACTTTAACCAATGAAACATTTTTGTCACTTGCTCAGTCTCCTTTAATCACACTCAATCTAACCAAAAACAAAATCTCAAAAATAGAGAGTGGTGCTTTTTCTTGGCTGGGCCACCTACAGGTACTTGACCTTGGCCTTAATGAAATTGGACAAGAACTCACAGGCCAAGAGTGGAGAGGTCTAGAAAATATTGTTGAAATCTACCTTTCCTACAACAAATACCTACAACTGACGAGCAGCTCTTTTGCCTTGATTCCCAGCCTCCGACGACTGATGCTCCGAAGAACGGCCCTTAGAAATGTGGACAGCTCCCCTTCACCTTTTCATCCTCTTCGGAACTTGAACATTCTGGATCTAAGCAACAACAATATAGCCAACATAAATGATGAGCTGTTGGAGGGTCTTGAGAAATTAGAAATTCTGGATATGCAGCATAACAACTTAGCAAGGCTATGGAAACATGCAAACCCCGGTGGTCCTGTTCATTTTCTAAAGGGTCTTTCTCACCTCCACATTCTTAATTTAGAGTCTAATGGCTTTGATGAGATCCCAGCAGAGGTGTTCAAGGGCTTATCTGAATTAAAGAGCATTGATTTAGGATTGAATAATTTAAACATATTTCCATCATCTCTCTTTAATGATCAGGTGTCTCTGAAGTCATTGAACCTTCAGAAGAATCTCATAACATCAGTTGAGAAGAATGTTTTTGGGCCAGCCTTCAGGAACCTCAGTAATTTAGATATGAGCTTTAATCCATTTGATTGTACCTGTGAAAGTATTGCCTGGTTTGTTAATTGGATTAACAGCACCCATACCAACATCTCTGAGTTATCAAGCCATTACCTCTGCAACACTCCACCTCAATATCATGGTTTCCCAGTGATGCTTTTTGATATATCACCCTGCAAAGACAGTGCCCCCTTTGAAATCTTTTTCATAATAAATACCAGTGTCTTACTGACTTTTATCTTTATTGTGCTGCTGATCCATTTTGAAGGCTGGAGGATATCTTTTTATTGGAATGTTTCAGTGCACCGAATTCTTGGTTTCAAAGAAATAGACAAACAGCCAGAGCAGTTTGAATACGCAGCTTATATAATTCATGCCTATAAAGATAGAGATTGGGTCTGGGAACACTTCTCTCCAATGGAAGAAAAAGATGAAACTCTCAAATTTTGTCTTGAAGAGAGGGACTTTGAGGCAGGTGTCCTTGAACTCGAGTCAATCATTAATAGCATCAAAAAGAGTAGAAAAACTATTTTTGTTATAACACAGCATCTATTAAAGGATCCATTATGCAAAAGGTAGGTGAACATTGTGAAATTTTAAGTGTGTACTTTTCAATTAAGCTTTTAAATATTACTTATATTATGACTCACCACTCAAAAAATTTTAAAAATAAGTTTTAAAAAAATAACCTGATTATTAGTGACAGGTAAAAATAAATGTAAGGGGGGATGTTGGAGATTTTGGCTGTTGAATACTGTATACTGATATGTAACTTATTTCAATTTTTTTTTTACTAGATTCAAAGTGCACCAGGCAGTTCAGCAAGCTATTGAACAAAATCTAGAGTCCATTATATTGATCTTTCTTGAGGAGATTCCAGACTATAAACTGAACCATGCACTCTGTTTGCGAAGAGGGATGTTTAAATCTCACTGCATCTTGAACTGGCCAGTTCAGAAAGAACGGGTAAATGCCTTTCATCATAAATTGCAAGTAGCACTTGGATCCAGAAATTCAATACATTAAATTTATTTAAAGACTAAAGTAACAGAGGAGTAACTTTCCCATCTTAAAAGTTTCATAGTAAATTTACGTTTTATTTGAAGATCGTATAAATTTGTTTATTCATATTTAGAGAGTATCATCCCACACTTCCATCTCTTTTATCTTCCTATTTCAGGCCTTTCATTGCCAACAGAGTTAACTGGACCCAAAATAAATATATCAGATTATCCTCTACTAATGAATATACAATTGGTAACTGAGGTCTGTGACAACTTAGAAAAGTTTTAAAATATTCTTCATTTAAAGAAAAGTGAGAATTATGTGAAGCTTTCTGATAATTATATTTGGAAATTTTTTTGGATGCACTCATAGTAGAATAAAAGATAATTGTTTTAGTGGATACAATGCTATTTCAACTGTAAAAGAGTAAAATATATACCCCAATTTTTAAAAGCTTAGTTATAATATTTTTTCAATTGGGAAGCTTTTATTTTAGTGGTCCCTGTCTCAGCGTTCATTTTGTTAGGTGTTAAATCCCATTTCAATATACAGATTCATGGTCAGAAAACATTTGTGATTCATTTCGATTACTTATACTCACTTATATTTTCCTGCTATTTGAGTTTCTGCTATAGTTGTTAGAAGAAACAATTCTCTTGCTTAGAAGTATTACAAAAAAAAAGGATTACAGAAAGGCTTACTTACTGAAGGTTAATAAGTAGATTAGCTTTGTGGAAATAAAATATTCTTTTCTCTAAGTCTCAGACTCAGGAGATGGCCCTGGTCAAATCATTTGGTCCCACTGGATTCTTTGAGTTCTGATCTTGAAAATTTTGGTGATAAACAAAATCTTAAATAACCTTAAGTAATCTTAAATAATCCCCTATAATTAATGATGATCATGGTATAATGCATTCACATTAAATATATTACCATGTCATAAAATAATATGCTATGTATGTATAGGTTAGTTCTACTCTAGAAAGACTATGATTTTAAGTGTTATTCTTGTTTTACGATAAAAAGAATCTAATTATTGGAAATAAACAAGAATAGTTTTTTAAAACCTTTATAGTTCTGGTATTCAAATATAAGAGAGGGTTGAAATTATAAAGCTGAGGTAATTTCTTTATTAGAAGCATCTGTTTGCTAAATTTAGGGAGCATTTGAGATGTCACATTTTAGAACTTTCATTTAAATAGTTCAATTGGGGTGCCTGGGTGGCTCAGTCCATTAAGTGTCTGCCTATGGCTCAGGTCATGATACCAGGACCCCGGGATCCACCCCCTCAGGGGACTCTCTGCCTCATGGGGGAGGGAAGCCTGCTTCTCCCTCTCCCTCTGTCTGCCGCTCCCCCTGCGTTTGCTCTCTCTCTCTTTCAAATAAATAAATAAAATATTTTAAAAATCGTTCAGTATTCTCAGAACTAAGCTCACAGAATCCTGGAAAAAGTAATATCCATTGTATTGGTGGTTCTGAAAGCGTCTACAGTCTCTCAACAATATGAATGTGTGGAGGAGGACTCATTTTCACTTTCCCATTATATATCACCTTTGCACACAAGACGCATTGTTTTATTGCTTTTTTGTTAAAATGTATTTTCTACCTGTGAAATAATCTTGCTTTATTTTGGCATCACAAAATATAAATAAATAAACAAATAAAATTAAACTTTTACGATGCCAAAATGAAAGTCACAACTACCATTTTTCTTGATGTGCTTTGAATGTTAGCTGTTTCAATTTCATTAAAATATTTCTAAATGAACTTTTATTATCAATTAATGTTTCACCAGTTTGTTCAAAGCAGGGCAGGATGTAATTTTGCTTTCCTTCTCTTATTTATTTGCTTATAAGATAGTTATCAAATGGCCACAATTTAAATTGAGTTCAAACATAATTTTTTAAAGTTTCTTAATATGTAAGAAAATGCACAAGGGATGACCCATTTAACTGAATATAAGTAAAACTAATAAAAGATGCAAGCCTTAGCTTGTGTTTGACTTACACAGGAAGAAACATCCTGAACTTCTGCAAGCTGTCCTTTATAATTGTTCTCAGGAGGAGCCCTCATCCCTGGGGTTTAAAACAAGGAAATGCAGAAAAGGATGTTTGTCTGACCTATTTAATTTCCATGAGTGAAGTGACTTGTTTGAATGCTCTCAAGGTGGCATCATGTTATCTGTTCACTCCTTCTTCCTGTTTTTCCGTTTTCAAAACAAACTCCAGTTGAATCAACATTGAGTTTAAAATAAATCTAGGAATTTAGATTTTACCTAAAAATGACATCTTTTTATTGTAATAAGAAGTAAATACTATCAATTTGTTAGTGAGGAGGGGGTTTTCAGTGCCATTTATTTAACAATGTTTAATTATTCAAATGTCTACCTTAGGTTATTTGTAAAGGGGACTCAATAATATGTGATGATAGCCATTGGAAAATTGGTAAAGGTGCTCCATATGAGGAGCTTAAAAAATATTTCTTGCAATCTGGAGAGGAAGAAAGCAGACTAGTGGTTGTCTGGACCTAGGGATGGGAATGGGAAGTAGTGGGGAGTAGTGTAAGAGATTTTTTTAGGGTGATGAAAATATTCTAAAATTGGAGTGTGGTAGTGATTGCACAACTATGTAAGTTTTTACTAAGAATCATCGAATCATATTCTTAAAACAGGTGAATTTATGGTACATAAATTATATATTAATAAAACTGTGAGAAATACTGTATTTCTCAGCTACATGTGCATAGCCCTGTGCTAAGCATGATGGGGTGCAATAGGATCTGAGCTACACTGTAGAAAATGGGGTAAGAAGAGTTAGAGTAGGAAGGGACTATCAAAGATGGACCTGAACAAAAGGCTCCATGGAAGAGGATCAGACCTTTCAAAGGTGGGTAGAATTTGGTTGAGTGAGGAGTAGGGTAGCAGAATGAACAGTAAGATAGAAGGGAGTGGGGCATGAACTTGGTGTTGGGTGGAGTCACAGGCAGGGATGCTGCAGAGGATAGAACCATGTTGCTGAGAGCATAACAGAGGAATTTAGATTTAAGGAGTCAGTTATTTTGAAATTGTAACTTAATGGATTTCAATTGGCAAAACCAGGAATTATAATAAAACTCCCTCCTCGAATCTATGATTTAGATTTATGTGACAACTAGTTGAATACAAGATGTAACTTCTAGCTTGACAGTCCAAACAGCCAGGTGCACTCCCACATTACCGAAGGGGACTTAAAGTACTTATTTTTTTCCTATAAACATATAATTCTGTATTAAACTGACAAAAAAAGGCAATCAATTGGTCATTAGTTGCTAATTACACTAGGTCATATATTAGCCATTCTTATCTCTTGCCACTCCCTAGTCTTGCTCCATCTTTCTGTGCATGGGAGAAACTGTCCTGTCATGTGACTTTGCCCCTCCCCAACCTGTTCAGCAAACCACCTATTGTACATATTGGGCAAGTTATGGGACTTTTCAATGATGGAACTTTTCTGGTTCTTTATGAGAATTGCTGGGTAGCCAGTTTTGAACTCTTAGCTCTCTTATCTTAAGTCAGTTCTCCAGGAAATAGAACCTAAGATGGAGGGGTACATGCAGCAGGTTTTGGGGAGTGCTCTGATTTATGAGGGAGTGAAATAAACTGGATTGGGAAGAGGGAGAATGATGATCTGCAATGCAATTGCAGGTTGCAGCAGAGACCTTAGCAGACCCCATGGGGAATGGCCCTACAGAGTTGATGCCAAAAAGGGGCCGGACTGCCCCAATCTCATCTCAGCCAACCAATATTGGATCTAGGCAGTCCCAGGGAGGAAGTCTGCCCTTCAGCAAAAAGCTTTGCCCAAAAACAATTCCAAAGGAGGATCTCAGTTGTGAAGCGTGAACACTCTGGGCAAGTAGAGGAATAGGTGCTTGGGTCCCGAAGGGGAGAGCTCAGCGGTTCACCACAGCATCCACTACACCTTCCAAGGTATTTAAAAATTAAGGTAGATCTAGCTCAATTGGTTTCTTTAAGCACTTCTGCAAGGTTCCAACCATTTTAGTTTTAAAAATAGTCTCTTCCAGGCATTCTGGGAGACAAATGGCTGCATAGAAAGCCAACATTTTTTTTTTTTTTAAACAGTGTTAATGTCTTCCAGTCAAAGAACAAGTTTGTTTTATTACTGAAATGAAGGAGGATACACAGTATGGAGACCTTAGGGGTGTCTCACTAAGAAGGCGCTTGAAAATTGGGTTTTCTTTGGTGATTTGGGGGAGGGCAGATGGAAGCAGTTTCCTTCTACATTTCATGCTGTTTGAAAGGGGGAAATTATGTGACTGATTATCTCAATAAATATATTTATAGGGAGAAGAGACTAGAACCAGGATAAAGTAATAATTGGTAAAGAGGTGGCCATCAGCTTAGGCAAGAGAAGAGTGTTTATGGTATTTTGAGGGTGTCACAGTGAATTTATTTTTGTCTGTGCTTATGCAAAATTAGGAAGTGGTCATGCTTTGTCTCATTTTATAGTGTCAGCATCACCTTGTCTGAAGTTGATAGTCTGTGAGGCTGTTTCTGTCCAGTAAGAGAACAATATGGCCTAGCTGTGAGTGCCGGGCCAGCTTCTGGATGTCAGAGGCTGCTCTTTGTTTTACTCGGCAGCTTTCACACAGGTATCTTTTTGGCCCCTTGACAAGATATCATTTCATCTTAGCGAGCACTTGGTTGCAAGTGCCAGAAGCTCAAAGTTGTTTAGGCAAAAAGGGAGAATATTTATGATCTATTACCAAAACGGGAAAAGGGCAGGGATATAACTAGCTGTCAAGGAGAACTAGGACCAGGAGCTCAAATACCACCACACCTCATACCTACTCCTCTCTCTATGTTAGTTAGTGTTCTTGGTTTGTACTGCTGGAAGCAGGGGTGCCTGGATCTCTTAGGCTCCCTGTTCAGGTCAACAATCCCAATTTTTAAAACAATTTTTAAAACCTCAGGAAAGTCTTCTGATTGGCCTGGTTTGAGGGTATATATCAGCGCTATGGCCATGGCAGTGGGGTCCTGTGGTTGGCAGCACCCACTAGAACCATATAAATAGAATGGTGTTTCCCAAAGAGGGGAGCTGGACAAGCCCAGTGGTCATATTCACCAATTGAGACATGTAGAACTGGCCTATTGAACAAGCTGGACTCAGGAAGGTACAAACAGGAAATTCTTATTCTTTCATCCTCTCAAAGATCTTTTTTAAGATCTTTTAAAGATTTTTTAAAGAAAATTCTTCCATTTGGATAAAACCTCAGGCTTATTTATTATAGAGATTTTCCAACACTCATAGATACTACGAAGAGTTGTCCAACCTCATCATTATAAACCTCTAGCCCAATAGTAATAACAAACTCTTGCTCAGTTAGGCTTTTCTGCTTCCCCAGCTGGGGTCTGCTTCCATCTGCTGGTAGATCCCACTGAAGGGGATGATGGTGTTGGCTTGTTGTCTCCCTCCTCACTCCGTCTGCTCTCCCACTGGCTGGCTGAGCACCTCTAGAATCTCAGGAGTTCAGAACACAGAGGAAAGAAGGAACTTCAAGGGCAGAGACGGCTACATTTGACCAGCACAGCACGGGTGTGATCTGGCCTCTGGGCCTTGGAGACATAATGCTGGCTGGCTGGCTCTTTCTTTCATGGGATGCTTTTGTCACTTCTTCAGAGATGCAGAATTTTCCTTTGGAACCCAACCCACAGGACAAGGTAGTGGTAAGTCAGCCACTCCCAGTGCAAATTCTTCTGGTGACTGCCGGGCATCTAATAAAATGAATTCAAAACTTTCCTTCACTCTGTCTCCACTCCATCTTTCAAACTTGTCTCCACTATTACTGTGTGCATCCAAGGTACTGATTGGTGTTCCTCATCGGTCTTACAAGATAAAATCCCATTAAAAGGGCTCCTGCCATATCCTCCTCAGAAAAAATTACACATTGGTAATCAGGATATTACAAAGCTAGGATGTCCTACTTTAAAGAAAGGTATTTAACCTTTTATGATTGAGGCATTCCCTAAGCCAATTTTATGATAGAAGTGCTTATCATTTGGCTTGTTAACATCCTGCTGACTGCATGTTCTCTATAACATTTGCAAATATAACAGTAAATGTTAGACTGAAGTTGTAGCAGCAGATGTAGAAAAGAAGAAGGCACATTCAATTTAATGAAAATATATCTTTATCACCCAGAAATTTCATTGTTTCTGGGAGAGACCACAGACAAAAGAGAATTGGGATGCTCCAAAATTTCCTCTAACCCCCTCCAACTCTGCAGTAAATATTCCAAAAATATGCTCGTATTCCTTTAGCAATGATCCAAAGAGTGCCAGGTCCCCTCTAAAGACCTTACTTAGTTTACAATCTGGAGTGTGTGTGTGTGTGTGTGTGTGTGTGTGTGTGTATGAGAGAGAGAGAGAGAGAGAGAGAGAGAGAGAGAGATTGCTCTTTCTTCTTTTGCTTCACTTCCAACGCACAGTAGTCACAAAATATTTGTGGATTGAATGATTAAGGAACTAAGTGAATGAACACACCACGAACTCTAGCCACCCAGAACTGCTTGTGGCTTCACCCACATGCCTGGCTCTTTCACATTTCCATCGGAATTTAAGTGTGGTTCTGCTTGCATGGCTGTCCTACATCCTTTTCTTAGCTAAAGCATGCTGCTTCAAGGGGTAGGTCAGCTTCAACTACAAGGAGATCTAATCCCTGGCCTCTCCTGACTAACCTTGAAACTTAGAGCCTTCCTAAACACACTTCCTCCTTAGGATGAGTTAGCTGGCTTTTATCATTGGCCAAGCACTCTTGGATAGGAAGAGTTCAAAATCTTAAACAGTATAAGTGCCCACCCAGAAAGAGTCTACAGAGGATGTAGCCTTAAGGCCCACTATTGCTGGTGCAAGAATCTGTGCAAATCTTGGATAGAAGGGGCTTGGCATTAGTCGTGTGACTTTGGAGGCTCTTGGGTCAGAGCCTTTGCTTCGGCTCTACTTGTTTACTGAAGATAATCCTTCAGTGCAAGGAGATTTGAAAAGCTGTTCTTCTGCTCAGGTTGTTTTGGTATAAAGCAATCTTAACTGGGATAAACACTGGGTCAAGTGAGATCGTCCTTCCTCAGAGAAACCTTGTTACCTAAGCAGTGGTAAGAAACAGAGGGTCCCTCTAGACTTCCCTGATAACAGTTCCAACTTCCCAGCTTGGCCGCTTAGTGATTCTGCAACCTCTGATGTAACCTCTCTCTGGTGGCTCATCTGGCATTTTCTGGCCTTAATGTGCAAACCTAGCCCAGAAGAGAGTGGGACAGGCATAACTGCCCCTCGCCCGTACCCCCACACTCATTAGGAGACAGCTGGAGATTTCTGAACACATCAGCAGAATCTTTTAAGGGGAGGAGGTACTTACAGGATGGTCTAGGGGTAGGAAGCTGAATTTTCTGTTAATCTTAACACAGTAAAACAACAACAACAACAAAAATCTTAACACAGTATGTTTTGAACAAATTCCAGGGGGTGCCATTGGGTCCACCTCAAGCTTTAAGGACAGATCCACCAGTTACACAGTACATCCTCCACCTTCCATCTCTTGTTTCTCTTATTATCTGCTTTTGTTATCCTTTCTTTCCTCTCTGTTCTCCTATACCCAGTGTGTAGGCATGCTTAGCAGAAAAATACAAATCATATTAAATTTAAAAAAAATCCTGAGCAAAATGTTATTGTACCCTAGGTTGATCCTTTCAGGACATACTCCACTGCAGCATGGCTAAGCTGCTTGGGCGGCATTACTCTCCAACTTGTAAACACCAGAAAGCATTCTTCTGTGCAGAAAAGTATGGGAAAGGCTCATTGGGCCTTCATGGAGCAAGCTCTATACTCCAAGCCCAGGTATCACTTTTTGACTTGGATGACTTGGAGAAAATTATACTTGTGGATGCTATCAAACAACCCCGAAATACAAGGAAATCCCATATCTCTGTAAATGTGGCTGAGTGAAATATCTCACATACACTTTGCAGATTTAAAAGTATATATCTATACAAGTCCTAGCCCATTTTTTTCCTTAGCTTATATTTAAATCAAGTAATTAGCTTTTTGCATGTGTGCATGGCTGGGTGAGTTGCTTTTTGTTTTGTTATTATGTTATAGGAGTTCCGTATATTTTTTAAAAATTAACCCCCCAAAGTTGCTAGAACTGATGTTGATGTGTGGTGGTGGTGGTGGTGGTGGTCATTGTAGTTCCTGTACTACCAAGCAATTCTCCAACACCAGCTGGGTGTCCTACAATTAAACTGAGTTCCAACACCATTTACTAGGAGATAGGGTCAGAGCCCATAGTTTAAGGGTTCAGTCCTACAAGACTGTTTTCCCCCACTCCTCTACTTCAGACACGAGTCATGAGTCCAAGCTGTCACCAGTGCTTCTGACCGACCAGGTATAGATCAGAGGTTCTAATGACCCCTTTTTTGGGTTTGATACCTTATGACCACCCGGGATGTACTATGATTATAATGCAGGATAACCTTTATGTCCCCTTTGCTGGTAAGTCGCTGAGGGAAGGACTTTTAAGCGAGTTCTAGCCAATGAGACTCAGCTGGTCAGCTTGAGAAGCTTCTGGAAACTATTTTATTCCTTGATGAGAGGGAAAATGAAAGAGTGAGTACCTTCTTTTTGCCTTGAATGTAGTTATTTGAGGGAAAAATGGTTGGTGCTGAGGATGCCATGTGGAGACCACCAGGAAACAGCCCATAACACTCTGACAATGTGTGAACAAAAAAGAAAAAAAAATCTGGCATCTCTAATGACGTTGGTGATTTATGGCGCCATTCTCAGAACCAGTTTTTTTGGTGGGCTTCCTTGAGCCATGGTTGACGAGAGTTTTCTCCTACTGGCAGCTGAAAGCATCTTAAAAGCCTCATCCATCTGTTCTTTGCTCTTTCCACTGTGCTATATCTGCTACTCTGCTCGGGAGATTTAGTCATGATCTATTCATAATCTCTGATCTGAGGCTGATCAGTTTATTTTTTTTAAGATTTTATTTATTTATTCATGAGAGACACACAGACAGAGAGAGAAAGAGAGAGAGAGAGAGAGAGGCAGAGACATAGGTGGAGGGAGATGCAGGGAGCCTGATGTGGGACTTGATCCCGGGTCTCCAGGATCACGCCCTGGGCTGAAGGCAGGTTCTAAACCGCTGAGCCACCCAGGGATCCCCCATTTTGATGAGTTTAAAGCTGTTCTACTTTTAGTATTTTTCCTTTGGTAGAATCCAGAGCCCTTAATCAAATACAAGGACAATTTTCCTGAGGCTTTTGAGGTTTTGATATGTTTAGTTTCCTTTAACTGTGTTTGTCATTGAAAACAAATAATACAAATTTACCGAAAATATTCAAATGGTACAAAAGTGAATAAACTTGGAAGTAAATGTAGCTAAAATTTCCTTACAGATCTTCCCTCAGGTTATTCATTGTAACCTGAGATCATATGATAAAAACGAATATCATATAATAAAATCCCAGATAATAAAATTGCATAAAATAAAAACCAGCATCTGTTGAGAGCCTACCTTGTGCAAGGCTGTGTCAGTTGCCAAGCATGTATTGATAAAATTCTCAGAAAGTACCATTATTTCAGATAGGAACTATTTTCTTTAAGATTTTATTTATTTTTTTGGTAGAGAGAGCACACAAGCAAAAAAGTGGCAGAGGAAAAGGGAGAAGCAGGCTCTCCACCGAGCAGGGAGCCTGACATGGGGCTCAATCCCGGGACCTAGGTAGGGATCATGACCTGAGCCAAAGGCAGATGCTTAACTGAATGAGCCACCCAGGCGCCTGGAAAGGAACTATTTTCATTCCTGGATTATAGTTGAGGAAACTTAGGGACTTTAAGAGGCCTGGGTGTTGATCAATGACAGAGACAACATGCACCTAGGGAGTCTTGCTCCAGAGTCTAGCATTCTGTAGTATCTCTATTGTGGTTCTTTGTAATATTTGTTGAATTAACAAATGTCTTTTACTATAAAGACATTTAAAATTTTTTAAAGATTTATTTATTCATTTCAGAGAGAGAAAAAGAGAGAGGGAGAGAGAGAGAGAGAGAAGGGGCAAAGGCAGAGAGGTAGAAGCACTCCCGAATGAGTGCATGGAGCCTGAGTCCGAGGAGGGGCTCCATCCCAGCACCCTGAGACCAAGACCTGAGCTGACACTCAGAGTCTGAAGCTCAACTGACTGAGCCACTCAGGTGCCCCAAGAAGCTTTAAAATTTTTTTATAATCAAATCTAATAGTACTTTTCCTTGCAGGTTCTGGCTCTGGTGTCATGCCAAGTAAGGCAGTTTAAATTCTTAAACAGATTAATTACTCAGATTATTTGTTTTAATTTTCAGGTTTCTGAATATAACATTTCTTCATAGCAACATGGTCATAACTTTCTAACATTTTTTCGGTGATGCAGCCAAGCATCATTATACACCTCAGAAAACCAGTGCATCTAATTGTTACTTAGCCAATGTGACCAGAAGAGTTTTATCACATAAAACACTGCTTTGACTTAACGTCTTTTAAAAACTCAACACTGCCACAGTTAGAAGCCACGGTTTACTGCATTTGCTTTCATGACTACACCTGAGCTGGATCTTTGTGGTCCATCACCTGGGGCTCCTGTTAGGAGAATAGTAATTAACAGAGAAGCCCGGTAGCATCTAACATCTGTCTGAAAGACTGTTGATGGATGAACAATGGGTGTAAAAGACCTAGCATCTTGCTGAGAACTGTTCACCATGTTTGCAATTATAGGCCATTTTCAAAGGACCTTCAAACAAAAGAATCAATCAGTCATCCATTGTGCCTTTCTCATGAGGCTGGCGGGCCAGAATGTTCTATTGACTGCTTTGTCAGTACAGTGATACTTCTTCCCCATCCCTTCTATGATTCCTGCCATTCTCCTTGTAGATTTGAGACAATTGTGATTTTAATTTGTAACCAGCTTTATAGAGCAAATACCCCACTGAAGATGTTCATAAACGTACCAGCCACATACTATGATCATGAAATACTCTGATAATTAATACCCAAATAGTATATTAGTTTCCTGGGGCTACCACAACACAGCGTAAACTGAGTGACTTGAAACAAAAGAAATATATTCTGTCATTGTTCTGGAAACTATAAGTCAGTATTAGGTGGTGGTAGGGCCATGCTCTCTCAGACCTATAGGATAGAATCTTCCTTGCCCCTTCTAGGTTCTGGTGATGGCTGTCAATCCTTGACATTCCTTGGCTTGCATATACATCACTCCAAACTGCCTCTGTCAATACCTGATGTTCTCCTTCTGTTTGTCTTCAAATTTCTCTCTTCTTAAGTATATGGCAGCCATATCAGCCATATTGAATTGGGACCTATCTTAATGGCCTTGTCTTTTTTTTTTTTTTTTTTTACAGATTTTTTATTTATTCATGGAGACACAGAGAGAGAGAGAAAGACACACACACACACACACACACACACACAGAGAGGCAGAGACACAGGCAGAGGGAGAAGCAGGCTTCATGCAGGGAGCCGGACGTGGGACTCGATCCTGGGTCTCCAGGATCACACCCTGGGCCGAAGGCAGGCACTAAACCCCTGAGCCACCCGGGCTGCCCCTAATGGCCTTGTCTCAATTTGATTACATCTTTCCAAATAAGAACACTTTTACACAATTGAGGGTTAGGATTTCAGCATATCTTTTGAGGGGGCATGACTCAGCCAAGACAGATAGAATATGTATAAACACATCTTATGGGTAGACTACTTTCAAGTCAGGTTCTGGAAGAATGTGAGCTTTTCTGTAATCTTATTAACTGTTTCTATATACTTCAAAAAAAGCATGTGCATAGAAAGGAAGTGGTTAATAATGGGAGCATAGAAATATCTAAAAGAAGGTTGTTATTCTAAGAGAGAGGAGGGTGTTGGCTCTATGGTTACTGTCCCCTTGGCAGAAAACATTTATATATATACATACATATTTATGTATATTTATATATATAAATAATATATTTATATATAAATATATATAATTATAAAATTTATATAAATTTATAAATATAAATATATATATATGGTAAGTCATATGGAGTAAGTCATATACATGACTGTATAAGTAAGTCATGTATATGACTTACTCCCCTTGCTTTGATTCTATGCTCACCTAACAATCTTCCAACTTGACTCGGTCTTAACAGGAATTCCTATTATGGGAAAAGAGCAGAAGACAGTTCTCTAGTTGGGTAATTATTAGCTAACACATTTGAATTCAGGCTTATATATCAGTATTTTCGGAGTCAGGTTAGTGGAGCTTCATGCTAAGAGGCTGGTCAGCTATGAAGAAGGCCTTGGGCTGATCTGATTTTCAAGTCTGAAAAATCAGGAATTCTAAGGGCAGCAAATAAGTACTACTCCCCAGGAACTACTGGGTGACTTGAATCAGGCTTCACTCAGCAGTGCTTTTCCTTTGCTGGCTGTCCCTTCAAGTTACAGTACATGTGTTCAGACTCCATCAGATGATTAGCAGCATAAACACTGAAAGTGCAAAATCTAGAAATGATCTCTACTTGCATTGAGGATTTAATTGTTCTATGAATCAGAGTCAAGGTCCTTATGAAATAAACAGAAAATGTTTTGGAGGCAGATTTATAATCTTGAATGAATGCTGTATGAAAACAGAAACAGTTCAACGTTGTGATGGACGTTACACACCTCTGAGGCCACCTGATGAATTGCTACCAAAGAGGAACAGTGAGAATATGAGAAGTGCTGATGGTCCAAAACTATGCCGCTCTAATGTCCTTGCATGATGACAGAGTTGGTGCAGCTTGCTCGAGTTGACCCTGAGACCTTGACCTCTAGTTTCTAGATGTGTCTGTTGCTTTTCCCTTCTTTCTGTCATTTTGATTCTTACTGTGTGCTGGTGCTTTACATGCTGACAACTGCATACCTTTCCCATTCCCAACATCCAAGGCCTTTTATAATCTGACCCTTCTCTGCCTTGTCTCTTTCTTCTCTTAAGCACTTAGATGTTCTTTCCTCAAGCTAACGCTGACTGCGGTGCCTGCCTTATTTTCTGGGGCACTTACAGTATACTTAGCTTCTGATATTAAACTGATTATTCCACATTGTGGGAAGAGAACTTCTCCTTTTTTACATATTCATGCTTAACACAATCTTGAAGTAGAGAAGTGCCCAGGACATGTTTGATCATAGTACTTGGATGCAGAAAAGGGCTCATGATAGGATGTGACTATCATAAGTGGAAGACTGGTTGGCTGTCTTCAAGCCGATGAAGAGCTTGGCATTACTATAGAAATGTCCCATGGCTCAGAATCCAGTTCGATAACTTGCAAAAGACTAATGTATATAGTCATGAATATCAGTTAATTCATTCACTACCGGCTTATTTATCACCTTGCCCACCTCAAATCAGAAATTAAACCTCCTGGGATCAAACCGAAACTCTCCACTAAACATTAATGGATAAATGTGGTCAATATCTTATTTTTAAACCTTGCTCAAGGGCAGCCCTGGTGGCTCAGCGGCTTAGCACCTGTCTTGGGTCCAGGGTGTGATCCTGGAGACCCAGGATCAAGTCCCATGTTGGGTTCCCTTCATGGAGCCTGCTTCTCCCTCTGCCTGTGTCTCTGCCTCTCTCTCTCTCTCTCTCTCTGTGTGTGTCTCTCATGAATAAATAAATAAAATCTTTTAAAAATAAAAATAAATAAACCTTGCTCAAAATTGACCCTACACTCCTGCAGATATACTGACTTGTAACTTTATCTCTCACACATATTTAACAAAATGCCGTTTATTCCCCTTAATAAAGAACTCTTACCTTTCATTTCTGCCTTTGAGTTTGTATCCAGTTGTCGGTCTGATTATAGTTGGAGCTCTCCAACATTTTAGTTATAAAATCTCTTGGTTCAGTACATTAGGTGTTTTGAATACACCCATTGGATATGGATTTTACTATCAAGGCCCAATCTTCTGTCCAAGTTCATCTCTAGTGACACACTTTGAACATGGCCTTGAGGTCGGAGCAGTGGGCACTGCTGTATCAAGTCCACTCACCTGAATACACGTTGGTAGGCACCTTTCCAATTATCAGAGAGCTGGCCATCATCCTGACGCTGGCACATGTGGTCCTGCCATTTATTTATTTATTTTTTTTAATTTATGATAGTCACAGAGAGAGAGAGAGAGAGAGAGAGAGAGAGAGAGGCAGAGACACAGGCAGAGGGAGAAGCAGGCTCCATGCACCGGGAGCCCGACGTGGGACTCGATCCCGGGTCTCCAGGATCGCGCCCTGGGTCAAAGGCAGGTGCTAACCACTGCGCCACCCAGGGATCCCCCCCTCCTTTTTAAAAAAAAGATTTATTTACTTATTTATTCATGAGAGACGCAGAGAGAGAGGCAGAGACACGGGCAGAGGGAGAAGCAGGCCCCGAGGGACTGGACCCGGGACCCCGGGGTCACGCCCTGAGCAGAAGGAGCCGCTCCACCACTGAGCCCCCGGCGCCCCTGGCGAAGCCAGGTTCCTTTCTCGGGGTGTCGGAAGCGGCGGTGTTCCTTTAAGGCCGGGATCGAGGGGGGAGCCAGCCGACCGCCCCAGCTGCAGTCTGGGGCCCAATTAGCCGGGAGCTAAGCAGGGCAGGGGTTTGTTTAGCTTAGCAACGGCCGCGCGTCCCGGGGGCCGCCGGGGTGTCCCGCGGGCGGGGCCCAGGCACCCTGCAGCCCGCGGTGGCGCTGGGGCCGCGGCCGGCGCGTCCGTGGGCTCCCGCACCTCGGGCCCCCGGGCTCTGCCCACGCACCGGGCGCAGCCAGGCCGTCCGGTCGGGGAAGGTCAGTCTCGGGCGGCGCGGGGCTGAGCGCGGGGCCGGTTGCTCCGCGCGGGGGGTCAGCGCCCTCCCCCCCGGCGTGCGGGGACCCCAGGACCCCCGGCAGCCCCGGCGGCGGTGGATGGAGCCCCGCGGCCCGGCCGCGCGCGGTCTGCAGGTTCCGGCTGCAGCGGGCTCAGCGCCTCGGAGACCGGGTCATGAAGGTCGCCGTGTCGGACCTGGGGTCGCTCTTTGCCAGGCTCTTCAAGACCTCGGCGGCGCCCCCCGCGGTCCCGTCGCCCGCCGCCGCCTGCAGCCCCGCGGGGGGCGCGGCCGCGGCGGGGAGGGCGGGCTGGGGCGCCTGCACCCCGCTTAGCGCGCCCGCGCCCCCCGCCCCCGCGCCCCCGCTGCCCCCCGCTCGGGGGGTCCCGGGCCCCGGCGGGGTCTGCGCGGCGCTGCCGTCGGCGGGGGGCAGCAGTGCAGCCGCGAGCCCGCGGAGCTCGGGCCGGGCGGACCCCGCAGAGCGAGAGCCCGGCGCTCGGGAGCCCCCCGGGCCCGGCCCCAAGGCCCTGCTCTTCACGCTGCCGGACATCGGCGAGGAGCGGACCTCGGACAGCGACTCGGAGGGCGGCCGCGAAGCGTGAGTAGCGCCCCCCGAGGGACCTCGAGGTCCCCGGGGGTCCGGTCGGGACGCCTCCCTCCTCCTGCCGCCCCTCCCGCTTAGCAAACCAGTTGCAGTAACTTGCCCTGGCTCCCCTGGGCGCCCTGCTCGCACTTTGCGCCTGGCCGGAGTCCTTGCTGCTTGGCGGCCTGTTCTTTTCAAGCAGGAGCTGTGACAGGCTGCGCTCCGCCTCCTCGGAGGGGATCCTCTGCTGTTTGCCAGCGCCGGGGCGGGGGACACCAAGTAGGGCTTTAGGGAAAGGAGGACACAATTGTGTCTCTTCCAGCTGAAGCGTTCGTTTAGATCGTTGGATACCCTGGTTTCCTTAGGGACCCCGAACGGAGGCCTCAACTCTTTCTCTCATGCAGAATTGGACAGATAGAAGGGCAGCCTAACCGCCCCCCCCCCCCATACACACACACACACACACACACACACGTTGGCAGCTACAATGTTAAGAAATGGTGAGACACTGTGCTTCCCTGCTTTTCAGAGATCACCCACAACTTTTATCCCAAATGGAGTAGGTTTTCTTTGCGTGACATCTAATTAATTTACATACGTACAACATCATCTGACACAGATGGGACTTGTAATGCTCAGGACACTTCTGATCATATACCCTAGAGCTTCTGAGTTCTTGCAGCAGCGCCCTGAGATACTACAGAAGCGCTGTCTGACTTCATGGGAGCCTTTCACTGGGAATTGGGGAACGCTGTCCTCGACACACACATGCACGCACATACACACTTCCCCATCAAGAGCAGTGATGAAAACATTCCTCTTGCGAAATATGCATTTTTAGAATTAAGGTGAATTTTTAAAAAAAATTAAAGATTTTATTTACTCATGAGAGACACAGAGAGAGAAGCAGACATAGGCAGAGGGAGAAGCTGACTCCCTGTGGGGAGCTGGATGCAGGACTCTATCCCAGGCCCCTGGAATCACCACCTGAGCAGAAGGCACTCAGCCACTGAGCCACCCAGGTGCCCTTTGAATTTTATTTCTTTTATTATTATTAATTATTATTATTTTGAATTTTATTTCTTAATGAGCAAAACATATGGCTACTCCTATGTGGGTACAAAAATGCTCAGCCTTCGGCATCCTACAAAAAAAAAAATAATGAAATGGTGGAAATTTCTACATGTAATGGAAGAATAGTCAGGCCTGCTGGCACAGAAGCTCTTGCCCATCTCTTTTCCCCCATGCCCCCCTTCCCTTCTCCCCCACCCCCCTTCCCCTAGAGCTTTTGCATTAAAACCCATCCTAACCCATACACAATTTAAATAACTGCATTTTCACAATTCTGCATGACATTCATCTCAGGTGCTAAAATAAATAATTAAATAACGTTTCTTTTGATTGAAACATCATTATTAGAAAATACATTAATCAATTGATTTTTTTTTCAAAGGGAAATCAATTACATTTGAATAAATGGCTAGAACACCTATTCTAAGGAATTAGGCCTTTCTTTTTGGCTACTGGTCCTTAACACTTACGAAGTTAATGTTTTATGAGCCAACTGGTCTACACATTGACTTTAAACTCTAGTCTTAGTGCTTTTTACAAACAGACACTGAGGCATTCAGCGTGGCCACCGAAGGAACTGCTATTGGTTTCAATTCTCAAGCATCTTGGTCCATGTTTATATTGCCCAAAAATTTTTAATAGGCACTTTTTGAATAACACTGTATTTGGCATTCTCTATGGAAGTGACTCTTCCATATTAGTAAATGTACCCAATTTTACTGAAAGTGTAGGTGCTGAGTTTTGAATAATTGCTATCAGAAATAATATGCACAGATATGTGCGTTCAAGAATCTTTCTGGTAATGTGTGTGTATACTCTCCTAGGACATCAGACAGCCTTCTCAGTGCACCATTTTTCTTTTGTAAATACACAAATACTCATTCCCTTCCTTTCATGCCTCATTCCTTTTTCATTTATAAGTTTACAAAGGGACAAGGAGAAAGGAAGACAGTATTAAGATGATTTTTCCTTCAATGCTACAAACCTTTTGCACCTGAAAATATATTTTTTCCTCTCGGATTTCTGGGTTGGCTATTTATAACATTGAATAAACCAACACCATTCAATCATAGATTTACATTATACAACTACAACCTCACCTGCCGGTTTGCAGATAGCTGCTTCGAATTATTAGCCTGCTTGATTAATATTAAAATAGAGTATTTGGTTTTCTAAGGCCCCGGGGACATGGGGAGGTGGAGGTGGTTAATGCAGGAGTAGGAAGAAAAAGGCAGTAGGTAAAGAGAGTGTGGAGACATGGAAACAACAGTAAATAAACCCCTGAGCCCATGAATCTAATGGTGAGACCATTACACTCAGTTACAAAGGGAAATCCTCATTCAGTTTATATTTCTTTGAAGAAAACCCATACGTTTTACATTCTGATTCTGTACTGTTCTATTAAGGCTAAAAATGGTGAAATTAATTTGATGGGGGAGTATGCAAACTTTCTTGATTCTGTTTTTCTCTTAATATTTTTTTTTTTTTTTTTTACTATCATGCTGTATAGCAGCAGGGGTTTTGATCTCTGAACCATGGCTTCAGTAAATGAATGGCCCACGGAAGAAGGGCTTGCCCTTTGCATCCCACAAGGCACATTGGCTGCCCCTCTGAACCAGAGGCAGAGGATACTGAGTTCCCTTCTTCACCTCACCTTCTTGCACTCCCTGATAGGTATCCCACACTTTTTGTCTTCACCCTTACTTCCCCTTGCCTTTCTTCCACACGGTTTTTCAGTTTTGCCCACACGCCACACTACCTCTTTTTGCACTTCTGGTGTGAACTACACAACTACCACCTTGTGAAAGGTCTTACTCTGTTTGTTCTCAAAATAAAAGAATTTCTAACAGTTGTTCAGGTAGGTATATAGATAGATAACAGCTGTATACAAATGTTGGTGGATTGTAAACTTCATGTGATCAGAAAGGATTTCTGTCTTTTATAAGTTATAGCTGTTAGCAGATAATTGTTGCTATTTTGAGTCATTGAGTTCCATTGTCAGAGTCATGTTAGTATGGAATTATTGCAGTAACTGCCTTCAGGGCTTGTTAACTTGGCTGGTAGTAAAACAAATGCAGGGACTTATCTCAGTTCACCTGTTTCAGAAGCAGCCCAGGGTTGGAGCGATGTCTGTCTACCCAGGAATCAGAAGAGCTGGATTCCAATCTTTTTTTTTTTTTTTTAAGATTTTTTTAAATTTATTTTTTATTGGTGTTCAATTTACTAACATACAGAATAACCCCCAGTGCCCGTCACCCATTCACTCCCACCCCCTGCCCTCCTCCCCTTCTACCACCCCTAGTTCGTTTCCCAGAGTTAGCAGTCTTTACGTTCTGTCTCCCTTTCTGATATTTCCCACACATTCCAATCTTAAACCATTTGCTGACTGTGTAAACCATGGCAGGCTATTCAGTGTTCCAAATTGTAGCTTTTCCTCTTCAATAAAATGCAGATGATAATACTGGCCTCATAAGGATGTTCTAGAAATTGATTGCAATAGTATTTTAAGTACCTAACACATGGAGAAGTGCTTTAAGAATGTTAGCCATGATTGCCATCTGCTTCTTGGCACAGATATGAAATTTGAGAACAGGTTTCCTGAAAGGATGCATTCCAGGTGAAGAACCAAGTGACAGAAAAAAAAAAAGAATCCATTTACACTTATCATATGACTGTAATAAATGGTGTCTTTTAGTTCCATTATTTGGGAGAACAACTTAGAGTACTCTAATCTTTCATCAAAACTTACAGAAGATAAAGGTTAGCTTGGTTAGTATGACCATTGATTGTGGTATAGTACATAGAAGAAATGTATTTGCCACCCTGGGATCGAACTTTTAATTTTTTATTTTTGCAGACGCTGCAGAATGATCAGTAATGTCACAAATTATTCCCAGCCCATGTTTTGTACAGGTCCTGCACATTCCTACCCACTAACCTTGTGATTCATGCTCACATATTACATCCTTTTTGGATAATAAACTCTTTGTCCTGTGCCACTTTAGACAACATGTGTAATAAATAAAACACTAAAAATAAAATAATATAACAATAAATATAAGCTAGAAAACAATTTTATTAACTTTAGTGGATAATCTCATAAAACTCTAGAGGCAATTTAAATGTCCTTCCTTAGGAATAATTGCTGTCTTGGGTCTTTCTGTTTCCTTGTCTTAGAGTTTCCCCAAAGTTAGTAATATTTTCTGCTGGGACTTTGCATTTCCACAGGGATGGATAGTGAGCTGAATAGATCATTGTTATATGACTATTACTTTCTATTTCAGTCTTATGACCATTACCTTTATTAAAAATACTAATAAAGTGAGTTGGTTGTCCAAGTATTTGCTTAATCGTCTAGCATTTGCTTCAATCCAAGAAAACAACTTCATTTTTACTGTCTTATGCAGTCGTTTTTTATGCTTTAAATTATCATCTTTACTTTGTTGTATTCAAAAATCTCAAAAATTATATTTGACCTAATAATTATATGTTCTGCTACATATTTAAAGAACACATTTTGATTTTCTTCTAATATAGTAGCTAACATGTCTATAATGTTGGCTACTTGAGATGTGCCAGGTACATAACAACAATCCCATAATGTGGGATATAAAATCTTGATAGTCTAAAATTATAATAATAAATTTAAATGAGGATAGTTTTGGGACTCCTGGGTGGCTCAGTGGTTGAGTATCTGTCTTTGGCTCAGAGTGGGATCCCAGGGTCCTGGGATCAAGTCCTGTATCGGGCTCCCCAGAGGGAGCCTACTTCTCCCACTGCCTAGGTATCTGCCTCTCTCTCTGTGTCTCTCATGAATAAATATATAAAATCATAAATAAATAAATAAATAAATAAATAAATAAATAAATAAATAAAGTTTTTAGAGTGTATGTTTGAAGTCAGATTCACTTGGATTCAAATCCTTCTTTATAATCTTTCTGAGAATATTAAGAATAGAATACTAGTTAAGTATCCACCTTACTTGTCTTTAAGCCTTACCTTTTCATCCCTAAAGTGGGCGTTAATAATAATACCTAGTCAAAGAGATATTGTACACATTAAAAGTGATAACACATGCAAACATCTTCCAGTGGCTGGTATGTAAGCACTCAGTAAGTAGCTACTACTATTGGCTCATAATTATTTTCAATATCTTTTTACTTATCACCCACCATCAGCATTCTTTATATAAAGTACAGTTTATTGCTATGATCTTCAGTAGAGATTAATATATTATTTTCCAAACATTAGTCATCAACTTGTGTTTATAAAATATCTGTTCTATCTAAAACCCATATAGAGCTAGACCTTCTGTGCAACAACTGGAAATGAATCTTATCATCAAAGAATAAGAAAAATAAGATGAACGATTCAGGAGAGGTTTCAGACGAATTACCATGAGCACATGGTTAGGGGAGAAGGTGTCCATAGATAATGGGAAGGGGGCGAGGCTCAGGAATTTGAGTCCTAAAAAACGTGTCAAACTGGGGGACATAGAGACTTGTGATTTGGAAGGACATTTCAGGAGACTAAAGCCATGTGAGCCAATCATGGAGGCACAAAACCATATGTCACATAGGAAGTCCAATTTGTTAGGAGCACAGTGTTTGTGAAAAGGCATTAGGAGAAAACCAGGGAGAGCCTTGGATACCAGACTCTGTTTAGTAAACACTGGAGAGGCCACCAAGTGTTTTTAGACAGGGAAGTGGCCTGAACAGGGCTGAGCTTTTGAAGGATTAAGCTAATGCACAGGAGAGTGTAAAGCCTGAAATAGTAGAGAGGCTCTGGCAATAAACCGAATGACAAGTAGGAGGGTCTGGGATGCAATTAATAATAATAAAGATATTGGGATGATAAATACCATAAGATTGGCAATGCATCAGTGCAGCTGAAAGAAGCAAGAAGGAGACATGAAGATCATTTTACATGGCTGCGAGGAGAAGGTCATTAATAAAGCAGAAACACAGAAGAAGTGGGTGTGTTGGGTAGATGAGGAATTCACTTTGGGTTGCACATTGAGTTGAAATTTTAGGGAAGCAACTGAAGAAGGTGTCAGGCAGAGAGCTGGACATTCACATGTGGAACTTGGGAGAAAGATTAAGGACTGGAAATATAAATGTGGCAGCTTTCCTTAGGCAATTAGTGGTGAATGTGTACAGCAGTTGCAGATTCGATAGCAGAGCATTACATGCTCTGCAAGTATAGAGTGTTCTTTCTGTTGGTGTTGCTGGGTGTTATAAGATCTTCTAAAATTAGAGGTGTTTCTTCTCTGTGCTAGACTAGTGTTTCTCAACATGTGTCCTGTCGGTTACCTGTTCACAGTCCAAGACTATATAAGTACAGAAAGTGAGAATAAGCATTTAGAAACTTTCACAGCAATTGACAGAGTAACTTTATGCCTATTGACTGATAGGCAAACATTTGTGTTTGTATTTTGTGTGTCTTTTTTCCAGTATATTTTCTAGTTAATTTATATTGTTTATACTTTGACAATTATTTATCCACAATGAATTGGAAACTTTTTTTTTTTAAATGGTCAGACACTACACAGTAGTTTGAGAAGCACCAACACAGACTTCACTTACATAAGTTTAGACCACAGGGAACAAAAAATTTCAGGACAGCAAGAGAGAAAAAACCAACCAAGCGATTATACTATCTTTTCACTTTCCCTAAGGTACAGGGCTAAGCAACATTCAGAGTGCCCTCTGATTAAAGATGAGATTCTTCAAGTTGTTCAAATGATCTAGAGTTGCAAATATGCTCTATTCACAATACCTTTGGGGGCTGTGGTCCTGTGGTTACAACCTACGGCCAAGAGTCCACTGCTCAAAGGGAAGGGATTTCTCATACTATTACTTTTTTGTTTGTTTGTTTTTTGAAGTTATAAGCCAAAGGTGATGTTCATCATGATTCTCATAATTCATTCACAACCCTTGCTGGCAATTTGTCTCATAAAACATAACTTGCAAACACAGATAATTTCCAGACAAAAGTAACTTTTGACAGAAAATTTGCAAACATGACTGCTTTCTTCTCTTGTTGCCAATCTTTGGGAACAGTCCTTTGCTTGTGATTAAGTGATGATCACAATGTATTAATCTCTCCTGAATCCAATGGAAAAGAAGCATGTCACAGTGAGGACTCTGATCTTATGACCCATGAGATTATTTTCCCGTAGTTTACATTTGATTTCTATTTGAGGCTCACATTCTGCCAAACTGATAGAAATGAACACTCAGCTATTTGGGATTTCTCCCATCATTATCTTAGGCTTGAGCCACTTTTTGGGGGTAGGGGTTGGTGCTCACATAGGATCAGGATATTCAGTGGCAGGGAAGGAACCCACTTGTTTTTTGATAACCTCTGTCCTTTCTGGATCCACTGAAATGTCCATAATCTCATCTTATCCTTCTTTATAACCTTCTTTATAACCCAGGTCTCATGCACATATCCACCAAGGCTCTTCAAGTTAGGGCTCTCTCCCTTATTTCTGTGTTGCTCATGGGAGTCCCTGGAGTCAGCCTGTTGCTCTCATACCAACATTCTTCATTATAAGACATCCAGGAGGATGCCAAACCACGCCGCATACACTTTCTTTTCTCTGGGATCCTTACCCCAGCTCTACTGAAGGATCAGGGCACAGGTACCCTCTGATCCGTTACCTTAGATCCTAGAGAAAACCTCTAGGAACTCCCTGGTGCTGAATGCCTGATTTAGGAACCCACCAGTTCATGGGAATGAGAAAAGATACTCCTCCACTAGGCCCATTACTGCACTGTGGTGCAAATCAACCAGAGGGCTATCTAGATTTCAATTGACCTCCTGGCTTTGTGCCTTGTCTAGGGTGCAGTGTCCCTAGTGCACTCTTTTGTCTTTAGTGGCCACTCAAGTCACACATCCTCATTTCCTACTCTCTCAAAGATTGCCTTCTTGGAGACGGAAAATCTGACCCACAGAATCTCTCCATTCTAGGGGATCTTTTTCTCTTTGAAGGGATGGGAAGAACTTCCCTGAGGTATGTGTTTTTCCTTAAATCTTTTACTAGGTTAAAAGTCCATACCAATCTTGTAAGTACAGGTCTTAATAAAAACACACAGACACATAAAAATCAAGGGGAAAAAATCCTGCTACATTCTTTGTTTTCTGAAGCATTAGGCAAAAAATCTTTGGATTATTCAGTGTGGGAAGGGACAAAGGAACATGAAAGCACTAGGGAAAAAATATCAGTTGAAATACATTTAAAAATACTCTACCACATAACCTTCACATGGGAACACTTTTCCCCTCACCAGAGCAGTGTGGATATGTGTTTAATTCACCAACAGCCAAACCACACACCTCTTGGGTATAATTTTATGCTCTATAGGCAAAAATTTTGCTTTATTATAAAAATTTACCTGAATATTCTATGGTCCTAGGAATACCAGGTATTATACATATGCATATTAAATAGGACATGATTCGTTAGGTACTTTGTGCTACTCATTAAATAAATGAATAAATACTATTCATTAAATGTGTATTGAAAAAATTCAAAAATTGACTTTTTATTCTTGAGCAATGGAAACAGTCAACGAAGACAAGACACCATGTTTCATAAAGCACAGAAATTAAATAAAGCTTTCGAAATGAGTAAATATCCAGGTAGAAACTTGGAAAATAAGTGGATGGTCATTGGCAATGATAAGAAAAATAGTCAAGCCAAGCCTTTCCTTACTTTTGTTTAAAAAACAGATTATTTAGACTAAGTTGAACTGAATAAAGTGTTCTTTTCATATGCGCATATACACATATGTTCTTCTTCCGATCATTGTCATCTTAAATTCATTATAATGCCAGTAATAAAGATGAAGACAAACCCCAACTTGGAAGCTCATAAATTACATTAGATTTTTAATGCTAATAATTAAATTACACAGAGTGTCACTAGACGGTTAAACCGTCATAGATGGTTAAAATGGGGACTTCTTTTGAAATGAAACATTTAATTCAAATTTCTACCATTCAACAGTGAAGTCTTAGAAGCTATTCATGCATATCCAAGATTCTTTATAATCTAGTTGAATTAAGAGTCTCCATTGAAAAAATGAACTCCTGCCCCTTAAAATCCAGTAATTTCATTGCTAAGTTAATGCATAAAGATAAATCCTAGGGAACTTTGATTTTATATTTAAAATATATTTTAAAGAAGCAGGTGATATATTCTCAAGAAAAGGCCTACTTCAGTCAGACTTTTGTTTTACTCACTAGTTTTAACATTTTTATAAGCATATTCCTCAAATATGTATTATTCCGCAAAGCTAAGATTCTTAGCATTGGAAATGACAGCTGGTATTTCCATGTCTCCTAGATACCAAATGCTGCATGTAGGTTTTATAGACTTATCATGAATCCCCAAAACAAACATACAAGATAGGAGTTTTATTTCCTTTTTATAGATGAAGAAATTGAGGCTCAGAAAAGAAAAGAAATTGTTTACTTGCACACGGCTAATAGGTGGAGAATGTAACATTCAAATCTGAGCAGTTGATCTGTGTCATGCATACATATGTAGAGCCCAGTGTTTTTCCAGGAATTGTTTAAGATGGTAAGGAGGATAAAAATCTATTTCTAAGATGATTAGTAGTATTTTCCCTGGAACAAACTGACTCTAAGAAATTTTGCCAAAAATAAAGTTTCCAAAATAAAGTTTACTCTTTCCAAAACTAAATCTGAAAAATAAAAATTATGTTAATGAGTAATCTAAAAATACCTTTCTTGGAATAATACTTCTAGTAATACTGATAAAGGGACCAAATTTAAGGCTTAGTTTTGTCCATTTTGAAGTGAAGATAAAAAAAATGACTTTTATCCCAAAGCCATGACTTCTTTAAAATAAAATATTAGTTTAACCAACTCTCTTTTATTGTATATATTATTCTTATAAATTATTTCACATATATTTAATAGCAAATCAAATATTTTATTCATACTAGTAAGGCAGATGATTAGCAAGCATTGTCTTACTAGTAAAAATAGAGAAGCAGCAATTAGATATGGCCCTAGCTAGGGAAAAGGGTACACCTTCACATTAGCATTTTCTTAATCAGACGTTTCACTTAAGGGTTTAGAAGAAGCCTTATAATTAAATATTGACCACTGTAATCCTTACCAGGCACTTATATTCATGTTTATCTAATGAATTTTTTTCTTTCATGTAACAGTTAACATTTTGGATCTTGCTTATTGATTTCTAACATAATGATATAATTTTGAGTACCTAAAAAAAATCAAATAATGAGGTATTTATTTTAAAGATTCATTAAAGTGACAATTTTTAAATTAATCATTAACTTCAGTTCCTTACAATGGAATTTCTTTTAATGGAACACATTGAAATTATATTGAAGAAATCTGTAGGACCCTATTTCCAATGTAAAATAATTATTATTAATGACAGTTGCTAGATTCCAGTGTATGCAAACCTGCATTGTGCCTATCCTAACACACTGCCCCACACATACACACCACCTAGTTTGAGGTTGCAAAATGGAATCTTGTGGGAGTCACCTGCCATCCAGCACCTGTCTCTCTATCCTTGTTCTCCCTTCTGACTCCACTGCAGTTCTGCTTCTAATACTTTGTCTTAACTTGGTGGTAGAGTTTAACAATGGATGTGAAGAGAAAATCTGGCTCTTAATATAACCCTGACTTAAGCTGGCTAAAGAGTAGAATGGACTTCTGCAGTGAGCAAGCTGTCTTGTGAGTCAGTTCGAAATATTGTGGTGATGGCAGTTGTTTTGGAGACAAAAGTAGCAATTTGTGTGATTCACTGAGAATCCTTCCTTCCTCAGAAGCAGTGGTCTGCTGGAGTTGATTGAAAGGGCTGGTAGGAGCCAATTATGTGCATCTATTTCCTGATTCACGCTGAGTGGCACCACAGCCTCAGTGGTGGCTGGAAGCTGGCCAAGGAGAGAGTATTCACACCCTGCACATCTGCAAACACCTCACATTAGGACTTATGTTTTTTCAAAGAGCCGGTTTACCAGCACACCACTGCTAATGAGTATAAGAAGTATGCTTACTTCCAAAGCCTCCTGGATATGACAGGTAGATTGGAACAAGAGGATGTTTTTAACAATAGCTTATGAAATTACTGAAAATGGTACTCTCATATGAACACTCAAAAGAGATGTTAGGAGCTCTGCTCTTCAGAATTCACAGAGCTGGACAGGAGATGGGGATCCGCCAAGGAGATGCTCTCAATCTCAGTTTCCCCCATGTTAGAGAATGACATTTTTATGTGCAAGACACATTTTCATGCACAATTGTTCGTGTAATCTCTTCCTCTCCACATAAACAAGAATATGAAAATGTAAATGAAAATCTCGAAAGCATTTTAATTTGAAATGAACATCATTGATAAAATTGGTCCCAAATTTGTGGTTCATAGCTCACAATGGAGATTGAAGTTAGGATTTTTGATGATACATGGATAAGAAAAAATTGTGCCCTGCAGGAGAACTCAGAGTAGTTTTTTCAAGACAGAAGTCTTGAAGAGTGACTCAGCTAAATGTTATCAAAAGTCAAACAAAACAAAAACAAAGGAATTCTTCATGAAACACCTTAGCACATAATGTGTTTCCTTCCTGTAATGAGGAAAATGTGTTTTTGAGTTTATTATTATTATTTATTAAGGTTGAGCTGTGCTTACTGGAAATATGTCTGTTATATCTCAGAGCTCATGATTTTTGTGAATTCAAGGTCAATATCAAATTCAGTTTAGGATTAGAATGTTTATTATTATTATTATTTAATGCATTCCAACTGCTCATTTAATATTGACACTTTAGCATCTTTTGTGTATGTGTGTGTGTGTGTGTGTGTGTTTGTGTACTCCAAATATACTTCTAATTCATATACTTGTCCCTGTTGGAAACATCTGTTTTTGCCTCAAGCTGACCATGAAGCAGGATGCAACCCTGTTTTCACCATAAAATGTTTGCTAATTCTTCCTCATTAAACATTAGGGGAAAAATGTATATTTTATTGAAGACTCTCCTGGGAGATGAATGGTGATTTATATCACACATTGTACAATAGTTTGCTACAAAAATTCCCTTAATTTTAATTCAGCAACAGCAGACTAGACTATGTCAGACCAACCACCACCTGAGTGCAACTAGGAGGGCTGGACAATAAACAAAAGAAACCACTCAGGAGTTAGGGTGAACTGGAAAGAGACCAGCATCAAAGAGACTGAAACCCAGATTTAAATCTTCTTAATTACTGATTGGATTAATGTGATTTGGGATTGCTGGAGTGCCTCAGCCCAGTCTGCCATAAGAGGCAAATTTAATCCTCTCTGAATTTAGCTCTAAGCAACAACTTTACATTGTTTACTGAAGAAGCAGTTTAAATATAAGAATACAGAAATACTGAGTATAAATGTATGGACGGAATGTCTATATGTGTAAATTCTAATGAAAGGAATGCTGTTGTAGGTTATATAATATCAGACCAAGAAAACTTTAAATTTTATTTATTTATTCATGAGAGACACACACAGAGAGAGGCAGAGACACAGGCAGAGGGAGAAGCAGGCCCCATTCAGGAAGCCTGATGTGGGACTCCATCCCAGGACTCAGGATCACACCCTGAGTCAAAGGCAGAGGCTCAACTGCTGAGCCACCCAGGTGTCCCCCAAGTAAACCTTAACCAAAAAGCATTCATGGAGGTAACAAGGGCCATTTTATAAATATAGAAGAGCTACTTTATTAGAAGATATGAAAATTCTAAATTTAGGGACACCAAAAACATAATTTCAAATTATGTAAAGAGGTATCTATTTTTGACAGACCTGGGACATGTAATATCTGCTGCTAAGTTTTCCCTACCAGTGTTCTCATGCTTTATGTCTGGTTGTGGCAGCCAAGATTGAATGGGGGAATACAAGAATTACCAAATATGGGGAGAAGATCATTTTTACAACTCAGTAATAACCTTGTAGATAGCAAAGAGTGTATTTTACAGCAAAAAAAAAAAAAAAAGGAGCCTAAAATTTTAGTTTGTGAAAACAAAAACCCATCTATGTTTATAGCAACAATTGACTAAAAGAATAAGGAAATCTAAAATCCTAATGAAAGATATTAACATACCTTTCACAGCAATTGGTAGAGAATATACAGGAAAAATAGCAGTAATTACTATATAACAATATTTACAAAAATATACAATACATACTCTAAAGGATACTAGATTTATTATAAAGCCACATTAATACATAAAGTATATTATTGATGCCAAGACAGACAAATAGGCCAGTGGCGTGTAATAAGGAAGCCAAGTACAGTCTTCTAAGTATATGAATGTGTGATTGTTGCAAAGTAGGCTTTGCAAATGTTGGTCAAATGGTGGTCTTTTCAATAAATGGTGCAACATCAGTTGTACATCCTTAAAGAGGTAAAATGGACTTGATCACTTACATCACATTTCACATAAAAAATCAATTTCAAGTGAATTGTAGATCTCAATATGAAAACAAGCTTCCAGAAGAAGCTTCCAGAAGAAAGCCTAGGAGATGATCTTTATGTCTTATATAGACAAAGATCTCTTAAATAAGACCCTCCAAAAAATGCTAACCAAAAAGAAAAGATTGGTAAATTACACTATATTAAAATTAAGAACTTCAGTTAATCAAAAGAGACCACTAACTAGGAAGGTTTTTTGACTGTTTTTTTCTTTTTATAATAAATTTATTTTTTATTGGTGTTCAATTTACTCTGGAAAACTGTGTGGAGGTTCCTCAAAGAGTTAAAAATAGACCTGCCCTACGACCCAGCAATTGCACTGTTGGGGATTTACCCCAAAGATACAGATGCAATGAAACGCTGGGACACCTGCACCCCGATGTTTATAGCAGCAATGTCCACAGTAGCCACACTGTGGAAGGAGCCTCGGTGTCCATCGAAAGATGAATGGATAAAGAAGATGTGGTCTATGTATACAATGGGATATTACTCAGCCATTAGAAACAACAAATACCCACCATTTGCTTCAACTAGGAAGCTTTTAATTACCCCCAAGAAAGCTTTGTAAGGTGAGCTGGCCCTGTAACTGCAATTAATCATTGCATAGGAGGCCCTTTGGAATTTATGAGTTGAGTTTAGCTTCTATTTTACATTATCATCTCTGTACAAGGTTGAAAAACAAAAACCTAAATAGTTTCAGAGTAAGACTTAGAAACACAGGGCGCTGTGGTGGCTCAGTCCATTAAGCATCTGACTCTTGGTTTTGGCCCAGGTCATGATCTCTGGGTCATGAGGTTGAGTCCCATGTTGGGTTCCACACTCAGTGGGGAGTCTGCTGGAGATTCTCTCTCCTTTGCCTTTCCCCCCACTCTCTCTTTCAAATAAAAAATAAATCTTTGTTAAAAAGACTTAGAAACACAGATAAACTTAGTATTTCCACAGCAGAGACCTGGTAATATTAATTATTTGATAAATTCCCATGGCACAATATCATTCTCCAGTTTATGTTGCCTTTAACAAAGGGCAAATCTTTATAGACTTATTTCCATTTCAGCAAATTTTCTTATTTTTTTAAAAAATTTATTTATTTGAGAGAAAGCAAGTACACAAACAGGGAGCAGCAGACAGAGGGAAAGAGAGAAGCAGACCCCCAGCTGAGCAAGGAGCCTGATGTGAGGCTCCATCCCAGGATCCCAGCATCATGACCTGAGCCAAAGGCAGACACTCAACCGCTGAGCCACCCAGGCACCCTTGTCTATCCTTTTAATTTTGAATTTGTTTTCCACTCAGCATTGTCGGGGCCTTGGTTTTTCCACACATTTTCTATAGCATTAAAACAGGGATGAAACAATCTTTTTAACATGAACCCAGTAAAGTATAAAAGGTGGGGCTGACCTCTTAAGCTGGCTTTGCAGTTAGTAACATAGAGCCAACCTACACTTGACCCCGCTTAGGGAATGTGAATAAAGAAGTCTGATTCAACACTGTCCCATGTCTTCCCTAGGGCATTGGCTGTTAAAGTTTAGATAAGTGCTTCTGTATTATTTCCAGATTTTGTTTCAGGTCACTAATACTCATTACTCAAATTGGAAGGTGATCCTTTTTTTAATGTGATAAAATATAACATAAAATGTACCATTTTAACTACTTTTTTTAGAGAGAGTGTGTGTGAGAGTGATGGAGGGGGAGTGGCAGAGGAAGAGGGAGAGAGTATCACCTTCATGTGATAGCATGTATCAAAATTTCATGTTTTTTAAAAACAGAATAATATTTAATTGTAAGTATAGACTACATTCTGTTTGTTTATATGTTTTGTTTGTTTGTTTGTTTGTTTATATGTTGATGAATATTTGGGTTGTTTCCATCTTGTGGCTCATGCAAATAACGCTGTTATGAATAATGGTACATAAGTATCTGCTGGAGTCCCTGCTTTCAATCCTTGGGGTATTTACCTGGAAGTGGAAATGTTACATCATATGGCAATTCTATATTTAATTTTGTAAGGAACCACCAGATTGTCTTCCATAATAGCTGCACCATTTTACAGTCCCACCAACAATGCCAGGGCTTCAAGTTTTTCACATCCTCACCCACACATGTCATGTTTTATTTTTTTGGATAAAAATCATCATCATCCTAATGATGGATGCCTGAGTGGCTCAGTGTTTGAGCATCTGCCTTTGGCTCAGAACGTGATCCCGGAGTCCAGGGATCGAGTCCCACATTGGGCTACCTGCATGGAGCCTGCTTCTCCCTTTGCCTATGTCTCTGCTTCTTTCTCTCTGTGTATCTCATGAATAAATAAATAAAATCTTAAAAAAATAATCATCCTAATGAGTGTGCCATGGGAGCCTAGTCTTTATGGTGTATCACAAGGATTTCCTGATTGCCACTCAGCTGGCCACTATGGTAAGATGCTCTTAGTGATCTTTATCCCAATCCCAGAGATTAAAAATTTGAGAAACTATGGTTTTATTTTTTACTTCTGCAACTTTTTAGGCTGGCATTTTTTAGACTATTTTTTGAGCAATTTGAAGTTCACAACAAAACTGAGTAACGGTAAAGATATTTCACATATTCCCTCTGCCCAACATATGCAGAACCTTCCTATTATCAACATCTCCCACCAGATCTGGGTATTTCTTACTAATGATGAACCTACATTGTCACATCATCACCCCAAATCCATAGTTTACATTAGGGTTCAGCCTTGTATGTGTTTGGACAAATGTTTGACATGTATCTACCACTGTAGTACCACACAGAGTATTTCCACTGCCCTAAGAATTCTCTGCGTCCTCATCCTTCCCTCTCTCTATAAGCCTTGGTGAACACTGATCTTTTTATGCTCTCCATATTTTCATTTTCAGAATGTCATATATTTGGAATCATACAGTGTGTAGCCTTTTCGGACTGCTTATTTCACTTAGTAATATGTATTTAAGTTTTCTTTCTGCCCTTTCATAGCCTGCTAGCTCATTTATTTTTAGAGCTGAATATTTCATTGTCTGGATGTACCTCAGTTTATTTATCCATTCACCTACTGAAGGTGCTTGGTTGCCTCCAAGCTGTAGTGATTATGAATAAGGCTGCTATAAACATCTGTGTGCACATTTTAGGTAGACATAAATTTTTACTCCTTTGGGCAAATATCAAGAAGTGAGATTCCTGGGTTGCATTGTAAGAGTATGTTTGGGGGCACCTGGGTGGCTCAGTCTGTTGAGCATCAGACTCTAGGTTTTGGCTCGGGTCATGATCTGGTTGTGGGATCCAGCCCGGCTTCTAGATCTGTGCTCTGTGTGGATTCTGCTTCAGATTCTTTTTCCTGCTGCCTCTGCCCCTCTCCCCTGGGACACTCTCTCTCATTATCTCTCTCAAATAAATAAGCAAAATCTTAAAAAAAAAAAAAAAGAGAGAGAGAGAGAGTACATTTAGTTTTGTAAGAAACTGCCGAATTTTCTTCTAAAATGGATGTACCATTTCCCATTCCCACCAGCTATGAAAGAGTTCCTTTGCTCTATCTCCTTACCAGCAATTGGTGTTGTCAGTGTTCAGAATTTTGACCATTGTAAAGGGTGTGTAGTGGTATTTCATTTTTGCTTTAATTTGCAGTTCTCTGATGACCTATGATGTGGAGTATATTTTCATTTGCTTCTTCGATATCTGTACATCTTCTTTGATGGGGTGTCTGTTAAGGTCTTTGGCCCATTTTTAACAAAGTTCTTTTCTTATTGTTGGTCTTAAGAGTTCTTTCTACATTTGGGATAACAGTTCTTTATCAAATGTGTCTTTTGCAGATATTTTCCCCCACTCTTGTTTCCCAGGCTTTTCTTTCCATTCTCTTGACAACATCCCTCAGAGTAGAAATGTTTCATTTTAATGAAGGCCCACTTGTCAAATCTTTCTTTCATGGGGCATGCCTTTAGTGTTTTATCTAAAAAGTCATTGCTAAACCCTAAGTCATCAAGATTTTCTTCTATGTTATCTTCCAGGATTTTTAGAGCTTTTTTGTTTTACATGTAGGTTTATGGTCCATTTCAAGTTAATTTTTGAGGCGGATGTAAGGTCTGTGTCTAGGTTGATTTTTTTGCATGTGGATATCCAGTTGTTTTAGCACCATTTGTTAATGAGATTGTCTTTGCTCACTGTATTGTCTTCACTTCTTTGTCCAAGATTAGCTGACTATATGTAAATATATCTGTGGGCTCTCTACCCTGTTCCATTGATCTATTGTGTACTCTTTTACCAATACCAACCTTGATTATGGTAGCTTTATGGTAAGTCTTGAAGTCAGATAGCATCAGTTCCTTAACTCAGTTCTTCTCCTTCAATGTTGGTTAGTAATCTGGGTCTTCTGTGTCTCCATATAAACTTTAGAATCAATTCTAGATATCAGTTTGTTGATATCCACAAAATAGCTTACTGGAATCTTGATTTGGATTACATTAAATCTATACATCAATTTGGGAAGAACTAATATCTTAACAGTATTGAGTCTTTCTATCCATGAACATGGACTATTTCTTCACTTATTTAGTTCTCCCTTGATTTCTTTCATCAGAATTTTCCTCATATAGATTTTGTACATATTTTGTTGGATGTATATCTAAATAATTCATTTTCGGGTGTGCCAATGTAAATAGCATTGTATTTTTCATTCTAAATCCTCTTGTTCATTGCTGATATGTAGGGAAACAATTCACTTTTAAATGTTAATCTTGTATCCTACAACTTTGCTATAATCACTTATTAATTCCAGGAGGGTGTTTTTCGTTTTTGTTTTTTTGTTTTTTTTTTTTTGTTGTTGTTTTTTTTAATTTTTATTTATTTATGATAGTCACACAAAGAGAGAGAGAGGCAGAGACATAGGCAGAGGGAGAAGCAGGCTCCATGCACTGGGAGCCTGACGTGGGATTCCATCCTGGGTCTCCAGGATCACGCCCTGGGCCAAAGGCAGGCGCCAAACCGCTGCGCCACCCAGAGATCCCTGTTTTTGTTTTTGTTTTTGTTTTTTGTAAATTCTTTTGGATTTTCCATATAGACAGATAATTTGGAAACAAAAAGAGTTTTCTGTCTTCCAAATCAGCATACTTTTTCTTTCATTTTTGTGTTTTATTGAATTTGTTAGGACTTCCAATATAATGTTGAAAAGTGAGTGGTGAGATAGGACATCCTGACATATTCCTGACCTTAGGGGGAAAGCTTCTAGCTTTCCACCATTGAGTAAAATGTCAGCTGTAAGCTTTATGTGATGCTCTTTATCAAGTTGAAAAAAATTCCCCTCTAATCCTACTTTATTGAGAGTTTTTTCATGAAGGGATGTTGGGTTTTGTCAAATGCATTTTATGCATTTATTGCTGTAATCATGTGATTTTTCTTTAGTTTGTCCATATGATAGATCATGTTCATTGTTTTTTGTATGTTAAACTAGCCTTGCACACCTAGGGTAATTCCTTCTTGGTCATGGTGTATAATTCTTTTTATACATTGTTGGATTCAATTTACTAATAACTTATTGAGAATTTTTGCATTTATCTTTGTGAGAGATATTGATCTCTAGTTTTCTTGTAAGGTCTTTGATTTTAGTATTATGGGGATGCTGGCCCCATAGAATGAGTTAGGAAGTGTTTCCTCTGCCTTTATCTTCTGAAAGAGATTTAGAGAATTGGCATAATTTCTTCCTTAAATGTATGGTAGAATTAGCCAATGAATCAATCCATTTAGGCCTGGTGCTTTCTTTTTGGGAAGGTTTTTAATTATTGATTTAATTTCTTTAATAGATTTAGGTGGCCTATTCAGATTGCCTGCTTCTTTTTGTGTGAGTTTTGGCAGATGTGTCTTTCAAGGAATTGGTCTGTTTTATCTAGGTTATCAAATTTGTATGCAGTGAGTTTTCAGTGTATATTCCTTTAGTGTATTTTTAATGTCCATAGTATTTGTAGTGATATTCCCTCTTTCATTTCTGACTTCAGTAATTTGTGTCTTCTTTCTCTTTTTCCTGCTAGAGGATTATTGATTTTTATCAAGCTTTTCAAAGAACCATCTTTTGATTTCATTGATTTTCTCTATTAAATTTCTTGTTTTCATTTTTAAAATTTCTTCTCTAATTTTAATTATTTCTTTTCTTCTGCTTACTTTGGATTTTATTTGCTCTTCATTTTTCTAGTTTCCTAAGGTGGAAGCTTAGATTATTGATTTTAGATCTTCTTTTCTAATATATGTATTCAATGCTATAATTTCCCTCTAAGCACTATTTTTGCTGTATCTCACAAATTTTGACAGCAAAATCAGTAACTAAAAACACAAAAATACAAAGTAGCATGGCATTAAACAGACTACAAAAGGGCATTTATTTATAGTATTAGAGCAAAAATAAGCAGGCAAAATGGCGCCCTGTTCCACCTCTACTGAGAGCATGCCATTCAGGGAACTCAAGTTTTTTGCCACTCTTCGCATGTCCATGAACAAGCATGAAAGCACTTTGAGTAATGATTTTGGAATTACAAATAAAGTTTAGCAAGTAGGTGAATTCAGAAATATGGAAACCATGAATAATGAGGATCAACTATATTTTAATATTTCAATGATATCAAATGAAACTGAAATTATAATAGTGATCTAGCAATTATTACCAAGTCTTTATTTTCCACTCTCTGAATTAAGAGAATGAGTGAAATTAAACATTAAGACACTCGGTTTTGGAAAATTTGACTATATTGATGCTGCTGTGGAGGAAATTTGACTCTTCATAGGATATACTTAATTGTTTTCACTTTGAAAGTCTGATGAATTCTTTATAAAAATATTTATAAAACATTTTTTGGATTATTTGTTTCTTTTTTCACTTTCTACTATAATAGTACAGTAAAGTTAACTCCTAAAAGTAAGAAAAACTATTGAAGAATGTTATTGAATCCATTTATCCATTGTATTAGGTTGACTCATAAAATTTCTGGTTTTTTGGTTCAAAACAGTACACAACTGGCAATTTCATATGATCTTACCTGATAATTATTGTTCTTAATAGATTGCAGCACCAATTTAGAAATTGTTGGATTTCTAAATAACCAATTCAGGTGTTTTGTTTTGAATAAAATACTAATTCTATATTTTTCTGTAAATTTTATATAAGCTGTTAACCTCATAAATAACTTAGGACTTTCCAAGTTTTTTATAGGCTTCATAGTAAAAGTCTAATAAAAGTCTCTACTTCTTTACAGATACAACATTTCTGTAACAAATAATATAGAAAAATTTAAAAACTTTTCTATATGCTTTGTTAAATATAGTATGCTTGAGGTGCTCCAGATCTTTTGCAGAGGGCTTGTAAGGTGTATGCCCTGCATAAAAGACTGAAGTACGTCACTGAATATCTCCAATAGCTGAAGTTAGAATGTTGGCTCAGTCACATCATTGACTTCTTTCTGCCTCAGTTTACTAGTCTGCAGAATTAATTATGAAACTTAAATACACTAACTTGAATCAAGAGCTTTAAAACACAGATGGGGAAGTGGTTAATACTCAAGAAATGTTAGTGAATATTATTATGTAACATATTTGGTATATCCATAAGAGATGTCCATAGAGCATCTTTATGAGAGAAGGAACTTCAGCAGAAATCTGCAAATTAGATCAGAGATGAATCTTAGGGCAAACTTGTGAACTCAGACCTGACAGATCTGGATAAAACTGTTTACTCTCAGTAATTTACTTACATTGTTCACTCTGGGTTTTCTTTTCTGTACTTAAAAGCAGCCACTCATCAAGATGTTGTTATGTTTTGAAGTAAGGTGTGTAGGTCCCTGAGCCTATTTGCCTACTAAAGTGTGATACTAACATAGACTAGCATAGAGGATGTTAGCATCTTGACACTGTCAGCTGTGCATAAACAGGATTCCACATCTGTACTGGAAAGAAAATTCACTACATCCTAAATCTTGAAAAAACAAAACAAAACAAAACAAAACAGGGCAGCCCTGGTGGCGCAGCGGTTTGGTGCCGCCTGCAGCCTGGGGTGTGATCCTGGAGCCCCAGATCGAGTCCCACATCGGGCTCCCTGCATGGAGCCTGCTTCTCCCTCTCCCTGTGTCTCTGCCTCTCTCTCTGTGTGTCTATGAATAAATAAAATCTTAAAAAAAAAACAGAAAAAATAAAACAGAAAAAAAACCCAAATCATACGTGGTATTAATATCCGTTTGGACAGTCTTTAGTGTTAACATATGGGAAGGATTGATCCGTTTGGACAGTCTTTAGTGTTAACATATGGGAAGGATTGACATCTAGTGGCTCTTTAGTAGGATTGCATGCAAACATTTCAATCCCAAAATGGGTCAAATAATGTAGTTGTATTTTGCTTTACATAGGCTGTTCTTAGGAAAATTTTATATAAAGCTAATTTATGTTATTATTTAACATTAGATACAACTTATTAAAGTTTATTGCAATTCTTTAAAAATAATGTCCTTATAAATTTTACTACCTACGTAATTCTTTTTCATTTTTATGTTAAATAATATATCAATTTTAGAGCGCCTGGGTGGTTCAGTTGGTTAAGTGTACAAGTTTTGATTTCTGCTCAGGTCATGATATCTGGGTTGTGAGACTGAGCTCCATATCGTCTCCTCAATGGGCATGGAGCCTGCTTAAGATTCTCTCTCTCCCTCTGCCCCTTGCCACCTCTCTCTTTTTCTCTCCCTCTCAAAAAAAATTATATATATATATATATGCTATATATATATAAATTCTATGTTTTTCTATAATTTTCTGTAAGCTATTGACTTTACAGTTTAACACATTATGAGATGATTATACTCACATTAAAATAATAATAAAACACGATATTGTTTTATTGGTCTTCTTGGAAAATAGTTACTAACTTGTAAAATATATTTAAATGTGTAGAGAGTTTATCACAAGCACTTTTTAAATAGACTTTGAGAACAGCTTTAAATGCACAGGAAAGTTGCTCCTTATTATTAATATCTTATAATGGTACATCTATCACAAATAATGAACCAACATTGATGTGTTATTATGAACTAAAATTCACGTTTCATTCCAATTTCACCAGTGAATACAGCCAGGGTCTTCCAGAGAAACAGAACCAATAGGATGCATCTCTATGTCTACATCTGTATCTATATTTATAGACTTAAATAAAAAAATATATTCTGAGACAGAGAGAGAGATTTATTTTAAGGTATTGACTCACATGATGGTGGAGGATTGGTAAGTTCAAAATCTGCAGGGTAGGCTGGCAGGCCAGAGACCCGGGGAAGAGTTACATTTTAAGTCCAAAGGCAGTCCATTTGCAGAATTCCTTCTTGCCTGTGAAAAGTCAGTCTTTGTTCTATTAAGGGCTTCAACTGATTGGATGAGGCCCACCCACATTATGGAGGCTAATCTGCTTTATTCAGATCCACTGATTTCAAGTTAGCCGTTGCAGCTAGTTGATCCCCGAGGTACATCTTCGGCTCCACAGTCCCTATTACATTTAATTATCACATCCCCTTAGTATTCTCTGTTTTGAGACAGTTTCTCAGACTTTCCTTGTTTTGATGACCTTAAGAATTTGAAGAGTGCAGGCCCTGTATTTTGTAGAATGTCTCTCCATTAGAATTTGTCACTTTTATCATGATTAGACCGCAATTATGGGCTTCAAGGAGGAAGACCACAAAAAAATGAAGCAACATTCTCTTTGTATCTTCTTAAGGGTACAGGCTATTATGACTCACCACCACTGATGCTGACCTTGACCACCTGGCTGAGGGAGTGCTTGTCAGGTTTTTTCCCTTGTAAAGTTGTCTTGCCCCCTTTTCAGACTCTACTCTTTGGAATCAAGCCCACACTCAAGGTTTAGAGTAGGGTGTGTTAAGCTCAATCTCCTGAAAGAAGGAACAATTACATAATTCATTTATAATTCTTCTATAGGATATTCACTTCTTTCCCCCATTTGTTTGTTCATTCATTTATTTATATCAATGTGTACTCATAGATATTTATTTTGTCCTTTGGATTGTATATCAATGCTACATTATTTGTTACTCAAATTGTTTCAGCTTTGGCTATTCTGGGCTCTTTCAGGTTGGCTCCTGAGTCCCTCTGACATGCCCCCACTCTTTTGTAGGTTTTTGAGTACTTCTTTATTTTCTGGCACTGTGAATGCTCCAGGTATATTTTTATATTTTCCCTATCCCAGCCCTGGAATCATCTTTCTCCAAGGAACCCTAATTCCTTCAATTAGGGAATGGTACTAGAAACCAAAATCTAGGTGCTGGGTGTGCTCATGGCTACTGGAGACAGCTCTGCGGTAGAGATAGAAAATACATGTGTGTCTATATGTGTATATTTGCAAAACAAGGACCCAATTTTTTTTTTAAAGATTATAATTTTTTATTTATTTATGATAGTCACAGAGAGAGAGAGAGGCAGAGACACAGGCAGAGGGAGAAGCAGGCTCCATGCACCGGGAGCCCGATGTGGGAATCGATCCCGGGTCTCCAGGATCGCGCCCTGGGCCAAAGGCAGGCGCCAAACCGCTGCGCCACCCAGGGATCCCAAGGACCCAATTTTGATACAGTTTCAGTTCACATGATACCTGTGCAAAGGAAAGACTGCCTGTACTGGGTAAATATAAAAGCTTATCTAGATGCAACATTTGTATATTGCAACTGCATAAGAATTAGATGAACACAAATGAACTCTCCACTCAATTTTCTTTCTAAACTCTCACTGGAAGTAACTCAATGTTTCTAGCGCTGAAGGGGGAATGATTAAAGTTAGGATGTATTATGCATCTACATGCATTTTCCAGAAATCATCTCTAATTCATGCAACTCTATAAGGTAGAGAATAATATTAGATTTGTTTTCTATAACTTATGCTCAGAAAATTGTTGCCAGCTCAGGATGGCCTGGCTAGAGCAAGGCAAAGCCAGGATTTGATATCAGGTCAATTTTTAGAAAATTTAAATGTTGCTTGTAACTATTGATGTATCTTTAAATTACCAATAGATTTTTAGAGAGTGATAACATATACAATTCCATGTCATCCTAATGAATTCCCCCAAAGTAGGCTAAGGCAGATGCTAAGATCCGTATTTTAGGAATTAAGGTCTCCTATTTAATTACTGTGATTACTGACTGATCCCAAGCCCCTTGCCCGCATTAGAATGTAAAACACTCAAACTAGAATGTGGAAATAGCTATTTACTTTCAGTTCTCAATTATGATTTGAGATAGTCAATGAAGGAGGAAAAATTACATGCGCTAAGTACAAATAACATTGAGAAAAATGTTTTTCTTTTATAAGTCATATCTGAATGTAGAACATTTTTCATTCTTTTTTAAAATTAATTTTTGCCTGCCCATATAAATTTTTATGTGTCTTTAAGGATAAACTGACAGCATCAGTAGCTTTAGATTCTGATATGCAGTTAAGCCTTTAACTGTCTATTGATGTTTGTGACAACTACTTGGAATATGTGTGTATTTAGAAAATAATATATAAATTTTTCATATATATGTATGTTTATATCTTATATATATAAATATCTCACAAGTTCAGTCTTGGCTAAGTAAGATGGAGTCTTAAAATGCTTCAGCCATATTAAAAATAAAAGTCAAGGGATTTTATTTTATGGTCTAGAGCCACCATCCAGCATGGAAGCTGCTAACCACATGTAGTGAATGAGCACTTGAAATATGGGTAGTCTAATTGAGATGTACTATGAGTGTAAAATACACACTGGGTTTCAATGACAGCCCCCCCTAAACATATTTCAAATATCCCAATAATTTTTATATTGATTATACGTTGAAATAATATCTTAGATATATTGAATTAACTAAAATATATTAAAATTAATTTCAACTGTTTATTTTAGCTTTATTAATGTGGATACTGGGACATTTAAAATTATGTGTGGCTCACATTATATTTCTATTGGAGCACACTGCTCTAGACCAATCCAGCCGCAAGACTGTATGACTTTCATCTCGAAATCAATATTGCTTTTGCTTTTGAAATTTGAGAGAAGAGACATATGAACTAAAGAAGGAATGGTCCAGTTTGGGAGCAGAATTCATATGAAATCTATGAGCCAGGACTTGGGTTTGAGAAGTAAACTGTTTCAACATCACAGTTTCTCCGAGCAAAATTAAGAAATGACTTCCATGCACCAAACAGATCCCAGGCAGTGGTAAAGGTGAAACCAAAGATTGGCCAACTAAAAGCCTCAGGAAGATTTAGGGGCATAAGAGCATTGTCCCACAACAGCCTCAAAGGGGCCCCAAAAACCTGTTCCAGAAAGAAAAGCCAAGAGTGTCTTAGGGCCTAATGGAGTGAGCTCTGAGGAAATTCAAAGGAAAGCACACAAGTTCTGTAAGAGGAGGAGACTGGTGGAGGAGTGGAAGCACTGGCAGCTTGGACTAGACGCCCCTCTGGAAGGAAGCAGGCTGCGAGCCTACTCCGTTGCAAACCTGTGCCATGCCCTCCTCGTGAAGACGACTCAGAGGGTGGGAGCCAGAGCCCAGAAGGCAGAGCGAAGAGCTAGAGGAAGCCAGGGAGCAGAAGTGGGTCCTAATCAAGAAATTGGAAACATGAGCTTGCTCGGACTCCAACAGCCATGGGCCAGTGTCTGCGGTGTCTCCCGCTGCCCCTCCTTTGGGACACGAGTGCCAGTTCTGGTTTCTTCAGTCTCTGTGTCTCTATTGTTCTTTGGGCACGTGGGAGGCCGCTGGCTTGTCTCTTTAGTTCACTAGTTTAGTTCTGGGTCTTCAGATCCAGAAGAAATGCCCCCCACGAGGAGCCTCCTTGTCCTCACTTGGACATGATTGAGATGATTAAATTTTAGGGAATTTTGAGTGGCTTGAGTATATTGTGCATGGAGGGGGAGGAGTGTAAATAATGTCTGGACAGAAGGTGGATTATGACTTGAAAAAAAAAGAAAGAAGGTGGATTATGGTAGAGTAAAAATGTTCTTTGACACACTCCCCATTGGAGAGGGGTTCTCTTTTCCAACACTTGGAATCGGTGAATGCTTGGATAATGGAGTACAATGTAAGTGGCACTATGCCCGTTCGGAGCCAGCCTTTAATAGAGCAAACAGCTTCTGCCTTGGTTTCTTAGAGTCCTGAGTGCCATGTAGGACCCACTGGGCTTCTGGCTGTCCTGCTGGAGAGATTCCCCGGGGAGGTCCCGAGACTACGAGAGAGAAGGGCCAGCTGGGCCCAGCCTTCCAGCCATCCCTCTGCCCCAAAGGGCTAGATACGTTGTGCGTGAAGTCTTTTTGGTATCTCCAGCCCAGCCCAGAGGCCAGTTGAATACCACTGAGCAATTCCAAGAAGCCACAGTGACACACAGAACAGACAAATCACCCAGCCACATCTTGCCAGGATTCCTGACTTCTGTGGTTTGTGAGCATAATAAAAATGACTTGTTTTAATCCACTAAATTCAGGGTAGTTCGTTGTGCAGTAACAGATATCTGGGACACATACACACACACACACCCCACATCCTAGATGAGTGACCTGGAACATTTCACTTAAGGTCTCTATCTTCAGTATTTTCATCAGTAAAATTGGATGATAATATCTACCTAGCATGGGTGTTAAAAAAATTAAACAGGGGATCCCTGGGTGGCTCAGCAGTTTGGCGCCTGCCTTTGGCCCAGGGCGCGATGTTGGAGTCCCGGGATCGAGTCCCGTGTTGGGCTCCCTGCATGGAGCCTGCTTCTCCCTCTGCCTGTGTCTCTGCCTCTCTCTCTCTCTCTCTCTATCATGAACAAATAAATCTTTTTAAAAAATTAAAAAAAAATTAAACAAAACAATGTACATATAAAGCAGCCAGTCTATATTGGGATCATAATCATAATATTCTTCTCTTTTGTTTCTCTATCAGGTCTCCCTTTATGTATCAATAGTTTTAGCAGGTATGTGTTTAACCTCAGACACCATCATAGCTTTCCTCATAGACACATCCATGCACACTCGCTCCCCACAGATGTACACATATGTATGGATCAGGATTAAAATCCTATTAATTTTAGGATTTAAAACCATTCACCACTTCAAACTGATTATTTGTGGTGGTAAGTGTGGGGAGGATGCAGTATCCTTAGTTCAAGACATGGATGGTTTTATTGTTGGTAGTGGTTTCTGACCATTTTCTTAGGGTTGCTCATTAAAAGTCAGATAAAAAATAAATAAACCAGACTTTTTTTTTTTTCACTAATAAATGGAAGAGGCGTGGTGTACCTCTAAATGCAGGATGCCGAGCAGAAGGAATAGGTCGGCTTCATTGTACCTGTTCAGACTCGGGAGGCCTCAGATCAAAGGTGAATGGATATACAGGGCGGACTGCAAAGCGTACCAGCACCCGTTTTATTCATTGTAATTATGAAAAATCTTGTAGTGGGGAAAGGTACGCTATGTGCAGTGCCCGCACTCTGACACCTTGCTTGCGCAGCCTACTTAAGCTAAATCATTCCCATTCTTCCAGTTTATGAATATGATGGCTTGGTCATCACACGACACAGGGGCCAGTGACTTTGGTCCTGGTACAATTAATTGTGTGACTCCAAGATGGAAACAAGCACATACCAATACACACAGACACAGGTTTGCAGAGAAGTTATTGGATCGGATACGATAAAACACCTGTGTGAGAATGGAGAGAGGGACCCTGAAGGGGCACAATTAGACCTAGAGTTCCTGTTAATCAGGTTTGCATCTTGCATTTACCAGGTCTGAGGCTTCGGGTTTTTTTAACTTTCCTTCTGCCTACCCTCCCCCCCTGCCCAATTAGGAATTCTCTTGATGGAAGGAGAGGATAGGTCGGTTACCCTCGCCCCCCTGCACCCCTGCACAATTAGGAATTCTCTTGATGGGAGGAGGGGGGACAGGTCGCCTACCGTCCCCCCTCCCCCGCACCCCTGCCCAATTAGGAATTCCCTGATGCGAGGAGGGGGACAGGTGAAGTCGTTCTGTGGTTCTCGGTCTATCTCCTGTTAATTAAAGGTCCACTTCGGGGAGTTGAGGAGAGCAAACACCTGTCGGGGCAGCCCGTCCAGCCCAGACAGGCCCGCGGAGGGGTGAGGGGCAGCGGGTGCGCGCGGGCGGCGCAGGGAGGCGGCAGGGCGGGCGCCCAGGGGCCCCGTGGCTCGCGGCCAAAGCTCAGGTCACTGGGTTATGAGATCGGGCCTCTGGCAGCAGGCTTTCCCCAAGGTTAGGTTCCCGGGAACGCGGGAGGCGGCGGCTGGGACGCGGAGCCCTCGGGGACCCCCCCCAGCCCCCCCCGCCCGGCCCGGGCCGACCTCGGCGGGGGCGGAGGAGGAGGAGGAGGAGGAGGAGGAGGGCAGGGCGTGCGCGGCAGGACCCGGCCGGCGGGGGGGCGGGGGGCGCGCCCCGAGAGCAGCCGCGCCCATGGGCCGCGCGCCCCCGGCCCGCAGCGCCCCCGCCAGCGCCGCTCCGGGCTCGGGCCTCCGGGGCGCCACTGCGCTGCGGGCGCGGGGTTAGCGGGCGGGGCCCGAGGCTCCGGGGGCGCGGGTAGGGGCGGGCGGGGGCCCGAGGCTCCGGGGGCGCGGGTAGGGGCGGGCGGGGGCCCGAGGCCCCGGGGGCGCGGGGGCGCACGGCCGCCCGCAGCCTGCAGGGGGCCCGCGCGGGGCGTCGGCGGCCGGAGGCGCCCAGGCCTCGGGGCGCGCGGCCGGGCCCCGGGGATGCGAGCCCGGGCCCGGGACTGATGGTGATCGGGTAAGTCTCGGGCGCCCAGGGACGAGGGGCGGGCTTCGCTCGGGTCGCGGGTTGGGGGCGCGTGTGGGGTGTTTCCCCTGCGCTGGCTGCGAAGCGGGACGGCGTCTGCTCGGCTTCCCCGCATCCGTTCGTGAGATCTGCGGTGCGGACATCGCCCGGCTTTCCCAGGGAAGCTGCTCCCGTGCACCGAGGCGACAGACTGTCCATCAGCCCCGAGAGCTGCCGCCGCTTCTAGGATGTGCTCCTCTTGGGTCAGGGCGGCGCTGCTTTGCTTTTGCTTGTGAACTCGTTGTTAGATGTATTTATTATTTGACAGCACAAGCAGGTGATGCAGCTGGCAGAGGGAGAGGGAGAAGCAGACTCCCCGCTGGGTAGGGACCCCCCCCGCCCCCTCCCCCCGTGGAGCTGGGTCCCAGGACCCTGGGATCATGATCTTGACCCGAGCCTGACCCCCTGAGCCACCCAGGCGTCCTGGCGCCCTTTCAGGGGACGAGGGGCTTCCTGAGAGCCAGCCCACCCAGGAAACCACCCCGCATTTTAACCCATTCAGAATACAGTGTTCGTTTCAGGCAGGCCTTTAAAGCAGAAATGCAAAATTACGAACGCTTCGATCACACTAATGTTGAATTTCTACAAGGCAAAAGGACAGAGGTTTGTGGGCTATCTAGAGGCAAGTTTTATTTATTTATTCATGAGAGACACAGAAGGAGAGAGAGGGGCAGAGACACAGGCAGAGGGAGAAGCAGGCCCCTTGCAGGGAGCCCGACGCGGGACTCGATCCTGGTCTCCAGGATCACACCCGGGCTGAAGGTGGCGCTAAACCACTGAGCCACCAGGGCTTAGAGGCAAGTTTTAAAAAGTAGAAATAGATAATGGAGTCAGTATCTTGACACTGGAAATGAGCGGCTCATAGAGATTGGGACTCAGCCTTCCCTTTGTTGCATGGGCAAATTAATGCCATATAGTTCAGTGGGTGCACTTCAGTCTGCTCCAAAACGCAGGTCACCTTTCCAAATGAACAGCCTTAAATGTACACCCATTAGCAGTTTTTTTTTTTTTTAACATCTCTAAAATTTAAGCGGCATAGACAAGAAGTAGTGTAAAGCTTATATGCCCATGTGTAACATAATAAAAGCTTAATAGACATTCCACCACTTTCAAGTTTTATTTATAGGAAGCATCCTGTACATCCTGTACACTTTTTTTAGGCTGCATAGTTTGCATAGGAATTGATGGTTTACAGGGAATGAGAGATGTTCAGTGCTGTGCATGAAATAACAGTACAATGATTGGTTAGGGGAAAGAAATCAAAGATTCAAAACAAGGCATAAAAAGAAAAAACAAAAGGAAAATTGTATAGACTCTGTTGTTAACAATGTCAATAATTTGGGATTCCTGGAGAGACAGGCAGATGGCCTGGGCCCAGGGAGCAGCTGCATCCCTGTTTTCTTGGTGACCTTGGGTAGTCATTGCATTAATAGGCTCAGGTTTCTCTTTAGGGTTGTTCTGAGTTCTGTGGTCAAATGAACTCTGAAGTTCAAGAAGTTCCACAGAAATACAGAGACTTTTCAAGGAGATGAGAAGAACAGAGGAGAAAAAAAAGTTGGAGAAATACTATAGAAGTAGGTGGTGGTTGAGGACATGGCATCCATTTAATAGTAATTCCTCCCCCTGCACTCCCCCCACTGCATCCCTGCATTTTGAAGCTCTGTCATCAGCTACCCTTTGAAGTGAGTAGTAATGCTATCTGCGAAGGATATGGTGTTATATGAAGAGAGAACTTAGTCCTTTCATTTTGCAAATCATTTTCTTAGGTTGGAAAGACTCCCTCCCCCCTCTCCCCCCCAAAAAGGGTGAATTTTCCTGGAGCAAGAGATTATTGTTCATTAGAAACAAAACAAACGGCATGAGTCTGATTAGTGAATTTAGTTTTCCGGTTGCTTAAAAGACAGAGGAGGAGTGGAAAGCAAGGAACCATTGTATCCAGCCATCCAGTTGTAAAAGTCACTTTTGGAGATAGCAGTTGCTCCAAGAGCTGGGAATTTTCTGTCTTTATAAAGGAGAAGCAAATCTCCAGAAATGTCTTGAATTGGAAGAGTATGCTTGCGTCTGGTCACAATGTAATCTTTTGTGGTAAGCATGAATTTATAGAGTAAAAACATGTTGTTTGTTTGGCTCACTAATTATTAATTCTTTCAGCAAACATAGACTGACAGGCATCTCTATGTGACAGGCATTCTTTTAGGTGCTGCTGATAAAAAAAAAAAATAGTGTAAAAATCATCTCAATAAAAGGCTGAGGGCCGGAAAGAGATCTATGTAATACAAAATGCTGCAGGAGGTACAAAGAAGCAGCTCAGTGTAGCAGGTGGTAACACTAATAGCAGTGAGGAAGAGCAATCTGATGGACCCAGCACTGATTATGCGGACTTTACATGCTTTTATCTAAGCTGGGTCTCACAACTGTAGGAAAACATTGACAGTATTGTCACTGTTTTTACAGATGTGTGTATTGGGTCCAGGAAAGGAAACAACTTGCTTGGAGCGCACAGCCAGTCAGGGCAGAGCAGGATTCTAATCTATCTTTATTTATTTATTTTTTTAAGATTTTATCTATTTATTTATTTGAGAGTGAGTGAGAGATCACAAGCAGAGGGAGTGGCAGAGGGAGAGGGAAAAGCAGACTCCCCACTGATGTGGGCTTGATCCTAGGACCCTGGGATCTTGACCTGAGTCAAAGGCAGATGCTTACCCCACTGAGCCACCCAGGTGTCCCAATCTTTGTTATTCTTATGCAGATTATTATGAAGGAATTTATTTTAATTCACCACCCCAAAGTTTAAAATTGTCTCTCAGTGAGAAGCAGGTTAATTCATATGCTAGTGTGTATTTCTTAATGCTCAAAGAAGCTCTATTTGATGTAATTGTTGTCTCTTTTTTATCAATTATTTTTATGTTTATTTTGAGTTATTGAGTCACATGAAAATGATGAATAATTGATAGTTTTTTGAGGCAACTGAAAAAGGCCAAAGGTAAAGCAATTTGTTAGCATACAAGCTTGTCCTGTATTCTTTTCTCTTAGTGCCTTTATGCTCAGAACCACTTGATGGTATTTAAGATAAACGAGCAGTAAGAGGGAAAAAATTATATAATTCTGTTATTCTCGCATATAAGACATATGTATGGAAGAAAGATTCTTGCTAAACTCTGTCGTAATGAACTTGTTTTTTCAAATTTCATTTTTCATAAAGTATTATTGGTACATAACTCAGGGAAGAATTTATTCCTATATTAATATTTTTTAAAACTCCATTTATTTATTGTTTTTTATTTTTTAATTTTTTTAAACATTCTTTTTTTAAAGATATTTATTTATTTATTTATTTATTTATTTATTTATTTATTTATTTATGGTAGAGAGAGAGAGAGAGAGAGAGGCAGAGACACAGGCAGAGGGAGAAGCAGGCTTCATGCTGGGAGCCCGATGTGGGACTGGATCCCAGGACTCCAGGATCGCACCCTGGGCCAAAGGCAGGCGCTAAACCGCTGAGCCACCCAGGGATCCCTAAAACTCCATTTATATTTAGAAATACAAGTGTAAATTAGGCACTGTTTTAATTGATAATGCAGCAAATTTTTTTAAATGAATGTTACTGTGGTATCCCTGTTAGAAATATTGAAAGTTGACTTTCTTTTTCTCCAAATCACTACCATATCTTCACTTAATACAAAATTTGAGTTATTTGTATGGGAAAATATGATTTCTGTAAAAGAATAAGAGGTGTTTACTGTTAAATATTAGGAAGCTACTATGACTAAGAGGGAGGTAAATGTTTTAAGAGGTTCACTGGAAGGGCATTTTAATGATTAACACTATTAACATTAGCTTTTATACACCAGTCAGGTTTAGTACCTTATTTAAAGTTTAGAGATTTCTTCTGTGTTAGTTTTCCATTAATTCTAATATTTTATTTTATTTTTTTGTAGTATTTTATCCATTTATTCACAAGAGACACAGAGAGAGAGGCAGAGACATAGGCTGAGGGAAAAGCAGGCTCCCTGCGGGGAGGGAGCCTGAGGCAGGACTCAATCCCAGTACCCCGGGATCACAACCTGAGCCAAAGGCAGACGCTCAACCATTGAGCAACCCAGGCATCCCTATTTGTAAACTGCCTACACATCAGGCTACAAACCAAACAATGGTGCCAAACTAAAATGAATTATTGTTTGTGTGTTTCAGTCATTTCTTCTATTCATTCACGTGTTTAGTGATTAGAGAGAATTTAATATATTTCAGAATTAATGTGGAATTATCAATTTTTTCCCAGAAGACTGGTTGCTTTTGTAATCACAAGGGCACCTGGTCAAAGGACAAGTGGGATCTGAAATCCAGCTCATGTTTCATTTGCCTGGGAGTGGAGCTGTGTCTGCCAAGTTTTGAGCAAATTTTATTAGTCTGCTAAGTCACAAAAAAAGTTGTGTGTGTTTTTCCATTTTGCATAAAGTGGCATGTAGGTTAATGGCAACCTTGTTCTGAGAAAAATAAAAATGGTAAGCTCCCAGGCCTCAGTTTCTTGAGGATACACAGAGTGTGTGTATGCAGAGTATATGTGTATGTGTGTAGGGGGTGCATGTACACATGTGTTTAGGGGGACATGGAGGAGAGGAACAACTTTATGCAAAAGGATGTTTTAAAAGTTTTAATGAATAAAATCACTACATTAGAGATATTTTTCATAGTTTATTTTATTTTTCAGAAGAGGACTGTCAGAAGGACCTGGAAGGCAAAGTTTGGCTGCGAAAGGCAAAGATCCTTTGCCTACACATTTTACAAGAAATGTGCAGAAAGCCATTGACAAATATACCTGGTAAGAATTAACGTGTTAAATGGTTCTGATCTCAAAATCAAAAACATGCCCATAATGAAGAGAGGAAGCAGAATCAGTGATTGGTCATGCATTTCTAAGAGTTAAAAAAAAAAAAACAGTTTTCAGTTTTAGTGTAATGAAATGTTACACTGCATAAATGTTTTCAAATAAGTTTTAAAATCAACTCAGAGCAGTACAACCACTTCTAGTTTAATCCCTTCCCAAGAAATGTTCTTTCTGTTGCTTGCATTGGTCTCTGCAGTGAATCTGGGTCATCGTTTCGATCCAGTGGAAGCCCCACGCCGGCAGGTGCCCACAGCTCTTGGCCTGGGTCTGGGACACAGAGTTCTACTACCGGCTTATCAACGGAGAGGAGCTCGATTTACTCTTGGAGAGATGATGTATGTCTCAGAATCTTTTGTATAATTCCATGATTACAATTTATAATGAAGAATTTCCTGTCTTACTTTTCAATACTCTCTTTACCAATTTTGAAAGCACTACCTATTTGTTACACATACACACATACATCCATAGAAACATATTTACACGTCACGTGGGAACACTTAAAAATATAGAATATGTAAGGGAAAATAAAAATCACTCATAATCTCATAGCCCAGCGTCTTAGCCGTTGATAATTTTGCTCTTTCCCCACCTCCTATCCCCTCCCCCCCGTATGTTGTACATGATCTCTTGTATTATATCCGTGACAGGAAATTGGGGACTGACTTTGACAATTAGGAACTTAAATACGAGAAAAAACGTGGAGAGGTAAAAATTGTACAAAATCACCAGATGAAGTGATATCCCCCCAATACTCTAAATCAGATCTTTTACTTTCACCTCTCACCCTAGCAGAAGCTGTTAACTTTAACCCTTTTTTTTGTTCTCTTCAAGAGTGGGATTCTTAGCTGTGGGAGTGAGTGTCCAGCTCAGGCTTTTGTTGGGAGCTCTACTAACCACAGTCTCCTGCCCCTTTACCCCCTCAACTGTCCCTGAGAATAGGGTCCCAGGCTTTTGTGAAGCCCACGTGGCTGCGCAAGAGCCTCCACTACATCACCTTGGATGCTCTGACTCCTGCTCTTTTTTTGATGTTCCGATTTCCTTTGCCATTTTTAAAGCAGTTCACCACTTGGAAGGCACCTGTAGGTCCACTTCTTCGGGTCTGGGGTGTGTGTGTAATAGCTGGGCTTCTCACAGCCGCGGGGAAACACTGGACAGAGTCAGCTCCAAATCACTCAGGCCTTTTTGAACAAGGTGGGACCAGCTCATCTGTGACAAGCAGCCCTCCCCCTCACCCCCATGCGTCTGCAAATGGGAAGAAGGCTGAGGACCATTGCTTCATGCCATCCAAATTCTGAGATCCTTTCTATACACATTTTTGTGCAATTATCCAGAGAGATTCTTGCGACTTCCATTTTATAGAATTGAAACAACTTCAGGCCCTACAATTGCTTTTCATTTAAAAACTTTAACTTACTTTTTTGGTGGGTAATATTTACAAAAAGCAGCAAAAGCCAAAAGAAAGAAAATTGAAAGTAAGCCCAGTCCCCTCCCGGGAGGCAAATATTATTAGTTGTTACCCTCTTGGCATTTTAAAAGAGATCATTCAACTCACCTGCTGTCTGGGAATCTAGTTTATTATCAATTTAAGCGAAGACGCAAAAAAATATTGAATATCATTCCATGATACTCAATCCAGTTTGAACCATCTTGAATCAGGTATATCACACTGAATGTGTGCTTTGTTGCTCTGAGTTGTGGATTAGATTTCAGGTTCACACACCCCTAAAAGAAATTATAGTCAAGGTTCTTCATTAAAAGAAGGTAAATGGCCCTCACATAAAAGTAATTTTCCATTTCAATGGTATCATCATCAGAAGAAAAACTAGCTGATATTTTGCAGATGTGCTTAGGTGTGTGACACCCATACGAGGGACATGTGTCTATGTACACATGTGTACATACATACATATAGATATATAAATATGTGTAGTGTGTATAAGTCCATTTATGTCTGTCAATATGTGTACCTTTACCTATATTTACATCTCTGTAAAATCTCAAATAGGCCTCATAACTTGTGTGGTAGAAATGGTCTCTATTTAACAATTAAAGAAGCTGAGTCTCACAGTGGGATATAATTTATCAGAAGAGTAGAAATTGGGCCACTGGTATGTCTGACCACAAAGTCCACATTCTTGTTATCATGTCATACTTCTTCCTATATAATGGGCATTTTAAATTTTGCAAGCGTTATGGATTATGAAGGCCGGATTTCTACAACTTTTAGGCTTGTAACTAAATGTGCATTTCTTGTTTTAGGAGTTTGACAAAGCCAATGCACAGAAAGTACAGCAGTTATTCTGGGAGGTGGAGGAAATGTTATTTGAAGGGAAAGTCAGCCCTCAGACTCAGAATCTAGTGGCCGAATGCAGTGAGTGGGCAAGAAGATCCCTCCATCTGAGGTAGGGAAGTTGTTTATGGTAATTCTCTGAAATGGGTTTCGGAACCACCCACTGATGTTTTCACTGAAACCAATTGCCCCATCAAAACATGTATCCAGAACACGTCTTTGGTGAGAAAGCATATCCTTTGTTTTTATTTATTTATTTTTTATTTTTTTAGCATACCTTTGAAATGGTGCTGGAGGGAGGAACAGAGTAATTATTTGCCAAATGATTGGAAAGATGAATCTTACTGACTAACCAAGATTCCTTATGTAGGAAAGATCACTTATTTTTTTAATCCCTCTGGTATTTATTTTATTTTATTTTATTTCATTTTTATTTTTATTTTTTAATTGATTTTTTTTATTAGGCTCCACCCCCCAGTGAGAAGCCCAGTGCAGGGCTTAAACTCATGACCCTGAGATCAAGACCTGAGCCGAAATCAAGAGTTGGATGCTTAACTGATCCAGGCGCCCCAGGATCATTTATTTTTTTAATATCAAAGATGGAGAATATACATTGGGTCTGAAGGAAAGCTTTTCTTCTCTCAGTATTCAGCCAAACTCACTTAGGAGAGAAAAAAAAAATCCATCTCTGTTATCAGAAGTTCCTTTATATTAATTATATTTGGGGAGAATAGATTAGAGCACTTATACAAATGCAGATGAATTTTCTGGTTACCTCAACTAGGTAACTTAAAAAAAAATCTTGACTAAGTAGTCTTTCAATTTTTCTACTCAGTCCTTTATAAGCCTTTTACTTGAAGAGTATAATACGTCCAACCAATATTAATTGTGGGTGCTTATTTTTCTAGGTGTAGGGCACTTAGTGAAAAGCCAGGAGCTCAGAGCAGCTCCTGTCACTCTTACATAGTTAAGATAATAGTGAAGGAAGGAGGGTGGAAAAAGAAAACACTGCAAGGAATATAAGCCAGGTGGACATATTTATATAGTTTTATTCATTATGTAGATATTAGTTAACATTTATAGAGAGCTCCTACGTGCCCAGCATTACCCTAGCTGTCTGTTCCTTATCACTTCATATATGTGCCTTCAAAATATTATTTCATCTGACTTTCAACATTGCAAAGCATTTTTCCTTTTTCTAATAAATTATATTAGAGTTCCTTTTATTCTTCCTTTTTATTTTTATTTTTTTACCTTGCAGAGTATTAGGAAGACAGCTCATCGTGCCAACTGATGAAGGGTTCCAACATTTCCAGGGCAGCGAGCCTCGTTCTGCACTCCACAAACCCTTCTTAGATGCCTGTGGACACAACCACAACAGCAGAGAGTAGGTTCCTATAGGTTATTTTTAAAAGTATTTTGAATTTCATTTTAGTTTTCCTTTTTTCATGTCTGTAGCCATGAGGCTTGGCTCCACTGATTTGGAAGCTTAGATTTCAGGGACTGGCAGGTACAGAGCATTTTTTTCCCAGGATGTTTCTGATTCTAAATTGATGGTGATGATGATAATGGTGCAGAGTGTGTGTAACGAGGGAGTTAACTCTTGAAATTCTGTTTCAAAGACTCTGAAAGGTGGGTTAGATACAAAATCAAAACCTGACCTCTTGTCATGGATCCTAAGTTCCAATGCAATAGCAAAAGAAATAAAGCCCTATCATATTTTCTTTTGTTCATCAACAGATTTTGATAAATCCCTCTATGCCAGTCACACATATTTGGGACTATGCCATGACATCATCTTATTACAGCAGAGGGGATACAAACTCACATAGTAACTTAAACTTAAGAGACCCTTAGAATTTTTAATGATGCCTGTGTAAAAATGTTGCTTTTAAGGATATGATTTTAACAAGTGTAATAAACAATGATTTTTTTGTTTGGGATTCTGTACTTTATGGATTTTAAAGACTTGCCAAAATCACACAAGCTTTATATTCTTGATATTTTACAAACTCTCACAGAGGATCTGCTTTTCCCTATAGGTTGTGCATCTCTGGCTCTCAAATACTCCCAGAGGCATGCTCAGCCTCAGCCCGGCCAGGCTCTGATGGCACAGGGGTTGCAGACCTAACAGCATGTTCACCCCTGGAAGAAGAGGTTTATGGCGTGGATGGAAAGATTGAGGAATATTTTGCTTTTGACAGAAAAGAAGAGTAAATAGAATTTATTTGACATTAACTTGGTGTAATAGTATTAATTTACTTGACATTTATTTGGATTATATGCTCATTTATTGTTTTGTGTATTTTTTACTTATCCCCCAAATTTTCCATTCTTTTGAGAGTATTACACTCCCAAAAGATTTTAGATTCCTAGCAGGATATGTCTATGCTGCATCAGGGCTTCCTCTCCACCCCCTTTTTTTTTTTTTTTTGAGAATATAGCACAGCTAGTAAACAAGAATTATGTTCAGCATGTTGGTGAAAGCGGACAGAGCTACTAGTGGCCTTCATTTCCTGAGGACTCCAGGCTGCCCAGAAGGGTAAAAGGGAAGGCCCAGACTCTGCACTAAATACAGAGACTTAAATTCGTTCTTAGATAAAAGCTACAAATATTGAATAATAAAAGTTGGCACATTAAAAAGTAACGTGCTGTTTAAAAAAGAATGTTATGTTTACATATGTAGAATGTACATGTGCATGCATACTAGGTAGAGATGAATAGGTTTATAACACTATTTTAACTTTAACCATTGGTACTTTTAGTAACCACAATGGGTTTTTTTCTTAGAGATGATGAATGTCTTGAGCAAAAGTCAGCTCACCGTCATAGGATGTGGCATAAACACGGACTCCCTCCCGTGTCTCCTCATGACTGTATCAAAGATGCAGTGGCCGCAGAAGTGTTTGATCACGTCTGGACAAATGTGGTAGAAATATTGGAAGAACTGATTAGAAAAAATTGGGAAGTGACTCTCACAGGTACTTATATGTAGTAGTTGGCTCTAATGAAAAGAAAAAAAGACCCTTGGTGCTCAGCCATGTGCCCTCACCCAGCTTGGCCACACCTAGGATATGATTGGGTGAGAAGGCAAGCAGGTTTTCTCCCCTTAGTCATGAATGATCTTTAATCCCTTCAAAAAGGATGTTATTATTTTTTAAGAATATATATGCACTTTGGAACAATAACAGAAATACACAAGAAAGAAGCTTAAAGTTACTTTAAAAAAATCTCTGATAATAGGAGAACTTCTCTAATAATGGGAAATTGCTTTTTAATTGTTTATGACATTATTTGTAAAGCAAAATAGAAACATAGATAATTTAATAATCATTTCATTTAGCCTTACAAAAGGTTCTCTAAACTACTTGAAATTTAGATCCTAGAAATGTCAGCGGTGGACGTTAATGGCTAATGTTATAGAATCAGTTTATTTTATAAATAAATGATTTTATTTATTTATAAATAAAATAAACTGATTATTTATAAAATGTTCTCTAAACTACTTGAAGAAACAGATGATAGAAATGTCAGTGGTGGACGTTAATGGCTAATGTTATAGCATCAGTTTGTACAAAAGGGTACTACTCATGTTAATTTAAATATATCCTTTTTTCCACCAAAGGGATTAGTTGGGATATTATAAAATACCAAGAATTTTTCTTGCCCCAGTGTATAGTCCCTGCTTTTCTACCTACTACTGGAATGATAAGCCTGTGTGTGTGTGGAAAATGTCACGTCAGTCAATTGCTCTGTGGGGTCTCTGCTCTACAGCAGGATTCAGTGGCCATAGCAGATTCATGGTACCTAAAAAACAGAGGTACTCTCCGAACAGTGAATTTTAAGTACATATATTTAATAATATGTTTCCTAATCTTGATTTGGTATTGTTGACACAGAAGGAAAGAAACAGAAAGAAAAACTGAAAGTAGCTGAGAATAAATCTCCACTTCTACATATTTCTCGTATTAACACTGATGCACCAAGTGTTCCCCCATCCAGAAGCTCTGAAGCTCGCAGCCTTTCCCTGGCTTCTCATCTCAATCCACCTCAGGTAGGTGTTTTTCTACTAGTCTTCAATATTTTTTTTATCTCTGGCCTGGATTTGTCAGAGTGCCATCTAGTGTTTGGTTTTGTTTGTCAATTAGACTAAAATTTAAAAATAATCTTTTCAAGGAGTATAATAGCATAACCATATTCTTTTTTTTAAAAAAAGATTTTATTTATTTATTCATGAGACACACAGAGAGAAAGAGAGGCAGAGACACAGGCAGAGGAAGAAGCAGGCTCCATGCAGGGAGCCTGACATGGGACTCAATCCCGGGTCTCCAGGATCACACCCTGGGCTGAAGGTGGCGCTAAATCGCTGAGCCACCCGGGCTGCCCACCATATTCTTTAATAGAGTAGGGACACTCAGATTTGAAACTGTCCACCCGCTTTGAGCTGTAGAATTTTTTCCATATTTTTAAAGAGAAAAAAATGCTTTTCCTCAACATTTCTAACCAACTTGAAAGTTACAGAGGTTTTCCTGTCTTCCCACCAAAATAATAATAAAAAAAAGTCAATGAGAATATGTTGGGTTCATTCAACATTTATTGAGTTTGCATGAAGTGTACTGTAGTAGATGTTTTGAGGAGACCTGTAGATGAGCAAAGCATGGTCCTCGATCCAGTAAAAGGAAAAGCATAGTATAAATCACATGCAATACATTGTGTGAGTCATGTGCAAAACGAGGCCTCAGGAGAATAAAGGAGAGAATGATTCATCCTGACTGGAGCTCAAGTCTTGATCTTTTAGGTTGGAGGTGAAATTGAGCCAAATCACAAAGAAGTGAATGGTTTTGCATGGGTAGGAAGTCTGTGTGGGTCATTTCAGGCCAAGCAGAGGCATGTTTGGAGAATAGTGTGTGGGTGGGATGGGATCAGAGGTGAGGATGCTGGGACCAGCAGGGGAATTATACCAAGAACAGGGCATTGAGAGTCCTGGACCATTGTGGGGATTATGTTGGACAAGTCATTTAACTTTTCAAAAGTTGAGTTTCCTTTATCTAGGGAATGATGTCCAAGTATTGTTGTGAGGATGAAATCACATAAATAGGTGAGAGCTCCTAACGCAGAACCTGGCACATGTTAGGTACTCAGTACATTTTTCTCAGATTGCTTCCTTAGTTAAAGGTCAGGTGGAGGGTGAGGCCAGAAAGGCTGATCTTGTTCATGGGAGACCTCAGTAGTGCTAGGGAGCTTGGACTTTATGTTTGCACAGCTCGTCTTGTGTGGGGGAGCAGAGAAAAGGGGTAAGACAAGATTCTTGGTCTTGAGGTACAGGCAACTTAGCTGGAGCGAGTCAAGCCATGCCAAACGATACTATACACGTGCACACAGGTGCACACACACAACATGAGGCAGTCAGTGGTAGTAGAGCAAATGAGAGTTTGAGCTGTGGGACTACAAGTATGGGGTCGGATGTGACAATTTATTAGTTCTGTGATCTTGAATCAGTCCCTCAAAGACTTCGTCTCATTATCTGTGGGATCTGTGAGTCAGGAAGCTCTGCAAAGTAGAGGAGCTAAGACATTTAGTGCAATGTGTAGCATAGAGTAGACACCCAATAAGTGTTAGCTTTCATTATAACCAGATGCAAACTGTAGGCTATATTGTATCATACCATATCCTAGCCTGGCTATATTGTAATCTGATGCCCTTTAGCTCATAAGTGCCTTGCAGTTTGGGGGGGGGGGCGGAAAGTAGCATACCTCCATAAAGTAGAGTGACACATAAACTAAATCTGAAATGATAGGTAAGATTTAGAAAGGCTGAAAGAAAAAGGGAAGATGTTCAAGGCAGAGGCAAAAATATGCATCTAGCATAGGAGCAAATAAACAGATGCTCTTTGAGAGATTAGAACACAGAATAGTGTGTAGGGTCCAGGGGCAGAAGTACAAAATAGGAATGTCTAATAGTATTGTTTTACTCTGTACATAAGGGCTTTACAGTAAGCCTTCTTTGCTTTTGCCAATCAAAATAAACTTTTGGGGGCAGCCCAGGTGGCTCAGTGGTTTAGCGCCGCCTTCATCCCAGGGCCTGATCCTGGAGACCGGGGATCGAGTCCCACGTCGGGCTCCCTGCATGGGGCCTGCTTCTCCCTCTGCCTGTGTCTCTGCCTCTCTCTCTCAATCTCTCTGTGTTTCTTATGAATAAATAAATAAAATCTTTAAAAAAAATAAAATAAACTTTCGGAACTGCTACCCTTTATTGTATTTTTTGTTTTTTTAAAACTGCTCTGGCAGGTTCAATTGTGTTTCCCACTTTGCAGATTCAAATATGTGGTATGAATCACATAAAAATGGACAGCTGATGGCAGCATGGAAAAAGAATTCTTAAGTATTAGGCAGTATAAGTAAACTTGAGAAATATGGAAATTTTTAAGTTTAAAGGGGTTTTTACAAGTGTTTTCTTTTTGTAGATTTTAATGGGTTTTGGAAATATTTTTTATAGCTAATTTGTTTTCATTTGAGTCAATGTTAAAATGAATGAAAGCAAGGTTGAAAGTAAAGATGAGATATTATTAGAGCCTGTTTTGAAATAGTCAAAGCGGGTCTAGCAGTAATTACAACAGGTCTTAATTTATTCCTCTAACACTTTTAAAAAATATTCAACCTGGGGAAAATGTGATTGTAGTTGCCACATCTATTCTCCAACTAGAATACGATGCTAGCTTCAGAAACAGGATTTTAAATATTGAATCTAAATATTGTTTCCCATCCTAGTTGGTCATATCATGGGACCAGATAGGGAATTCATGATTATTTACCCTCACTTCATGCTTCCACCAGTGCTATCTAATTTAATTCTCATACAAAGTATCTATCGTTATCCTCACTTTAGGTAATTAAAACTCCAGGAACAAAGTAATCTTTCCAGGACCACTTACCAGGAAACAGAACTGGGATTCTAATGTAAACCTTCAAAATCTGAGATCTGGTTGGGCTTTTACCCAGGCTATTGTGCTGCTCCCAGGGCTGCTAACTGGGGCCAGCTGTGAAGGATAGGGTAGGAGAAGAGGTCTAAGCAACAGGTCTAGGAGGTCTAAGCAGTTAGGAGCTGGGGCATGTCCCTTCCTTTGCTTCTGCAGATTCCCTGTCTGCCTTCTTCATCCTGGTATTATCTGGAGGCTGGTGCATGGTGGCTGTATGAGGGCTCCCTTGCCCTGAAGCTCTTGGAGCTCAGAGCAAAGGATGAGAATGACAGGACATTGTTTACTCCTAGCCTCTCTGCCAGGTGACAGTGATCAGTGGCATTTCTCCGAGCAGCTACCCTGTCCAGATTCCAGAAACCTCTTCCTCACTTCTCGCCATTGCAGTCATGCATGTGGTACTGTGTCCCTACTGCTACATGGTTATATTGCCTGGGGGGAATTAAGCCATTTCCTGTTAATTTCTTTTCCCACATCTTTATAAAAGATCCCTTTTGAATTTTTTCGCCAAAGTAGCCAGTTGGAGTGTACCATTTATCGCCCGCTGATTCTTGACAGGCACCAAGTAATCTCAATAGCACTGGATGCCTCTTAATTTCTATTGTTTCTACTTTTCACAGGTTCATCGCTTCTCCAACAATTTTTATAGTGATTTGAGTGGTGTGATGACAATTCAGGCAAAACCACTGCAGCAGAGACCTACTTATTTTGCAGACAGAACACAGTATGTATAAGAAATAATTACCCCCCCCAAAAAAAGAAATAATTACCCCACCTCTTCTCTATGCTGGATACACTCAAGCACTGAAGACTGAAGAGGATGTGGGATAATGAGCATCCCGCTGAACCCCTTGCGATAGGTACGCCTGAACCCATTCGGGGAAGGAGACAGCCACGCGTGAGAATGAAAACACACTTATAATATCAACCACAAAATGGTCATTGTTAGGGTAGATAGATAAGGGGAAGACACCTGTGAAATTTTAATCTTGTGGGCTATTCAGTAGGCTTACATCAGTGAGAACCTTAGATCTTTTCTTTGTTTCCCCGTGGTTGATTCTTCAGTGAAGTTGAAATTGATTTGGAAATTATAGTCTTTCATTCAACCAATACTTAGGAGTATCTTATTGAGCCAGGCACTGTTCTAGATGATGCCTAGTAGTGGACACATATATGTGCCTTGTTCTCCTAATGCTTACATCTGAGTAATCAACTTGACCTCCACCCCCCAGGAATGAGCAAGAGGACAGATCATTGGGTACAGGGGCTGGTGCTATCTCTTTGGCACGACACCGCCTGGGACGAATCTCAGATGCTCGTGTACTACACACTTCTGGAAAGAAAACACCTGCACACACGAGGCTGCCTTCTCTTACTTCAGACTCACAGAGAATGAAAACCCCCAATGTGTACAGTGATGAGGTTCTTCGGGGAACAAAACTGTAAGTCCTGTCTCTCTCCCGGTAAACCAAATGTCACAGGGGACAGAGACGCTTGCCAGTTAGGACTTACGGATTCTTACTTGTCAAATTTTATGTGGCTACTTCTCAGGTATTTCATGAATTTGAATTTTTTAAAGATTTTATTTATTAAAGAGAGAGAAAGCATGAGCAGAGAAGAGGGGCAAAGGGAGAGGGAGATGCAGACTCCCCTTTGAGCAGGGAGCCTGATGTGGAACTTGATTCCAGGACCCTGGGATTATGACCTGAGCCAAAGGCAGATGCTTAACCGACTGAGCCACTGGGCGCTCCATGCATTGGAATATTTAACATGAATTTTGTTCCAGTAGTATAGTTGGTTATATCCTGGAATAAAAAAATCAGGCAATGTACCTGTAGCAGTGCAGCAAAATGAAGCTATAATGGTGAGGCCATCTTGGGTGGGTATTCAGTGGCCTAATCTGTAAAACTAATAGTTAACTAATGCTTTCAAATTACATACACAATTCTTTCTTATTATGAGGTCCAAAAAATTAGTGTGCATACAATCCTATACAAATAAAAGGGACATACATAACTTTCAGGTTTTTGTTTGTCTCAAATTTTGATTTAAATTCTAGTTCGTTTACATATAGTGTGATACTAGTTTCAGCAGTAGTCCAACTATTAGTTTTTATTTAACTCCGAGGCTGCGTTTCACTCCATGTGGGGAGTTTCACAAAAGCTTTTGACCTTCAGGATCAACTTCAAATCATTGCTGTGTTAGATTCGGAATCTGTCCAGTCTTTTGTTGCAGAATTATGAAGGAGCAATCCAGCTTTCTCACTCAAGTGTCAGGCAATCCTTCCATTAATAACAGCCAGTGTTTATTGACTGCATTCTGTTACCAGCACCAGCTAAAGGAGTCGCATTTATTATCATATTTATTACCTGCCACAGATCTTTCGAGTTGGTACTCATAGTATCCCAGATCCAAGGTGAGGAGATAGAGGCTGAAAGAAGTTGCATAACTTGGCCAAAGATGATCTCCCGAGGGAGAGGCAGAGCTGGGACTCCCCACAGTACTGTTCAGCTTCAGAGACCAGCCCTGGACTACAGGGGCCCCGGGCGTCCTGCAGCCAGGAAGCCAGATATTAAGGGGCTGCCCTGGGCTCCCCACTGCAGGGATGGGAGGCATGAGCTAGCCACCAGAGCTAACCAGTAACTGGATTTTTTGGGATGCATTACATAGTGCCATGGCACCTTTGGTTTTTGATGCGTCTCTGTTTCTTTCACCATCTGGAACTGATATTTCCGATGTTATTTGGGTTATTTGGGTCACCCGGGGTTATCTGCTCTGGGAGTTCTTTCAAGAGTGCTCCCTCTCCTCCATCCTTCGTGGCCATCTGGGACCCCTTCGCCCCCTGCCAGGGTCACTAGCCCATTGAGGCCCTCTCCTCCTCTTCCCCCCAGCCTGCCTGGGCTCCACTGTCAGGCTTTCCTCCCAAGCCTTTTCTATTTTCTCTTGAAATAAGCCAGATGCCTCCAACTGGACATTCCCTTCATGTTCTGGCCCCCTCTATCTGCAGGCCCGTGTTTTTCAACTTTTTTGTTTGTTTGTATTATTCCTGCCATTCTAAAATAGGGTTTTTTTTAAAGATTTATTCATTTATTCATGATAGAGAGAGGAAGAGAGAGAGAGAGAGAGAGAGAGATTGAGAGAGAGAAGCAGGCTCCATGCCGGGAGCCTGACACGGGACTCGATCCCGGGACTCCAGGATAGCGCCCTGGGCCGAAGGCAGGTGCCAAACCTCTGAGCCACCCAGGATCCCTATTCCTGCCATTTTAGACTACCTTTTGTAATTCCTCCCCTACCCATGGAATTTTAATGCCACAAATCTACTGTATAGTCTATGTATTGTTCTTTATATCTGTGTTTTATGCATAAAAAGAGTAAGGTTTTTTTTTCTGGGGGGGGGGGGATGTCCCACCAACAACCAGTGTTTGCCTGCTGGGAGCAATGTCACCATCTTTGATTCCGCATACCTATATCTTCCTGCTACTTCTCATCACCCACCTTGACTGGGGGCAGTCGTATTGTCTCTCTGACCCACAAATACACCAGCTGTGAATGTTCTTACTTCCAGATTTTGTTTGTGCTCTTTCACTTTTATTAAAATAACATCTTTTTAACTATAAAAGTATGACAAGTTCTCTGTGGATACAAAAAATATGAGTAGATATCAAAGATCACCCGTATGCCCAACACATACAAATATAAAAATGATAACTTGGTCAGTTTACTACCAATTTTGTCCATGGTTATGTTTCTTCTTTTCTCTCCTTTCCCTTTTCTTTTTTTCCTAATAATATATTATCGTACTATTGTGGCACTTTTCATATGATTTTTTGACTTAATGTTATTCATATTTTCCATGTTTTTAAATATTTTTGAAAGCATGATTTTAACAACTAGAAAAAGTAACATGTGGGTATGTGACAATTTATTAAGTATTTCCCATTACTGAAACTTTTCATTCCTTCTATATTTTCACTATTATAAGGTACAGTAAACATCGTTTTATACAAATCTTTTTTTAATTTAAATTCCAGTTTATTAATATACAATGCAATATTAGTTTCAGGTGTACAGTGACATTTTATGTAAATCTTAATAAGGATGTCTAAATTGTGTTCTGGTGGTGTCATTCTAGAAGTAAAGCAGCCAAGTCAAAGGTTATGGATGTTTTTAAGACTCTTGGAATACTTTTCCAAAGCTCTTCCCAGAATGGTTTGGGACTACTACAATTTGTAGTTCCATTGGCAGGATGTGAGACTTTTTCCTTGCAGCCTCTTAACTATGGGTAGTATATGTATTTTAAAACTTGATAGGTCAAAAGGGTCATATTTTAATTTTCATAACTATTACCAACAAATAAATGAATTAGAGTCTTATTGTAAAATATCCATCTTTGTCCTTGTGCATGAACTGGACAATTTTCCAGTGTCAGTATCTGGTAGGGAATGTCTACCATCATTACTCTTCTTTTATTAACATTTCCTCACCTTTCCTGACAAACCTTATGATCTGGTTGTCAAATTCAAAACCAAAAAGTATCACATTGAACCTGCTCACATTAAATCTATTAAAAACCTAGGGAAAACTGACATTGTCACAATATTCCATCTTCCCATCAAAGGACTTGTTTGCCTCTCCTTTTAATGACCTTATATAAGTTTTATAGTTCTCTTCATCTGGGTCCTGCACATTTGTAATTAATGTTATACTTCATGGATCACACCACTCCCTAAATTTCTACAGTACAAATATTTAGAATCATTTACTGTGACCTTTTATTACATACAGTAATTATATTGTTCTCTAATTACTTCATGGGTTTTCATCTTGTTTTCAGGAACTTGTAAGCTTGTCAAGGGGAGGCATTAGATCCTCAGTTACTTGTACATTCTGCCCATGGTTGGCCCAGCTGAGCACTCAGTATATACAGGTTGACAGTCCCTGCTGAACAAGGAGAAGGCGACTGGAGCCGGTGCTCATTCCCCTCCCTACATTTATCTCGGGGACATTCCACTCATGCATCATGAGCATTTCTTTTGGAAGGCAATTGTGATTAGTAGCTCAGATTAAGAGCTTCGGGTGAGGTCCATCCCCTTCTGTCTGCACCTGGGTACCCAGTCACATGTTGTTGTGTTTACAGGCAAACTGGCGGGGACCGTGTGTCCTCCTCATCAGCTCAGGCCTCGCGGAGCAGATTACCCCCAATAGGCTCAGAGACCTGTGAGCAGAATATGGCAGTTCCTGGATCTCGACCTGTTTCTGTAAGACAGATTTCCTTCTACTTAAGTGCACTATTCAGATTTTCTATTGGAAAACAAACAAAACAGAATATAAGTTTGGCACTTCCCTGTGAACACAGTAATAACAAAATGTCTCTCCATAATCTGCTTCCTGACAGTGACAAGTGACAGGAGGTAGGAAGGTTAACTCATTGTGTTGTGAAATACAAACATGATTTGAATTAAGTCAGAAAGTCCAGGTGTCAAGGAAAATCTGATAGGTTGGTATAGAGAAGAAAATACCATGCCTGTCAGGTCAGGAGACAGGAAGATCTGTGTTTGAACCCTGACTGCAAACTCTGTATGACTTGGTAGACAGTAATCTCTCTGAGCCTTAATTTTCTCACTTGTTAAAGGGTCACACTGATTCCTTCCTCAAAGAATTGTTATAAGAATGAAATGAAATTACAGATGGTAAATTATGCCTGCATAAATAGGACCTCAGGAAAACACCTCTGCCATTTTTATCAGGCCTCATTCTCACGGTTAACCTGCACCACGTCTGGGCAGCGTGGAGGGGAGCATCTTCTTCACCCACGTTCAACTCAGCCACACCATGGCAAATGGTCTGGGAAGGTCTGAGGCTGCTAGTGTGCGTACCCACACGTCCCCCTAGACTTACAATGACCCCTCACTTACCTCCCATATGGGTAACATTTCCCTATTTCGGAGAACACAGAAGGACTCTGGGTTTGGGAGCATAAAGGCCTCGAGAGAAAACCTGACAAAAACATTTTCTCTTGCATTCTTTTGCCTTCTTCAGTACAGCAATAGAACCCATGCCCAGAGAGGCAGGAGTTGCAAAGCATTGATGTGTAACCTTAGCATGTTGTGGCTTAAAGTCATGTTGAAGGCAAACATCACATAAAAAATATTCCGATGCTTCACAAATGAAAAATTCTATTGTGATTCTAATTTAATATTAAGAATTTTATGTGGTTAAGTTTTTCAATCCATGTTTATCTATTCGGATGCTACCATTTTACCAGGTTAAATAATAAAATTACGTAATTAGAATATATTTTGATATTTATGCTTGATAGGCCTTGTACTTCACAGTATCTAAATAGAAGTTTCAAATAAGCAAGTGAATGATTGAGCATGTAGAGATCTTCTTTTGTATTTTTAAAGGATTGCATTTACCTTAAACCAGAACATATTATCTTTTATTTAGTACAGAGGGAGGCATCCACAGAACCGTGTGTTAAGTGCGATACCTGACAGTTTAGAACGATCACCTCTTCGAGAAAGATCTCTGACCATAGAACAGTTTTCAAGACCCAGCACAACCCATGCATTTCGGGTAGGTTGTCTGTTAATCATAAATGTGATTTTTAGAAATATGTGAAACAATAAAACTCAATTCTCATTTTATTTTTCTTCTAATAGCTAGATACTCCTCGAAAAGGTTCATTGACATTGATGGAATTTGCTGGCCACTCGTGGACAAGTCAAAGTTTCTTGACAGGTCAGTTTTTCCCGCATATAAGTAAAATAATATAATATGTGAAGCTTCAGTTTTGGAAAGAGAAATTGAGGATTATCTACCTTAATAGGACTATTCTGACCATATAGGAGGAAATAGCCCAAGTGTTTATCATCAATGGCCAGACACGAAGTCTCTACAAAGAGCAAAGCTGCAAAAATAAGCACTTACCTGCTGTTAGTCATAAAGGGTAAAATGCCCAAATGCTCTTCATTTAATTGGGGCCTCACAGAAAAAGAAAAATTCTGTCTTAGGAGGCTTGTGAGAAATCAGTATCTCTCTCTGTGCAATGCAGTTTTCATGTTTTCCACGAAACCTTAATCTTAGTTCTCTTTGAAGATCTAATTATAAAAATGCTTCATGAAATTAATACAAATATTCTAAGTATTTTATAATGGAGAGTTTTACAGATAAATACTTGTTTTCAGCCTAGTAGCTATTTTTAGGGTAAAGTTTCTACTTGAATTTAGGCTAACGATGTTTTAGTTTTCAAAACTGTTACCAGCATTTTTGTTTAAGGAGGCAACATAGCATTGTCATGAGTCATGCCACTCTGAAACCAAATGCCTGCTTACCATCGTACTCGCTGAGCTATCTTAGAGCCTCCACCTTTCTGGGCCTCAGTTTCTTCTTTTATAATAGGCTGGGTGGATGGATAGAACAATCATTGGAAAAATGTAGGCAAAGGACCTAACTAGATTCCAGGAATATATTGTTTGTTTAAAAATTATGAATACTTTGTATTATAGATAATCTGAAATGTAAAGGATAATTTGCTATCTTAAGGCAAATGCTATAATTTAAAAATAAATCTGGTAAATTGGAAACAGTGGGACAGCGCAGCAATTTTATCATTGTTTACATCAGCCCTTTTATAATTCTGTACCACAGTGATATCCAAGATTCTTTAGCCCTTTATAATTTTTCTCCTATGCAAATAGCCCTAAGCCACTATGCCTTTCTGCTACTTTTCTTTGTATATCCCCTAGCAACATTAGCTCTCACTGTGAGTGACAGTAGTTCTTTTGTTTTTTTGTTTTCTCTAAAAGCAGTCATGCTATGTTATCAGGTATTGCTCTGACTTGGAGATGGTCAGGAGCAAAGTAGGCATAAAGTGTGTTTATTAATAAATAGCAATGTACCAAGTGCTCCCTCTGTGCCAAGTTCTGTGCTGAGGGCTGGCATTCAAACACCAAGGAAGTTTTGGCCTGTGCCTCAAGGAACGCTCAGTGTAGTGGGGAAGACGGAAAGGACCAGGAGAGAGGTGAGCAGGACCACCAGCTGGATATGCAGATGGCTAAACGGATAGAGAGGCTTCCCAGAGGAGGCGTGAGCCATGCCAAGCAGGATGAGCATCATGTGATACATGAGAGAGACTCATTCCAAGGGAGTCATGTCCAGGAGACAGTGGTGCTGAAAGAGAGAGCTCATGGAATTGTGATGAATTTGGTTTTGGAGATGTTGACTGCAGCGAGCTAAGTGGAGCTGTCTAATAGTTTGTTGGTCACACAGGATTAGAGGTTCGGAGAGGGAACTGGGCTCTGAATTTGTTTTAAATCTCCACATTTAATTTTCCCCCAATACTAAGTCAGTATATTCTCTTATTGATAACTTCGCGCCTATTATTATTGATGGTCAGAAGCCTTTTTTATTTCTAAGGAGTAAATGAGGGTACGTAAGAGAGATATGCCTATATTTCTAAGCATTTATTTTCTTTTTCTCTGATAAGCAGGCATGTAATCTGTTTCTCGACCTTTGCTTCCAGGTCAGAAAGCATTAGGAGCTATTAATTTATTAACAGTTGTTCTGTGACAGAAAAAAAAAAAAGGAAATGCTGTGGGGGCATCCCCAATAGTGGGAATAAGGATCTCTTCAGGCAGCTGACTGCTCCTATGAAGTAGTAGGGTCGTCAGAGCTCACTACCCAACTTCCTGAGCCTTAGGGAATCCACCTTTGGGTAGAAGGTTCGAGCAAACCCATCAGCTCTGGGAGGACACAGGGTAGCACCCAGGCTTAGTGGAGGGGGCGCCCCCTTCCTTCCTCTCAGGACCCCAAATGGCAGTTTTTGCATATTTCCTGGTTTACATAAAATAACATGAACATATTTTTTTTAATCATGTGCATAGAAAGTAAAAAATAATCCTTTGAAAGCTGGAATTATTAGTGTTTTAATGAGAATTACTTTTTGGTTGGTGTTTCAGGTTCACAACATCCGCCTAAATCTTTTCAGAGGACAACTCTGACTACAAGAAAGAGATTCCAGGTGGCATCTTGATGGAACTTGGGCTTAAACTTCAAAGCCTCACCATGCCATTATCACTTGAAAAGTGGAAGAACAAGTATTATACTGTGTATCTGTCTGATAGTGAGATGTGAACCTGAGTGAAATGCAAACAAATAAACCACTTAATTTTGAACACTCGCATTGTAAAGAGACTACAAGTCAAATTCACCAACCTTCTTTACGGGAAGCATTCCAATAAAGGTTCTTTAGGCTTTGCTCGAAAGAATCTAACATGTTTGTAATCCATCATTTTATCAATTATACACAGACACATAATTAGTATATGTATCCACATACTACTTAACATATGAGAGGATATTATCTAGGAATAAGCCATTTTGTAATGTTGTGTCTTGACATGTGTTTGGAGTCTCAGTCTGTCACTGAGCTGTCCAAATCCTGATCATTAATACATATCACTCTCTTCTCTAGAAAATAGCAAACCCATTTTGGTACAGTGTGTCGGTTTACCTAAGATTCAGATTGTTCTAGTCAATTAATTTGGGCTACTTTTGAATTTTCTGGATTTGAGCATGAAAACTAGTAAACAAAAATGGCTTGAGGAATTGCCATTCCTCAAAGAGGCTCACAAACCCAATTGATTCAAAAGTAGCCCAAATTTATTGATTTTTAAATCTGAACATAAACATAATATATCATTTATGGTTTCCTCCTTGTTGTTTACAGGTGAAGGTGTTCATCCACTGAAGGAAGGCTTTCAGCATCCTCTTCCCTTATTTGATCACAGGCTGACTTTTGCTCAGATGTCACCTCTGCCAGAAAGCCTTCCTGACCCTTCTAAGGCAGCGGTTCTCTCCTCTCTGTCCTCTTGCCCTGCTTTCTTTCCTTCAGAGAATGTGTCCCTGTCTGATAGTCATATAGAAAATGAAATAGGGAATGCCAAGGAGACATGGTCGATTGGAAGTCAAGCTCTAGGGTCATTTTCTTTTGCTTCCCCACCCCATGTTTTTTTCTTTATAGTGACTTATATTCTTAGGTTCACTTTTAGATTCTCAGATCTCAAATCACCATTTTTCCCCCATCACTTAAATTTATCAATCTATATTTTATTAACCCAAAATGAAATTTCATCTATCTATCATCATGGACATGTATTTTCAGACATATTTCCACTGTAAGAAAAGAAGATTTTGGCCTATCTATAGATATCTGAAATTAAAAAGTATGTTGGGACTAGAATTAGTATTGTCCTTGATCACGGAATGATGGAACATATGTGATGCTAGAGCCCCATCTCCTCTGATCATTGCTCCCTTCCATTCCTGATTCATTTCTTATAGTAACAGAGCATGTTAGGGAGTAGATGGATGATGGCCACAGCTCTGCAACTCTAGGTAGCATTTTTAATGCTTAGTTACCCACACAAAGCAGACTGAAACATTTGGAGAATTTTCTAAACTCCCCCCCCCCCCCCAACATCAGCTATAGAAACTTTCAAGAGAAAATATTAGTGTTAATTTAGCAGCTACCATCTAGGAAGAATTCCTGGACATGGGAGCAGTCTGGATTCCCGGTTCCTAAGGGCTTCTAGTTTGGGCTCTCTGGTCCCTAATTACGGCCAACTGTACTCATTTTATCCACCCTGCTCTTAACAGAACTGCTCAGGCTAATTTCTACCAGCTTCCAGGAACCATACACCTCCTTTCCTAATCAGCATTAGAAGGAAAGAAATGACTAGAAAGAAAATGACTGCTATGCATTCTAAACTAACATTAAGGATGAGTATTGAAGATAAATTAGTTTCTCCTGGAGAACCACTGAATATATTTTGTGGTAGCTTTACTTTGTGTGGCTTCTGAGTTTTGTAAATAAGAATCTATTCCTTTGTATATAAATTTTAGAATCTATTCTTTATACATGTATTGATAAAAAATGCTTTCAAAAAATAGAACCAAGTCCAGCAATCCTAATTTGCATCTTCTAAACATTTTCAGTTGGAGGATAAAGTACAATTTTAGAGATAACAGACTTGGCTCTGCCACTGAATTTAAAAAAGATCTGCTCAGAGCATATGTTTTTACACCTGTATTAAAGATAATTTATTTCATGTTAAATGAGATTTAGAGGTTAGTAAATAATGCTTATATCAAGGATGGTGCTTTTTGAACTGATTAGGGAAAAATTGGGGCAGTGCTTCAATCATAATCCACCTTGATAAATGAGTCATAGAATTTCTTTGTTAAAAACTGAAAAAGGCAAATTGAATAACTCCTAAGGTCTATTTTTAAATGAAGGTTAATGACTACATTAACTGAAATATCTGTCAATTCATCCAAAACCAAGGAAAGAATGAAGGAATTTTAGAATAACGTAAACACATGTAAAATACCAGAAAACTGCTAAATTTTATATATTAAATATCAACGGAATATCCATACTGATGTTATTCTGAACTAGAATGGAATTTCTATGCCAATTAAGAGGTACAGTTTTATGTCATAAAACAGGTGGGTATTATACTTTTAATGCCCCTGCTTTCTTATGACTACAGATCATTACTCAGGATTTTAGCTCTTTAATTTTTAACAAAAGTATTGAAAGAATTTTCAAAACTTCATTTTACTCATAAGGCTTCTTTTGATTTCCAATTTTTATATGATTTATGTACCTCTCCAGTTTCTAATACACAGATTATTCACTCATTTATTTTTAGCTGCATAGCAAACCTTTCCCAGGGAATTAAAAATACATAACCATACATGTTTGTGAGGGTTTATGCCAATTTAAGTTTTTTCTCCAGAAGATGACATTCCTGTGTGATAATCATGGATTTATTATTTCATCAAATATTCAGCAAGTACCTTTTTTGTGTAAGATTCTGTTCTGAGCATTGGACTGAACAAGACAAAGTCCAAAGTCTTTGCCCTAATAGAACTTAGATTCCAGCAGAGGAAACCCATTATAAACAAATCAGTACAAACATAATGCAAGGTCAGATAGCAATAGTGCTATGAAGAAACATGAAATGGCAAGGTAACATTGGCAAGAGCTGCAACTTTAGATAAAATAGGGAAAACTTTATTGAGAGGCAATATTTTAGCAAAGACTTGAAGATGAGAAGAGAAGCACATATATATGAAAAATTATGCTAGACAGAGGAAAAAACACAAAGGCCTGCAACAGGACCATACCTGGAGGTTTGAGGAATAGCAAAGAGGCTAGTGGGATGTGGTGTGGATTTAGCAGGGGTGTGTGTGGTAGGAGATGAGACTGGTGAAGTAATTGGAGCTGAAGGGATAAGATCCTTTCTGACTTTGGGAATGGTAAATTAACTGAACTGGGAAGCCACTGGAGAGTTTTCAGGACAGAGTGATGTAATCTGACCCCAGGTGATATTCAGATGAGATGATAGTGGTACAGCTAGTGAGGAGTCAAGGGACTTTGGAGATATTTTGAAACTTGAGCCAATAGGATTTGCTGCTGCATTGGATGTATAGTGTGATGAAAACGAGTCAAGATTGACTCCTAGGCTTTGGTTTAACACTAGGGAACATCCTGGGATATGTCACGTTTGAGATGCCTATTAGATGCCTAAGTGGGAACACGGAGGCATTTGAGGACCTACACCCGGTTTGTAAAGAAATGCAGACTAGAGGGATACATTTGGCAACTGTCAACATATAGACGGTATTTAAGTGCTGAAGTGGATGAGATTACCAAGTGACTGAGTGTTGAGATTCAGGGAAAACAAGTGTGCTGGGTCCTGGGCCTCTTAATATCTAGAGGAATGGGATGTGAAGAGAAACCAGCAGAGCTAGAAGGAATGACTGGTGAGGGAGAATAAAAATCAAAGAACGGGGAATGCTCAAAGTCAAGTGGAAAGAAAACGTTTTCCGAGAAGGTGACAAGGACTCCAATATGTTGGATGCTGTTCGTAAGGGCCAAGAAATGATTTGAAGATTTAGCCACAGGGAAGATATTGGTAAAATTGACAAGATCTGTGTTAGTGGAATGGACAAGGCCTGATTGCAGAGGGTTCAGGAGAGAATATGAGGAGAGGAATCAAAGCCAACAGGCACGGCCAGTCTTTTGAGGGATTTTTCTGTAAGGAGCAGAGGAACGGAACGAGAGGGAGATGTGGACTCAATCCCTTAGAAAATAAAAATCATGAGATACCCTTAAAGGTATTAAATAATTTTCTTAAGTTCTTAACATGATTAAACAATGTAGAAGTGAGTAAAAAACAGTGCAAGCTCTTCTCCATTCCCACTCCGTAGAATTCTTTCCAGACATCAGTTTGGAGATAGACTTTTTCTCCCAAAGATGACATGACATTATATATTCAGTTCTGCAACTTGTTTTATTATTTGTTTTCTACTTAGTATTTCATAAGACTCTTTCCATATTGCTACTTACAGATGACAAAAAAAAAAAAAAATCCGTTGGAGAAAAGCACTAGGCAATGTTTCTCTCTACTTCAAAGAGGCGCCGTAAATGGCTGTGTGAAATCTATACAATAACTACGGTGAAAACTAATCTAATTAAGCAGAGTAGGAATCCAGAGCATTTCTCAATTTACCATCTTCCTTGCTGCTTTTGCTATAGTTCAGGGACCTGCTACCAGGCTCTTTGTAAATTGGTAAAGGGACCCTTCCTCTAAAATGGAGTGGGAGGCCAGCAGGGGGAGCACTCCCCCCTACTCCCCTTCCTCAATCTCAGACCCAACGGAAAGATACAATCCTTGCAAGGGATACCTCTTCACTATCCCGGCAGGGAGGAAGAAAGGTTTTTCTCCTCCCCTGGCAACAGCACAGCCAATGAGAGCCTCTCACAACTCAGCCAATGAGAAGCCACTACACTTGGAACTCCCAGTTTAGCGAATGGACTTTTTGTTTCCAACAGCATCACCAATTCCCTCTTTCCTGGATAAGGGAGCACTTTTTTCTCCCTGGTACTCTGGGCTCCTCTATGACTTTGCTGTCTTTTGCCTCAAATTGCAATTCTCTACTACTCCCAAACATACCCATTTTGCTGGTAAAAGAACTGACAGTTTTATTTTTAAGGTGGAGGCAGGCTTGAGGGAGGTATCCTTGTCTGCGGAAAAGAAGGAAAGTGATAGGACCCACAGCCCTTGGACAGAATTCCAGCATCCTTGTCACTGCCCTTTCCTTCTGCAGGCTCAGTGATTTTCTTCGCTCCCTTTTGAGAGCAGGCCAGAACTACTGTCTCCTTACCAAGCCCTCCCTTCCCAGCGTCTCTTCCTTCAATCTCTTTCCAAGGCTTTGACCGCTCTCCCCCACCCCGCCCCCGCCACTTGTCCTTTTTTAGGTGCTGGCTCTTCACGGTCCCAAGGATGTTTTGGAAAATATTAGCATCGCAGCAATGCAGCTGTCCCTTGTCTCAGGCACCTGATGCCAACCGAAAATTGGTGCTCCCAAGGTTGTTGCCCTTAGAGCTCCCCTCGATCAAAGTAGAGAGTGCTCTGAGTGATGCAGAAGCCGGGGGCAGCCCTGGGGGCAGGCGGCCAGTCCTAACAGTGGAACGCGGCCGGCTTGCGCAAGGAAGCATGAGGTTAGAGACCCCGCCAGGGGGGGGCGGGGGGAGCTCTGCAGATGCCCCTTTATTTCACTTTTGAAGCATACCCTTGTCCCCAGCTGGCGTTCTCCCGTGACCAGCAGCAGAGACCTAAAACCCAAAGCTCAGCCCGCCCTTCACCCTCCTCCTCCCCACTTCACTTAGATGCCTTCATTTCCATTTAGCAACACTCTGCGGAACCCCGGAGCTGTTTTCCGGTCTTTCGGTTTCTGCTTGTCCAAACAAAGAGGCCGGTGTGCATTACGTAGGGTTTTGCAGGCACAACCACCACCGCCCCCCCCACCCCCCCCACCCAGCCCCAGCGGTGCGCTCCTAGGAGCCCGGGAGGCTCCAGCCTGGTCCCGGGGGCGACCCCTGCAGCGAGAAGCCCCGGGCGGGGCAGGGGTGGGGGAGGAGGGGGAGGAGGAGGGGGAGGAGGAAGAGGTGGAGGAGGAGGGGGAGGAGGAGGAGAGGAGCCACCTCCCCCCCGCGGGGCGCGCGAGCATCCCTGCGGAGTCCCGGGACTCCTCCCAGGACCAGGGGCTGGAGCTGCGCCCCGCGCCGCCCCGCGGGCAGTGGCCGTGGCCGTGCGGAGCCGAGCGCTGCGCGATGCCCGCGCTGTGGCTGGTGCCCTTGGGGCAGAAGCTGCTGCTGTGGGGCGCGCTGGGCGCCGCCTCGCTGGCGGGCGCCACCCTAGTGGTGAGGCTCCTGCAGATGCTGGCGAGCTACGCGCAGAAATGGCAGCAGATGAGGGCCGTCCCCACGTTACCCGGCGCCTACCCGCTGGTGGGACACTCGCTGTTGATGAAGCCCGACGGGAGAGGTAGGGGACGCGGCCCGGCCGGGCGCACCTGCTCCGGGGTGGGGGCTCCCTGCATGCGCGGCCCCCCTAGCGGGGAGCCCCAGGGTGCAGCAGCTCCTCGCGCCTCATCCCGCTCCGCACCTCCTCCCCGCCGACCACCCTCTCGCCCCCCCCCCCCAGAGCATCTCTACTTGGGGTGCTAGCTTGTTGGGAGAAAGAATAGCGAGCTCCCCGTTTCACGCGAACTTTTTCTTTATGTATAGGCGAGAACGCAGGATTTCTTAAGTTCTGTGCTGCTTTTTCCTCCTTTCCCCACTTGGCAGCTACTCCTGTCTCCAAACACTGCCTGTCTTGTCTCTTGGCTCTGAGAGCCTTGAGGGCAGAAACTTCTTTGGAACAGGACAAGTCCCTTTCAATACTTACCATCGGCCTCCACCCAGCCACCGCTTCTGCAAAATCAGGGACTAGAAACTAATTTGAGACTTCCCTCCCTCCCTCCCCACATCACAAGACTTGCCCACAACTTTGTTTCCTTCTTGGTCTTCTCATTTCAGTTCTCTTAAGGAGGTTACATAATACCGGTAAACTATGAGGGCAGGCCCTCCTGGCAAATGTACACAGCATGTTTTAAAGACCTTCTTTATTAAACAGGGAATTGTTTTTTACTGATATCTTTTTGAAGAGATTGATGTGTGCTCTGTTGATGAGAGGGAAAGAACAAACCACTTTAAGTTAGAAAGCTCTCAAAAGTACCTGGTGTTTTCAGTTTCCTAGCAGGGGTGGTGAATTAGATCTTAGCACTTTATTTTTCTCGGTGTGTAAGGTGGGATACCCAGAGCTGAAAAAAAAAATTTTGCCCAAAATGATGTATTCTAAAATAAACCTAGGACCACAACCCAATTTTACCCCAAATGAACTGTAGATAAGTTTTACAAGTTGAACATTAACTTCAAAGCTTGAAGGATAATTTCTTTTCCACCTCTGTCCCTCGCTGTTCCACCCCCAAAATGCTGTCATCTCAACTTCACCGGAATAAATAAGGCCTCATGGGGGTGTTTGTCAAAATATTGGAATTGTTTTCTGGCAGGAGAAATCCAAGATAACTTTTCACCAGCTAAATAGCATGTGACTAATGTCACAACTGATCCAGTAATGCATTTAGATACAGTGGTTGTAAAAATTATCCTGGTTAATACTATAACAGAGCTAACCTCTCCTTCTACCCTGAGGTTTAAGAAACAAGAAATAACGCACTTAAACAACCTCATCATGTTCTTTTGGGAAATTTTTTCTAAGAATTGAAATCTCTAGCCAATGAGACCTGTTTCAAAATAAACTGTGAGTTGATTGGAGTATTTAAAGTAATTCTTGGAGTTACTTTCTGAGTGTAGAAAGTGACAACATACCAGCTTTTACAAAGGGACTTTTAAATCCAGCAAGTCCTAGAATCTGGCATCAGGCAAAGTTCTGCTCAATTTCCAGCTTTGCAACCATGTTGTTTATATTTGAGAAGTTGCTTAAAACTCTCTAAAAGGAAGAGAGCAAGAGAAGAAAAAGGGGACAGAGAAGAATTTCAACAACAGCCAGAAAACACTGATCAAAATGGCAATATCAGTAATTAATGTAAAGAGATGGAATTCTCCAATCAAAAATCCTAGTGTGGCTGAATGGGTAGAAAAACAAGACCCATATCTATGCTGCATATAAGGGACTCATTTCAGATATAAGGACACACACGGATTGACAGGGAAGGGATAGAAAAAGATGTTTCATGCAAATGGAAACCAAGGGAAAGCTGGGAAGCTATACTAATACCAGGACAAAAAAGAGACTTTAAAACAAAAACTGTCATAAACGACCAAGAGGGCGTTCCACGATGACAAAGGGGTCAATCCAACAAGAAGTTATAGCATTTGTAAATATATTTGCACCTAACAGATGAGCACCAAAATATATAAAGCAAATATTAAAACTCTCTAAGTTAGAAGGGTTTTTCCCCCCTTTACTTGTAAAAGTAACTGTATGGCAGAGTTATTTTAAGGAGTAAATTTAATGCGTGTTGATGCCCCTAACTGGCTGCACTGAATCTCAGCCTCTTCCCCATCCTGAGAGGCTTTCTGTGGCCCCAGCATCCCCCGGTGATTTGCGGATGTCACCACATTGGTGTTACTGTCCTAAAATATGACTCCAGTCGTGCTAGTTCTCACTGGAAACTTCCAATTACTCCTTAGAGTATATAAAAGAAAATCAAACTCTCCAATGCTCCAATCTCCTCTTCCAGAGGTATCACCCCATCTGATGCTTTGGTTGTACCTACAGGGAATTTCCAGACCTCTGTGCTTCTGCTTTTCTATTTCTGCTGCTTGGCTTACATTCTGTTTTACTCCTACTTCTTCCCCTTTTCTGCCTATAAAAATACAAGTCATTTTTTTTTTTAATGATCAAATGCCTTCTCCTTCATGATATTGTTCAGTCTTCTCAGTGAGAATCAGTCACTCCCCAGACTTAAGCTTCTGTTTTAGCAACCATTTCATTTTCTCTGGTGTTACAAAAGTCACCATCTCCCATGGTTAGAAGCTCCTTGAGAGGAAGGGTTGGGTTCTTTGGAGGTGCACGTTTCTTGGATGTTTTCTTACTCATAATTAAATTTCCTACACAATTCAATTATTTTATCATTTAATAGGCACTATGTGATTTACCTTGAAGATGTGAGAGGTCTGGGAAATATTAAGTGACTTGCCCAAAGTAAATAAATAAACAACTCCCTCCTAAAAAACCCAAAAGACACAACAAGAAACTCATTGAAAATTAAATATTTTCTCCCAGAATTTTTTCAGCAGGTCATTCTTTACAGCGAAGAATCCCGACACCTGCCACTCCTGAAACTCTGGCTTGGGCCCATACCAATAGTGGCCATTTATAGTGCTGAAAATGTAGAGGTGAGTGTGTGGTTAATAGGAACACTGCTCCACTGCATATTTGGTGGTGTGAAAGGCTCATTAGAAGAACTATAATAACAGTATTCCTATATTGAATTGAATTCAGTATATTGAGCATTTCATTAAGTATTTTTGGCTCTGTAGGTGCCATTTAATGCTTTCCAGATATAGTCTAAATCCTGGGGAGGGTAGCAGGCTCTGGATGAAGCAGCCTCTGTGCATATTTGTTATCAGACCCAAGATACTTGTTCTCCTTTTTTGGAAAGTCTGCATAAGGATATAGTTTTATAGAACCATAAATGGATTATTCCATAAGTGAGCCCACATATTATCTAACAGGCACTGTTTCACAAGTCCAAAAATGTTAGAATAATAAAGTATGAGTGTTTCTCCCAAGGTGATCAGAGTCTCACATCCATTACAAGTTTATTTTTCCAAGTTAATTTTCCCAAAAAGTATTGCTCATCTGGTATTGATAGGGCAAATAGCATTAATGCATGCTGTTAACTGCTCAAAAAGACTGTATACCTTTTACTTATCATTATGACACCAGGGAGATTATCTTGTGGTTTGATGGTAAAAGGGATTTGGATCAGGGAGTAAAAAGGGGATAAACAGAGCTCCTTTTCATGGAACAAAATGAAACACAATTTCCTAGGCCATAATGCTGGGGTATGTCTTTCTTAGTTATTGCAGTGAACATGTTGGATTTCTCTTGTACCACATTGTAGCATCCTTGTTCAGAGTAAAGAGTGAGGAGACAGGCATAGGATTTCACGCTGCTGAGCTGACTTGATGTGAGCAGGCTTGGTGTGTGTGGAGAGATCTGTCCAGAGTACATGGCTGCAGCTGGGAGCCTGGGGAGCATTTTGTGCTCGGACCTAAATGCTTATCCCTTCTACTTCACTTGGATTCCAGGTGATCTGACTGCATTCATGGCTTTCAAAGTGTTACTTCCATGCTGGAGATATTCAGATGTGTGCTTCTAGTTCAGTCTTTATCCTGAGCATCATTCCTGTTTCAGAGCATAGCAACTTGAATGTCTCCATGACAACATGCCCAAAAATGAACTTGTGATTTCTATCTCCCTAGATGTGGTCATACTTGGGTTCACTTACCTCCTCTCCCCTATCCCCTCACCCTCAATAAATGACTCCACTTGGTTCTTAGTTCATGGTAGGAACCAGGGCATCATCCTGGACAGTTCCTTTTTCTCAATTCCATGTAGTCCCAAGACCAAATGATAGTTACATGTTCAAAACTCTACTTGACTTTCTTTGAGGCACAGGAATAAAAAATGAGTCCCAGAGAAGTAATAGCTATGAGATGTTAGTTTAAAAGTGTTCTAGCCAGGTAGAATTAAACTTATTGTTGAAATGGTTTTGATGTCTATCTATATATCTCTCATGTTTTTTCTTTCCGAGGTAATTTTAACTAGTTCAAGGCAAATCGACAAATCCTATGTATACAAGTTCCTAGAACCATGGCTTGGCCTAGGACTTCTTACAAGGTATGTCAGTGTAAATTTGTAAAGCTGTCTCATAGAAAGAGTTACTTCCATTGGTAACATGTTATGTCAGGAATTGCCACAAAGTAGTTGTCCTGTCTGTAAGACTGTGGTGCCAGGAAGTAGGAAAGAGACTGGAAGGAAAGGTCTGGAGAACAATTGGTTCTGTCAGACAAGAGTCCAGGGTGTATGGTAATCTCCAACCACGGGACTCAGTAATGATGATGAGCAGTGTTTCAAGAAGAATCAGGTCAGGTGTATGAATGGAGTAAAGCCAAGGAGAGTTTGGGGCAGGTAGTTTGTGAAAATCCAGTGAAAAAGGCAGTCAGCTTCAGAGACACATATGGAGCATAAAACCTCAGTCCTAGAACTGGAGTCCAGAAACAGGACTCCATCCTCAGAAAGAGGCCCTGCCAAGAGAAAGGCAGGACCCTTACTGGGGTCTGTGGGTAATCTGAAGATAATAGAGCTCAAAGTAGAAGTACAGACCATGAGGATCATCTGAGGACTAAGGTATTAATAGAGGGGAGAAAAGATATTCTAATTTTTAAAAACTCAGAACTGAGAAATTTAGAACAATTCTCAAATTATTCAGTTTTTATGAGTGCTCCCTTAAATATTAGTAATATAGAATAATATCTAAACTATCCACATTCTTAGCACTATATGAATCTTTGCCATTCTGACCGAAGCATTTGAGGATCTGTAGATTAAGCCCTTTCACTAGAGATTTGTTGACTAAATTTATAATTTGTTTCTAATGTTGCTTCTCTTATTTGTAACCATGCATTGTGTTTCTAGTACTGGAAACAAATGGCGATCTAGGAGAAAAATGTTAACACCCACTTTCCATTTTACGATTCTGGAAGATTTCTTAGATGTCATGAATGAACACGCAAATATATTGGTTAATAAGCTTGAAAAACATGTTAACCAAGAAGCATTTAACTGCTTTTTTTACATCACTCTTTGTGCATTAGATATAATTTGTGGTAAGTCTTACTGATTTGTTTCTAAAGTTCTGATGTAAAGATAGAATGGCCCAAACAGAAAATAGCATTCCAGTGGAAAGGCAAATAAGGAGATGGGAAAGGATATTGTACTTTTCAGGGTGGCCCTATTGCTCAGCCCCCTGAGAAGCAGCAGCCACTGTGACGGTCTTGAGCAAAGCAGTCACAGATCCAACATGCCAGGAAGGGCAGAGGGAGGAAGAAGCAGGAAGCAGGAGGAGAAATTTACAGGAGAAGGAGCAAAAGAGGGAGGGAGCCATTTTCAACTCTATAAGAACAACAGAACTTAAGTCCTTTTTTTTTTTTTTTTCTGAGTGTTTTCCACTGAAAAATAAACACAGGTTATGTGCTAGAATTGAGTGGTTGCTTCTTGTCTTTATTTTACAGAAACAGCTATGGGGAAGAATATTGGGGCTCAAAATAATGAGGATTCTGAGTATGTTCGTGCCATCTACAGGTAAGTGAAGTCCTTGTAATTATCTTTAAAATGATTGCTGCTTAGGGCTTTAAAAATTATTGCTAATAATTTGTATCTTTTTCATTGTTTCGAAATGAAACTTTATACTAAAATTGACCTCGTCATTGAAGCATATATTTTACCAGTAGAGGAACAGTTTTGTAAATTATGACACACCCAGATTATGCCATAATTTTAAAATGATTATTTTACAATATATTGAGAGATTACAATGCTAAGTGGTAAAAATAAAACCAGGTTTTAAAGAATGGTAACTACTAGGTACAAAAAATTTTTTATAGACAGGAAAAGCTAGAAGATACTATACCAAAATATCAGCTATAGTTACTATTATTTTGTGTGTGGGCTTCTATTTCCTACTGTGTTTTGCTTTTGTTGTTCATTTTCCTTTCTCATATTTTCTACTCTGAGTATGTATTATTTTTCAATCAAAACAATTTTATTTTAAAGATGGCTTGTAGTTATTCAACTATTACGATTTGGGGCCAGGATTTTATTTGATATAGCCTATCTTTAAGTTCACTGCTCAGTTTACTTTATTTTAATAAATAAATACGTATTTATGGAGCATCTGTAATCTGCCATTCATTGTAGTAGGTGCTGACCAGTTTTAAGGGGCACACCAACAGGAAGATTAGTAGGGAGACATGCATTGAAACAAATAAATATAAACATAAATTCCAATAATTGCTTAGAAAGAAAGGATCAAGTTGACATTAGAAAGGAAAACAGAGGTGGTGCCTGGGTGGGTCCATTGGTTAAGTGTCCATCTCTTGATTTTGGCTCAGGTCATGACCTCAGTGTTATGAGGTCAGGCTCGTGAGGCTCTGTACTCAGTAGGGAGTCTGCTTGGTATTCTCTCTCTCTCCCTCTTCCCCTCTACTTGAGATTTCTCTTTTTCTCTCTCTATCAAAAAATTAAA